>NW_028324310.1:5957500-6285000 GCF_058129835.1 Hydra viridissima
TTATCAAACCCAATCATGCCGAAAATCAGTTAAGAAAAGACATCAACCAAGGCAGACAGGGTGGTGGTTTTTTCCCAATATTTGTCTTCATTTTATAAATGTCCTTGATATCTTGTTTTACTTTGTTCTCAGGTTTGTAAAAGTCAGAGCTAAACATATCAAATGACAGAATTGGTGATGCAATTTTTGCCTTCTCCTCTGATGTTGACTCATCTAGCAAAGCTAGAGGTATCATTGCTGAATCCAAATACCAACAACGTTTATACTGATATATACTCTAATACAGCATCAACAGCTATTGGGTTTGTACATACTTTCTTGTAAAGATGCATTTGATGTATGGCTGTAATGTCAAAAAAAGGAGCTTTGATGACATCCTCAGATTGTAGATACCATTTTGCATAAAAGCAAACAAATTCTGTAACTTCAAATTTCAGTTTAAAATTTTCCTGAACAAATGTAAGTTGATGGGATAAAAGCCAAAGCTTTAAATAATAAACTGCTTTTCCTAAAAATTTTGCATGATGAATAACACCTGTTTTTCTTGCTTTATATGTAATAGGGGATAAGTAACAACTATTTCTGCAAGCTCACTTCTATCATCTCTTGCTATACCTGGTTTACCAATATATGCTCTGCAAAATGTTAATGACTTCTTAGTTACCTTCTTTAAAAGACTTCTTTTAAACTTATTCCAATCAAACTGTAAGATTAGAACTGAACTATAATTAAAATTAGGTTCTTTAAAAGTATTTTTTAGCTTTCTGAAAATAGGATTATCAGGTCCATTAGTTTCTGCGTTGAACATTAATTTCCAAAACTGAAGCATTCTTAATTCAGTCACATGATGCTTATATGCTATTTCAAGAAGATATTTATCTAGTTCTTTAGATACTCTGGAAACTGATCCTTTATTCGTCCCAGTATTGGATGATGTTGTATCAAAGCAGATCTTCACCAGTGGATGACACAAGTGGAGGTAATACAAGTATGTAACTCTCTCAATCAATGTTAACTAAAACAGCCATTCTATCCCTATTTAATATTTTTCCTATGTTTAGCTCAAACAAGGTCTTGCCATCAAAATGAAAACATGGATATGGAGATGCATCAATGGCTGCTTTAACATCTTTTGTAATGGTTGCCATGTTTTCATTTTTTTATTTTCATTTTTCTATAAGCGGTAGACTAACTGCTTTTAACTTCTTTAAGATCAACACCTGATCAATATAGAATTGCATTTGTTACCTTCTGTAAAACATTTGGTGATATATCACAGGCTTTAGCAGTAAGCAAGACATTACCAGCAAAAATATCTTTAGGAATTTTTGCAATTACTGTGTCTAGGTTTTCAGAGAATTCTATATGATACCAATTACCTGGATTGAAATCAGATTCAATTGAAGAATCATTGCTTAGAATTGTGTCTATAAGTTCAATGTTGGGTGCATCATCTCTCAAGCTCCTAGGCTGTGAACGATTTTTCTTCCTGATGCTTTCTTTTGCTTAATTTTCAGAAAAATTGTATTTTTAGTTTTTAATTTTAATTAGTGGAGAAGAGAATGAATTAACAGAGGTTGAACCAGAGCTAAAGTAGTTAATTAAAAGCATTGAAGCTTTTTTTCTATACTTAATATCCTCTGAACCAATAACAAACTTTTATCTTACTGATCTTCAAGAAATTTTAGATCTTCAATCTTGTCTTCAATCTTTTTTTATCTTTACTGATCATGTTTTTGAGATAAGAATTACCAGCCAAAAAGGTTTTTTTTATTTCAATCTCAAGCTTTATATATTAAGTGCTGAAGAATATCCAAGCCTGTTGGAAGTTGTATATCTAATTAGAAAAATTTAGGCATTCTTTAACAAATATTTTAGCAACTAATGATTAATATTTAAAACATTTTTATTAATACTGAAATTAATAAATTCAGTATTAATAAAAATGTTTCTAGGTGTAACAAAAAATATTTGAAAAAAATAAATTTTCATGATTTTCAATACCACGAAACAAATATCTTTGAGAGGCAGGAAAAAAACCATATATTTTTAAACAAAAGTATAGGCCTATATACATATATATATATATATATATATATATATATATATATATATATATATATATATATATATATATATATATATATATGTATATGTATATGTATATGTATATGTATATATATATATATATGTATATGTATATGTATATATATATATATGTATATATAGCAGAAAGAAAAAAAATTTGAAAAAAAATTGCCTCTTTCTTCAAGATGCCCTAAAATGACCATTTTTTTAAATTATTTTTTCACTAAATTATTAGCTTGAGGGGGAATCAAAAGCGATCTGATAACATCAAACAGTTTAAAAAGAATTTTAATTGCTGTTATCTTGTACCTGAGTTTAAAAAAATGTATTTTGAGAAGTTCAGCTTCTACTGATCTATTGTGATGACACAACAACTTTGTCATGTTCTATTGTTTCCCTCAATGAACTTTTAAGAAACTTGAGCCTCAAAAAAACCTTTTTTAGGCTCATTTTTTATACATTTGCCCTAAATTTAGGGTATGGTCAATTAGATTTGAAAATTTACTTTTTTTGACTACCCCTTTAATTTTTACATCTACTCATGGCATTCGTTGCATGTAAATTAGTCTGATTTTAATTTTCAAATCACTTTGATTTTAAAAATTAAAGATTTTTTGGTTTTTGGAAAAATGTACAGTTGTTGAAAAGTTTTCTGATTCTGAGTCTGATTATATGAAACATAGTTTTTATTTTTACAAGTTTACTCCAGACTAGAAGATTTTTTTTCTTCGATCAATGATTCAATATGTGGTTTTTTCACTACTTTTCTATACTACAAAATAAAATACCTAGCCATGGCTAAGGCTACAATTCTAGTCCTTCTAGATGTTTTTTTTTCCTGTATTGCTTGTTAACAAAAGATTTGATAACACTGAATTTTTACAAAATTGAATCAGATTTTGTTTATCTTCAGACTATTCTGACAAACTTATGTTTACCTTATAATTATGCTTTCCCAGCCAATGTGTTTTAATAAGTCTAGACTAAATGTGTAAGACTTTGTAATTTCTCTTGCCACTTCCAATTTATTTTTTCTTTTGCCACTAACAGAAAAAAATTATTTTCAAAGGGCAGAATGTAAATGAATATAACTTTAACATGGCTAAATTTTCAATATATCCTAATACTGTCCGATTTGATGGCAAGTTTCTTAAGAGTTAATTGAGGGAAACAATAGAACATGACAAAGTTGTTGTGTCATCACAAAAGATCAGTAGAGGCTGAACTTCTCAAAATATATTTTTTTAACTCAGGTACAAGACAACAGCAATTAAATTTCTTTTTAAACATTAGGATCTACATAATAAACTACTGTTTATAAGATATGTAAGTTTTTTTCTAAGATATGTTTGATATATACAGATGTGTGTTTGATTTTGTTTCATCTAGTCCAGCTAACAAGAAAAGAGTTTGCTCTAGTATAACTATCTCATATTGAACTAGTATGAGGTAGTTCTGTGATATGTACATCTTTGGTCTCATAAAAATGAATGAAAAGTAAGGAAAGTCGTGAAAACTGTTAAATTATGTTAATTTTATTAATGACAAATGTCTGCAGTTAATTGCTGTCCAGTTATTAGGTTATCTCTTTGTTGTGAGTCTGTAAACTTAACCACACACTGCTGAAATAGCTTTGATATCTCTCTCCACATCTTGCAAAAGGCACGTATAGTGATGTGTATAGGTTTTGCAGAAGTGGAGATAACTGAAAGTTGACCTTTTTCCTGAATACCTTATTTATGTACAAGTTAAGTATAAAAATAATTTTAATACTATTTTCAAAGTAACTGAGGGAAGTATTAAAATTAGTTTTAATACTATTTTTAAAGTAACATTGAAAATTATATTATAATGCAACAAATAAGTATTTTGTATGCATTAACAAAAATTAGTTTTTCCATTAGCCATTAATAATATTAATGAAATTTGCTTTCAGTATTATTCATTTGTAATGAAGTACCACTTTCATGCCTGTAAGGTTCTAGAAAATTCTATGCAAATTTGATTCCTTTTTCTTCACAATCAAAAGAGACCTCAAGAAATAGTTTTCAGTATGAAGGATTTATTTTGATTCATTCCATTTCCAGCTTGATGACCTTAAATTTGTCATATAAAAACCAGCTCTGTCCCTACAAGGTCAGTATATGCATGCTATCTTCCAACAAAAATCTTGAAGTTGGAAAATGTATGAATGGTAAAAATGCATATTTATCTACTACTATCTTAATCATTCTTATCACTACTATCTTCTAACTTCAAGAGTTTTTTTAATTGAAATAAGATTAGGGGGTGGAAGTAGCAAAATTTTTAATATTCAAAATTTTTTTACATGATTTTTATACTAATTATTATTACAATAATTACAATATATTTATTTAAGTAAAAATAAAACTTTTCTTTAGTAAAAATTGATAAGAAAACTTTCTTTAATCATTCTCTTTTTTCTTATATATTCTTCCTTTAATTTGTATGATAGTGGTACACCATGTCCTTCTTTCAAAGTTGTAATACTTGATGAAGCTGACTCAATGACCACAAGTGCACAGGTAAATTAAAACTTAAATAGTATAACAAAATGAGTTATATTGTTTGTTTACTTAATGAGTTAATATTTGAATATACAAAATATTTATTAATTTTTATTTGTTGTATAAAAATAGGCAGCACTGAGGCGCACTATGGAGCGTCAAACTAAAACAACAAGATTTTGCCTTATCTGCAATTATGTCAGTCGGTATGCTGGAATTTTTCAAATAAAAGTTTACTACTTTATCTTAAATATTCTAATTTTTTGTTACATCAAGCTTCTGGTTAGTTGGCACTTATTTGAATTTCCCGCTTATTTGAAGCAATTTTCCTTCTCTGTGAATTTTCCTTAACAAACTCATGCCAATATCTATCAGTTATTCTAACCTGCAGTCATTTGAAATTTTGCTTATTCTAAGTGATTTTTTGCTCCCCTTGATAAAAAACTTGTCAGTTATTAGAGGTTTTTTTTCTATTGAAGACATAATTGGATTGCATTTCAAAATATAACATTATCGAATATTATCAAAATACACAAAAAAAAATAACAAGAACATATAACAAAATAAAATAATGTAGGGGAACCTGTTGTACCTCTGACCACTTTTTGCTTCCTGGTGTTTTTTGTCTATACTATTGAATCAATTTACCCAATTCAAAGTTTGTGTTATTCTCTCATATTTTGCACAAAAATTATGCTTTTGACTTTTTTTCTCAGAAGTATCATTTTTGAGCGTTTAAAAAAATAGTTAAATGGTCAGTGGTAGATCATGGATGCTGTACCTTTGGCCAAGGTATGTTGTTCCTTTGACCATTATGGTATTTTGTATCTAAGGCCACCTCACTTTATTTTAAAAATATTAAGTTTTAAGTTATGCAACTCAGTTAGCTGATTTATAATATCAATTTTCTTTTTTTTTTTTTTAAAATCCTTTTATAAGTCTTGGAGGACATTACCGCAGCAAGTCATAACTAAAAGATCATTTTTGATGGTCTGAATAAACTTTTCTTTCTTATCTTTTTTATAGTTTTACAATAATTAGTAAAATATTTTTTTTGTATTTCAAGTAATTTTTTTCAGTCACATTTTTTTTAGTTGGATTCTTTTTGCATGAGATGGTTCAGGTTGAGGTTAGAAACTCAAATGTGATTGAGTTGTACAAAATATATTTTCTAATAGTTGCTTTTATCATCTTAGATTTAAGAACAAAAATATAATTTTTTAATTTGGTATACTAGTTGGTGGCCTTTATATTATCAGAAATGAACTAATTGTACAGGGTGAGGCAAAATTAACTCCCCCATTTGGTTTGCTTACAATTTTGAAATAAATGAAAGATTTTAGTTTTTTTTTAAAATAATATGTTTATTTAGCAAATTTTTTGTTTGTCAATTTTCAAAAATGATATCAACTAAATGTCCGCCTTTAGCGGATTTAACAAATCAGCTCTTTTTATTGAATTTTTCATTACTTTTTTTGAGTATTTCAACCGGTATGTTTTCTATTTCTTGTCGAATATTGTTTTTCAGTTGATCAAGAGTTTGTGGTTTATTCACGTACACCTTTTCTTTTAAATAACCCCATATAAAGAAGTCTGGAGCTGTTAAATCAGGTGATCTTGCAGGCCAATGCAAATCATCAAAACGAGAAATTAATCAACCTGGAAAAAGGTCTTTCAAAATCTGTTTTGTTTCTTTGGCTGTATGTGGTGTGGCACTGTCTTGTTGAAACCACATATTGTCCAGGTTTTGTTCTTTCATTTGTGGCATTAAAAATTCTCAGATCATTTGTTATTAATTATCAACAGTAGCAGTTGTTGTTTGTCCATTTTTGTCTTCAAAAAAATAAGGTCCAATGACATTTTTGGCATGAATAGCGCACCAAACTGTTAATTTTTGTGGATGCAATTATGTTTGGTGAATGATTTGTGGGCTTTCACTTCCCCAGAATCGAGAATTATGTTTATTGACATGGCCACTGAGATGAAAATGTACTTCATCACTCATTATCATTTTTTCACTAAAATTATCAATTTCTTTTGCAAGATTCAAAATGACATTACTGTACTTCAAACGCTGATTATGGTCTCTGGGCAATAGCTTTTGCACTAACTGGATTTTGTAAGGGAAAAGCTGTAAATCTTTTTTCAAAATTTATTGAAGAGAGCGCTGAGAAATGTTTAATTCTTGAGCATGTCTTCTTGTTGATGTTTTTGGTGACTCTGCAACACTTTCACGAACACAAGTGATATTTTCTTCAGAGCGGGCG
This sequence comes from Hydra viridissima, assembly GCF_058129835.1. Classification (NCBI taxonomy): domain Eukaryota; kingdom Metazoa; phylum Cnidaria; class Hydrozoa; order Anthoathecata; family Hydridae; genus Hydra; species Hydra viridissima. Next base: position 5,964,384 of record NW_028324310.1, read on the forward strand.
GTTCTTGGTCTTCCTGAATGGTGAGAGTCTAAAGTTTTTCCACACTGTTCAAATCGATTTGATAAAACATGAATTGTTTTCTTATCAGGTGCTGATTAATTACAGTGTCTTTTTCGATATTCTCGTTGAGTTAACACAACTGGCTTATTTTTTTTAATAAAAATAGTCACGATTTCTGCATGTTGTTGTGGATTGAATCGATTCATAATTAATTTTGTGCTATTCTACTTTACAACTGCAAAAAAAAATAATGACGGTTAATATCAAAATAAAAAATAACAGCTCTTTCAAATAGGGGAGTTAATTTTGCCTCACCCTTTACCTAGGGTCACTGATTTTAAAATCCTTTTACTTGAAGGAATTTTATGTTTTAAGTAATTGTATTGTAATTGATAGGAAGTGATGGTATGATGTGATCGTACTAAAAATCTGGCTCAAGGTACACAAATCTCCCCTAAATAGGTTTGTAGCATAGAAACCTCTTAAAACCCAACCACAATCACAATTTTTAGCTGTCATATTCATTTAAATATGACCATAATGCCTAAGTGAAATATTTGAATGTAGACAATGAAAAATAAAAAATTAAAAGAATATAGTATATTTAATATTACTGTACAGTAAAAGATGTCAAATCAAAATCAAATATAAGATAATGATGTCTAGATGATCCATTACCAACAAATAGTAATCAAACTATCATTTAAATATCTTCAATTCCAAATCAGAAATATTTTTCATCTTGTGTAAATTTATTGTCTCCTGACTTCTTAAGATACTTAATTTTTAAACTAAGCCAACAACTTCAATAACTTCTGCCACATAATGTTGATAGTATTTCTTTCCACTTGCAAATTTCATGAAACTATTTCAAAAATTGAATCTGGTTTAACAGCATTTCTTGATTTCATGATTCAATTTCATAAATTGAATCTGGTTTAACAGCATTTCCTAGAGATACCATCCAATTATTCATGGCATTGTTGTAAAAAAATTTTAAATAGGGGTTGCATTTTGTGGGTTGTGTGAGGATGAAATGTCATTAAAATTATGCCAGAACTTTTAGCTCAATAATAGAAATGTTTAGATGAAGTTATCCATTAATAAAGGAACTGGTTTTTCAACCAAAAGTCATACATTAGGAGGAGCACCATTCGGCATGCATTCCTTAGATTTAGTACATGGAAATGCTGGTGGGATAAAACAATAGTGGGATGTTATTTCCAGTAGCGTTAATGACCGTAATTATTGTTGCACTGTTTCCTCATTCTGTACTAGTCATACTTCCTACTTGTTTTTTGCCTTTTGAAGCTATGATTTTTGGTGGTATGTGTACTGAAAATCTTGTTGCATCACAGTGTTAAATGTTTGATGGTTCAAAATGTTAACAAACTGAAACATTTTTATAATTTTTATATAATTCTTATGGCTTCTTCATTGAATGCAGAAGATCTTCTAAGACAGATTAACTGTGGTTTACATAGAGGTTACTTATTGTTATGTTTTCATGAGAAAAACACCAATCTTGATCGTTCACATTTTTAACAAAAACATATTAACAGAAATGATTATATATTTTTCTTCTCTTACTTCCTTATGGCTGTTAAGAAATTAAGTAAAGTTATATAATTAACCTGATTATCAAGTTGCTACAGCTGTCAACTAACTTAATCATTAAAATTGATCATCAGGCAATTATACATAGGTACATGAATTTTATGATAATTTTCATAAAACTGGTCTCTTTAAGTTTGCAAAATATCAAAGCGTAACATGGACCAGGCAAAGGTACAATGTCCTACGCTGCTCAAAGGTACACATGATGGGTATATTTAATAATTATCATCTCAATCCCCATTTAGGTTAAGAAATTATCATCTAAACTTTTCCATAACAAAAAAGAGATGTTGGTTAACACTAATGATATCATATATTAACCAAACAACTTTTTATAATAGTTTTATTATCAAAATAAGATAAACACAAATATTTACTTTTTAAGAGCAAAAAACTATAATTTCTCATGGATCAACACAATCTATTCCAAGCATGATTTTTTACATTAAGAAGAGTTGTCATTGACTAACATTTAAACTGACACTTCATGTTTTTTAAAATGATAATAGTAGGTCAGCAGGACGAAGTGACTTAAGGTACATCGTGGTCAAAGATACAACAGGTTCACCTATAACAAAAAATAATAACATTTTCAACATAACAGGTATTAAGGCTTCAGAAAAGTGGCTAGATCAGTGGAAAAATAGATATAAAGTTGTTTTTCTAACTATTTCTGGCAAGGAAAGGTGGTGTACAGAGGAAATGACAGCAAGTTGGGAGCAGACTTCTCTCAAAATTTGAACTGAGGGATATCTACAATGCTGACAAGTTTGGGGTTGGTGAAAGGCTGCCTATGTTGATAATTGGAAAGGCAGAAAAACCATGTTTCAAAGGTGTCAAATGCCTACCTTGTCAGTATGAGTCCCAAAATAAATCCTGGATGGACTCTAAAACCTTTACTGATTATGTAAGAAGGCTTGATGCAAAGTTCAATGCTGAGGGTAGGAAAGTTGCTCTAATCATAGATTACTGCACAGCTCATCCTAATGTTGACAACCTTAAAGCAATTGAATTAGTATTTTTAAGACCTAACACAACCTCTTAAACTCAGAGGGAACAGGAAGTCATAAGGGCATTGAAGGCTTTTTATTGTAAGAATGTTGTGAGGCGTCAGATCAAATACATTGATGCCAGGAAAATGACTCCAAAGATCAACATTCTTAAAGCTATGAGTATGTTGGTCAGTTTATGGGACCCTGTATTGTCAAACACTGCTTAGAAAGGCAGGTATCTTGCATGAAATACAGGTTGCAATTATAAATGTTGAAGATTATCCCTTCAAATTGCTTGAAGAGAACATCAATGAGCTTAGATCACATGGTTTAGTAAATGAAAACAATTATAGAGACATTGATTTTGAGATTTGTACAAGTGGAACAATTACTATCACAGATCAAGAAATTCTGGATTCCATTTTGACTAACTATTGTGCTGAGGTAGAAGAGGAGTCAGATGAAGAGTCAAATGATTTGTCTCAAAGATGTTTGATAAACACTCTTTAGAAAAAAAAAAGCAATCAATGATTGATTGTTTCAAAAAATTTTAAAGAATGTCTTATTTTAAAAACAAAGAAGCAATCGAAAATGATTAATTTTTTCAAATAACTGTAAAGAATTTGTTATTTTACAAGGAAAAAACTAAAGCAACATCTTATTCCAAAGCTCTTCTTCTTTTTTACTCTTTACTTCTGTTAAAATTTGATAGTAACTTGAAACAGATCACTTTAAAGAGGATTTTCAGTTATTTGAAATTTCAGTTATTCGAAATAAATTCTTATTCCCCTAGGAGGTTCAAATAACTGGGAATTTACTGTATTTGCAGAGTTTTACCATGTTTGTTGAAAAGTTTTTGTGTGTGAATATTATGTATATTTGTTGCAAATTTGTTCCTTCTTGCATAAAATATTTTTGTTTATCTTGCAAAATTGTAAAGAATGTATTGTAACATTTGTTCTTTAGTTTAACAGAGAATTTTTTTTCTAATCCTAGAGATTCAAATCGTATTTAGACTATGCTACTTACTGTTACCTTTCTTTTTTTTTTTTTTTTGCCAATATAAAATATGGAGTTGAGAAATAAAAAACTATACATACCTATTTTCAATTATTTTTCCTCAGAATAATAGAACCAATTGCGTCACGCTGTGCAAAATTTCGTTTCAAAGAGCTATCAGTCAAAGCTATTCATGATCAGTTGAAAAATATTTCAAAAATGGAGGCAGTTAAAATTGAAGAAGAGGTTTACTCATTTAAATGTTATTGTTTTATATTGTTTTTGTTTTGTTGTTTTATAACAATATAAAATATCAAAGTAATAAACACGGAAAGGTTTCTCTTTTAGTAACTGTAATTTAAAGTTAAACAAATAGATTACAGTTCTTGTAAACCTATGAGTTACACAAGAAATAGTGCACCACCTTGTTTTATGTTTTTAATTTAAAGAGAAAAATGTTAATGTGATAATGCAAAAGATCATAAAAAGAATTTTTTTTGTTTTTGTAGACAGATGTAGTTTAATATTGTTTGAATTTAAAAATTAAGGTTTTCTTAATTTTTATATATAGTTATGAAAAAATTCTTTTAAAGTATTAAGGAGAAATGTGCCTATGATAACATACTTAAATTTAACACTTCACTGATATTTCCAGAAAAATTTAAAGTTAAATTTATAATTTAAAAGCATAGTTCACTGACAATGACACCAAGATTTACATTTTTGACTGCAAATCCATGATTCTTCATAGTGATATAGCAAATAAAAAATGTATTACAGTAATGTGATACAGCATGTTTGTATAAGATATAAAATCAACATTATTGTTATTTGTATTATACTCTTCAATGCAGTATTTTTCTTGAACTACTATCTTTAATCTTGCTTATTTTTCCTTTTCCTTACTATTATTATTATTATTATTTATTTGTCTTTTAATTCTTGGATATCTATCTATGGGATTCAGAAGTTCAGTTTCTCCATACTCTTTTTAAATTCAGTTTAGCTAAAGGGGTGGCAGTCAGCTTTTGTATACTAGATCTTAGCTATTCCATAAAAAACAGAAATCTAAATGTAGCTTTTGATGTAGGAAGCTCGTTTCTAAATTTGTTTCTCAAAATTTTGTATTTTATCACTGTTCTTAGTTAGTTCACCTTTATCCGTTATTAATGAAGGCTTGAATATCCAGTCCTCAAAAACATTCGGATTGAAGGTATATATTTCAGTTTTGACAAATACTTAAAAAAATATTTAAAACTTGTGTTAATCTTATGTCACAGTTTAGTGCCATTTGAGAATAGTAAGCTGACCAGTGGTTTAAATGTCATGCCAAATAAATTAAAGAGTGTCAAGATATCACAAAAAAGGAAAAGAATTCAATAAATTTTAGAAATTAATTCACTGTTAGTGTAAATTTTTTGGACTTTACAATTGGTACATTTGATAATGATTTTGAAAACATAGCACTAAGAAAATTCTAGGTATTTTTAGTTGTTTTTATGTATGAAATGGATTTTTCAGCACACAATACATGTTGACCAGTTGAAGATCACATAAAAAGTTTTCAACACATTTCTTTGCTTTGCTCACAAATCCTCAGGGCTCAATCAAGAACAGCAGTTTTGACCCCCTAATTCAAAAATTTTGCTTAGAACATGAAAATCCTTATTTTATAAAGTTGTTGGTATGTTCAGCTAGAGCACATGTGTTACCCACATGGCCTTGGGGTATGCAATCAGCTATAATCAGAAAAGTTTTGCATTGAAAGTGAAAAAATCAACACTAAAACTACCATAACTTTTGTTATACCCAAATCTTGGTATTGGCAATAGGCTACATTGCCACCAAATTTTATTGTTCTATGATTAATGGTTTGGATTTTGTAGTAGTTTTGCTATGTCAAAAAAGAAGGTAAATTTTTTCCATTTTTGTAACTTCCAAGTCACTTTTTTCCTGCAGACGTACCTAAAAGATTTCAAAATTTGCACCAGGTGACCCTGGGATGTGTACACCTTCACCCGATTTAGGTGGCATTCTCGGGTCAGCTAGGTTGTTCATGATAACAGTGTGTTTTTCAGAAATATATCTAGTTATTATTTTCATTCATAATGTCGTATAAGAAAAGATTTTCCACAACTGAAAGAAATAAAATGGTATGGATGAAGAATCTTGTATGATTGATTTTATGAGTGACATACGAAAAGAAGAACTGTTTCACTCTAAGAGAAATCATTGGAAAATAACAGCAGGACGCCACTCAAAGTCCAAGTTGTTGGTTGCTATCTGCTCCTGGCAGCAGCAGCAGCAACAACAACAGCAACAATGTCAACTTCCGAATTAAAGACTGAGACAGAATATCAAGAGTCTGAAGATTCTGAAGAACAGTTCATAAGTACATGCAAAAAATGTAACAAAACCAAAGCTGTAACAAAGCGTTAAGCTCTTTGAAAACGTTTTGGAGTCAGGAACCATTGAGGCTAGAAATACCCAGAACAAATTAGTGTACAGGACAGGCAATCAAGTTTCTTCAAGAACTTTTTGGCGTCTGTAAAAAGAGTACTTTAATTGGAATTTAATTTAATTGGAATTAAATACTTCACATTCTTTTTCATTTTATGCAGTTGCTTTTCGTTCTTATAGAATTGATATTTAAGCATATAATCTTATCCTTGGTTGTAATTTCGTTACGCTGTAACAATAAACTGTTAAATGCTTAAAAACTACATAAGTACTCTCCATTTACAAAAATTAGAATTAAGAAATTTCGATCGTAAAATTGTTGAATTCTTTATCCATACGCAAGGTAAAGTTGATTTTTTTGGTTTGTACGCGAACTCTTTCAACAAGGAAATTCGAATTAATGTCTTTTTCATGAGTTTTGAGCAATTGTTCATCAATCTATGACCCAGGATAAAAAGTCATAACCCTAATGTACTGTAATGTATAAATCGTCAGTTGACAAGTAAAACTCATTAAGTACCGTTTTATGGGAAATTGACTTTTATACACTATGATGCCCAAATATTAACAACATGTTGCAAGAAAAAGTCTGTAAGTGCGTAAATCAATCCGAAATAGTAGTATTTTATCTAGAGATATCACATTGATATCTCAATAAATGGAATTCTAATAAAGTAAACTAAAACTTGATTATCTCAAATTAGTGAGTTTTACTTGTCAATAGATGAAATGAAAAGCTTAACAGTAAGCTTTATCATTTTAAAAAATAAAAATACCACTTCGAATTTATATGCATGTTTATTCCAGGTAAAAAATGACATAAAATACTATTAGTTAACTTTTTAGCAAATAAATATTCGCAAAATGTTTTCAAAATGTAAGATTGTATCTCGAACATCAGTATTATATTGATAAACTAATAATATGACAATAAATTATAATATTAATAGTTTTTTGAACAAAAAATGGGATGCAGTTACATACAAATTTTTTAATTGAACTTTTAGCAAATTTTTTAATGAAAAGTTAAATGAAACTTAGTGTAAAATACTGAATTTAGATGCAGTTTTTAAAGTTTAGCCATTACATTTAGTACATTTAGTTTGTTGTTCTATTAGCGCATAGATATTTAAAATAGTACTCTATCCAATGCCATCTGTTGTCTCGTAGATAGCTTTATGGCCTGGTTCTAGTCAGGGTTGGCATTAAAAAACCCACCCAAAAAAACCCAGTTAAAAAAACATTTAAACATAATTATGACTAATTAAAAGGTAATTATTATTGAAAAGAGGATATGGATATGATCAGAATATAGTATTTAATAAGAATCAAAATTTTCAAAAGACATGATTTTTTTGAAATATTTCTGAAAAAATAGTTTTAGTATTTTTTACAATATACTTTCAGTGATCTCAGTGGCTTTCATCAACCATATCAAAGTCAGGCCTGTGTTCTATCTTACAAATTACTCAAGAAACTTTTATTCAAACAGTATTATTATTTGTGTAGCATTAAGTATATTTAACTTGCATAATTCGATGCAATGTGTATTTTTCAGAAAAAAATCTTTATAAGAATGCCATTTGGAAGTGGAAGGAAGAAAGGATGGGAGTGGAAGGAGGTCAGTGAGATAGAAGGGGACAAAAATAGTGTTCAGTGTGACCATTGTTCAGAGAAGATTAGTGGAAAAATTGAAAGAGTTCGTATTCATTTGTAGAAGTGTAAAGAGAGAAAGAAGGACACTGATGAACAAGAACCAAGACCTGGAAGCTCAATGAGCAATATTAGCCTCTTGTCAAATGAGTCAGATACTTCAATTTCCGAAGGATCTATTATGTCCAGCTCCACACCAGCAAAAAGGTTTAAAAGTAGTAACTTAAATAACTTTGTAGTTAGAACATCAAGTGATCAGAAAGATGCCATAGACATGCAAGTTGCCCGGTTTTTTTTCAGCTCTAACATGTCTTTTAATTCAGTGGAAAATTGTGAGTTTCAGAAACTTTGCTCTCTTCTTCGTCCTGGGTATGTCCCACCAAGCCGAAAGAAACTGGGTGGAGATCTATTAAATGAAGTCTATGATGATCTGTCAGCTGGGATAAAAAACGAATTGGAAACCAAAGACACGTTGGTAATTTGTCAAGATGGATGGTCTAGTATTCAGAATGACCCAATAATTGCTCACTCATTTTATGATGGAAAAAAGAGTTATCTGTACAACATAGTTGGCTCAGGATCAGAAAAAAAAAACTGCAAAATACTGCTTCAAAATCATCAATGAAGCTATAGTTAGCATAAAAAATGATTATAATAAGTTTGTATTTGCTGTCTGCACTGACAATGAAGCTAAGATGAAGAAAATGAAAGAGCTGATCAAATAAGAGTATCCTGATATGTTAACATATGGCTGTAATGCACACTATATGAATTTGCTACAGAAAGACATTTGCAATTCTTTTTCAACAATTCTAAAACAGGTTGTAGAAGTTCAGAAATATTTTAGAAATGTGCATATGGCCCATGGTTTGTTAAAGGAAAAAGGTGGATGTATGCCTCAGCTGCCAAATGAAACACGCTGGAACTCTCAAGTTGCCTGCATTGAGACATACCAGAAAAATTATAATTTCTACGTGGAGATCTATGGAGAGAAGATGGAAGATTTTCCAGCCAATATTGGAAGAATAATTGAGAATATAGCCATCAAACGTGAGGCAAGTCGTCTTCTTAGTGAAATGAAAAAATTGGGGATTGTCTTAGACAAGATGCAGAGTGATTCTTTTCATCTCTCTGACGCAGTTCATATCTGGTATTCATTAATAAAGGATGAAGAGTTATCCATATACTATAATGCAATAAAGAAGAGATTTCAAGATGCTGTACAACCCTTTCATATTTTGGCCTATATAACTGACCATCGTTATGTAGATGATTACAAAAGCTTCATTGATAATGATAATGAAAACATTGCAGAACAATAGTTAGAGGACAGGAACCCTGGTTTCTTGGGTTTACTATACAAGTTTAACTTGAAGGACAGGGAGGTGTTCCCCAAGCAAATGCTCTCAGAATCACTGAAGGTTATCTCTCCATCAGAATGGTGGAACATCATGAAAGGAAAGGTTACTAGATCTCAAATCAGGGATAAAGAGGTTTCTGCCAATTTCTGCAGCTTTCTAGCTTCTCTACACTCCTGTCCTGCTAGCTCAGCCTCAACTGAGAGATGGTTTTCAACCTTTGGATTTGTCTGGTCGAAGATCAGGAATCGTCTTGGTGCAGATAAGGCAATGAAACTTGTGAAGATTTACAAATCATTTCACAATAGCTCAGCAGCTGACAGCAGTTCCTGTGATGATATCGAATCTGATCAATAGGTAGGTAAGTAGTAGGAAAAATCGTTTTTAACTTCAGAATAACCATCTAAATTCTGAAAAAAAATTCTATTTCTATTATTTAAGTGTAATTTAACTGGAAATCTATCAAAAACATCTGAAAAGCTGACAAGAATTGAAAATTATTGTAATAATCAAACAAAGTAAAATTATGTAAGGAGAATTTTATTTACAGTTCTTCAATTTATTAAATTTTCCTTGTAAAAGCTCTTTTCAATAAATAAATATAACTATTACCATGTGTTTTTAATTATTATTTTGAAAAAATTAAATGTATAAAGATAGTTTGAATGCAAAATAGGTATTATGGCAGTTTGAATGCAAAATAGGTATTATGTCATTTTCTAAGCAAAAAAGCTATTTTTAAAAAAACCCAATAAAACCCAAAAAAAACCGGTTTTTTTTCAATCCTGGTTCTAGTAGATATATTCTAACAAATAGAATACATAATTTTCACAATTTATGAAATCGCTTTATGGCAACTATACCTAAAAATCTATACTTACTGTATAGTAATTTATGGTTATTAATTACTAGATTCGAATAAATTTAGGATAAACATGTTGTTTTTAATTTGAACTTAGTGGCTTACTAAGAAAACTTTTTTGGAAGTAGCAAACTAAAAAAAAAATCATCATTAATATTACAAATAATAATACTGAAGTCACTTAAAGCGGGTATTATATGGAAAGGAAATTGTGTATATCAAAACCAACGCTATATTTTAAATTTATTTTGCACAATTTCAATTTTTTTATTATCTTTCCTGATTTTTTTTTTTTATGGTTTACCACAAATTTACTCAGAACATTTTTTTTTGTATACAGGCTGTGGGACAACTAATAGAAGCTTCTGAGGGAGATATGAGAAGGGTTGGTTATTTAAGTAAAAGATTTTGAATCATAATAAAAATTATTAAAGAGAGAAAAAAGGGGTTATGAGAGAATTTTCTATGATTTTCTGCTTTTATCAGTAATCTTATCTGTTTTAGGCAATAACTTACTTGCAGAGTGCACATCGCTTGAAATCTGGAGAAATCGTTTTGGTTGATGATATTGTTGAGATGGCGGGTGTATGACAGTCTTTTATGTCTGATTGTATTAGCTAGAGGTTACTAATCATGTAAACACTTATAAAACAATCAGCTTGTTTTTTATAATAGAAATTACCCAAAACTATCGTTGGAGATGTAATACAGGCATGTTCTTCAAGGTCATTTGAAAAACTTGATAAGCAAGTTAAGGTGATTTGATAATATAGTGAAAAAAATATATAAATATTTCTATAAATATACTTTATCGATGTTGTTGTTTTTTCATAAAAAATCGTTTTGTTTTTGCTAATCAGTGTTAGCTATTTATTTCTGAAATTGTTTTTATTTTAAGTTTATAATCAGTGCTGGCTATTCGGCTTCTCAGTTCATTTCCCAGGTACACTTCTTCTTTATAAGTTAGCTTAGGATGTTGTATTTAGAGTTTTCTATTTTCATTAAAAAAAAATTCTACGATCGTGTTCTTTACTTTTATTTCTTTGTAGTTGCATGATGAAATCATTAACCTTTTAGCAGTCAATGACAAACAAAAAGCTATCATATTTGAAAAACTAGCGGTAAATATTATTGTTCTCTTGTTTGTTTGTTTTTTAAGTTTTGTTTATTCTTTAGTGCACGACTTAAGTTCCAGACGTAAGTTTAAAGATTTTTTCTGTCCTGTGCGCTGCTCTCAAAATTACAATTTCGCTTATACCTGAATTTTTTTTAGTTTTGTGTTTAAAAAGTCTTTTGGATCAGGGATCCATTCTCTATGTACCCATAGCCTAAAATGTTATTTAGACCCAGTGTATTTTATCCATTTTTGATTAAGTTAACTATTCAATTCCACCGCATGCAAAAATGTTCTATATCTTGTTGCTTTACTAAATACTTCTTTTGCTTATGTAAAACAATCTTTTTGACCTTAGATAATGGTTTAGTTTTGAACACAGGTGTCGGGATCTTTACTTACTCTGTGTATTTTTCTACAGGGGTCTCAGTTAAAATTACTATCTTTAATTTTCTTATTCCGCTGTTCTCAGTTCAGTTCATCTGTAAAATAAACTTAGATATCGTTTTAGTTATTTTATTAGCGAATACTTTATATTGAACATACTTTTTATAAGTAGTGTTATGGAGGTGACTGACTTCCAAGCTCTTTGACAACTTACCTATGATAACTAGCTCCGGTCTTCCCTAAAGTTCTGTCAATAGAACATACCAAAGTATGTTCTATTGACAGAACTCAAAGGAAGAGCATTATGATTAAGAGTTGATTCCACTAAAACTAAAATATGTAGGAAGGCTTATAAACTAGTGTAGCATATTATGACATATTATGTCCTTATTGAATAAAATTTCAGTCATGTATGTTCTTCCTTACATTCTGTCAATCTAATTTCATATAATAGTATGAAACTATTCTATTTATATGAATTGGCCTGTGAATTTATTACAAACTAGAGTAAAAAAGTGAAAATTAACAAGCATTTGAATAAAAATAAACCCGGTATATGTTGAAAAAATCTAAGTATAAAAAGTCTGCTATTCAACATGTCTATATTCAACATTATCATCACTGATATTTTGTCTAAAGAAATAAAGGCAAAGTTGGTTGACCTACCGCGTTAAAACCAAGGCTAGGGTTTTAACGCGATAGGTCAACCAACCGTATATCATCTGTAAATCACGAACAAAATCAATGACAGTAGCATTCTTTTTAGAATTACCTCAATGACAAAGTTTAACGCAAACGTAACTTATTGTAAGAATGTTTTTATTAAGAAATGTTTTCAATAAGTTTAGAAAGTTTCATAATGCCCTTTAACAATTTTTAGCAGATACTGTTTCTGATTCTTTTGCTTAACAAATAAGTGTATTAGTGATTTCTACAGAGCTGTAATTGGTTGATTGTTTAAGCACAGTTGCCTTTTTTTTTTTAGAAAATTTAAGTCCTGGTTAAAAACAGCAACGAAGTTTAAGAACATCACTAGAGATTGCGATTTCCCGGACTTTTTTCATTCCCGGGATAGCGGGAATTATTTACATTGTTCCCGGAATCCCGGGAAAATCTTCATTAGGGAAAATAAAAATAGCTAATTACACTTTTCTATTTTTCTATTTATTTTTTGTAACTGTTTACGATTTTAAAGTGACTTCTGAGAAAAACCATTGCATAGAGATGGTGAAGCCTCTACACTGGAAGGATGAATTGTTAAAAGCGCATTATAAAGCACATTTAAATTATGCGATCTTTTATTAGTAGCTTCAAACAGATTGAATTCTTGACGCATAGTTGATTTATTGCACTTGACTTCAAAAACATCTTTTTTTTTTTACAAATTTTTCTAATCTGGCAGCCATAGATTCAGATTACTGATTTATATTAATAATACTTTTGCTAAGTTTTCTATTGCTATCTTCTTCTTTTTTTATATTTTCAATTATGGGAAAAAGTCGAGCAGCTATTTCAATCGCTAAATTTATCATAACTGCTTTAGATGGTATGCTAAATAAGTCATCATCGATATCACTTTTTAAAGATTGTGGATTATCTAAAAATCTTAGTAAACCAACAAGATTTTTTTTTCTTCTTTGACATTCTTTCAATTAAAGCATTTTTAAGATCTTTTGCTAGGTAGAAATCTTGAACATCAAGTTCTTTAATCATAAATTTTAATGTGTTGTCAGCAGCTAATAAAATTGCTTCCCTTCTGCAAATCATTTCAGAACCTAAGATAATAGGTTCCAGACTTTTTGCTAAATTTTCAATTACTGTAAGTTCATCATCAGACAACATTAGGTTTTCTGAACTGAAATTCACCAGAGATTTAAAAACTGCTTTTTTAACTTTAATAAATCTTTAAATCAAAATCCCGGGATTCCGGGAAATGGGAATAAAATTTTTCCCGGGAAGAATTACTAATTATCACGCTTCTTTTCTTGCTCAACTCTGTTTTCTTGCTCCAATGCTTGATGAAGTTGTATGAAGTTAGTAACTTAGAAACTTACTAATTGATGTCCATATCTCAAAGTGAATAAGTAAACAAGTGTTTAAAATTGGTTTAAAGCTTACATGCTAGTTCTTTACTCTGCAGGACACATACAACACAAAAAGCTGAGACGATGAACAGTTTGATATTGACTTAAGAACTTCTTTGATGCAGACAATTTGTATAACGCTCATGGCGAGAGGCCTAAAAGTTTATTAAAAACAAAAACTTTTGATGTCATTTTAGTTGTTTCTAGTATTGATAGCGAGTGCAAAGTTTACTGTTAAAATAACTAACAAAGTTTAGTGACTTATAGAAAATAATTTCAAACGTTGCTCAGATAAATTTATCTATTATTAAATATGTACTTTTACTTTTTTTTAGATCGTTGAGAAGAATCTTTGTGATGGTGCTGATGAATATTTACAAATAATGGCGGTTGGTACGGTTATAATGGAGCTTTTATAAAGGAAATTAAGCTGCATCATTATTGCCGAACGGTGCACCACCCTAATACTATTATGGATTGATTACCAGCTATGTTCATTTGATATAAGAGATAAGATATTGCGACTTCCTATATTACCTGAATCTCTTATTAATTATTTGAAGAACAATTGTCAGTGTAAACTCACTGGAAATTACTTAAAAAGAAGTTTCAGTTCTTTCCATTTTTAACAAGGTTCTAATAAAAAACCTCTCCACCGCTTAGTTAATTAGGAAAAAGAGGATTTGGGATGCACTAGTTTGATGGTTATGAGATTTCTTTTTGAACTCGTATCTAATGTGGGGAAAATGGGTTTCTTTTCGATACCCACAACAACTAGTTGTTTTTGTTTTTCATAATGGCTGAGCCATTTCTGAAATTTTCCCCTTAACCATTGCAAAATGCATGTTTGAATTTTGCATTATGTTTTCGAAATTGCTTTAATCGATAAACAGTTTTTAAAATTGATTGAATAATCAACTATATAAAATACAACAAGACGAACTGTTTAAGTAAAAACAAAGACGAACAAGGTTCGATGCATTTTTCATTAAATCTATTTTTAACTTGATTAGCATCTTCAAGTTTTTTTTCCTTTATGTATTTTAATTTAATTTGTAGAATGAAAATAACAAATTAAATACAAGACGACAATTTTATAAACTCATAGCTTTGAGTTTTTTCTGAATGATCTTTAATTATTAATGCTAAAAAAGTAAAAGTTGTCAGATAGTTACAAGTTCTTAATTTTGCATTTACACGATTTTACAATTTCTATTTCTTTGATTTTAAATTTTTTTTTTCGTAAATTACATTTCATGTTAAATCTCTCCTTTCGGATCTCCTCCGCGTAACAATAATGTGAAAAGGTAAATGGATTCAACTTCATGTTTTTGTCTGTTGAAGGAATTGTTATTGATTTGCATGAACCCAAGCAGTATCTGTTTTCAACAACAATCGATTCACATCCTTCGTGAAAAATAGGCTGCTTGAATTTAACTGCTGTACATATTTCTTCTTGGCTATATAATGACTGCATTTTGTAGCAACGTATCAGTTTCAGCCATAGGAAGAAAACGAGAAAAAAATCTAAATAAGGTTTTTGAGACTTGAAATATTTTTAAAAAATATTTACTTTCATATTTTTATGATTATCATTAACATATATTCAACTTTTAAAAATATTTAAAAGAGCTAAAGTTAAAAGCATTTTTTCAGAAGCATTAAAATTCGTTTTACAGAAGTACCTATATTGGTGGTAAATTATTTTACTTTCTGTACTAAGTTTGCAGGAAACACTTTCAATTGTAAAAAATTGAAAGTTAAAGTGGAATCCTCCCAATAGTTTGACAAAAATTTGAAAAAACAGTTTCAGTCTACTTTACACAATAAAGACTCAAGTAATATTCAACATCAAAGTAATTTTTTCAGAAGCAATAAGAAGATTCTTTAATCTGATCTCTAACACTTTAAGGTACTTCTAAGTCACATTTCGGCACATCGATGCAGTTTTCTATAAGCAAAAAATGCTAATATACCATTTCTTTTGTTTTTGAAAAGAAAAAAAATTAACAAAATGTGCAAATGTCTCAAATCAGCATTATCAGTTTCGGATGTTTTCTTTGCTCTATTGTTGTTTATTGACTAATTAAAGTAATTGTATCCATAAGTTTAAATCATTTTTATTTTTCATTTTTAATTTTCACATCTATTACTATATTGTTGACAGTTAGAATGCACAACTGAAAATAAATACAACTTTTTGAAGTTGTATTTATTTTCAGGTGTGCATTTAAACCACTAAGCCTTCTTTGACTACTTTAAAGTAAAGATTATTTGTTTTTTAAAACTTTATGCAATGATAGAAAATTTGTTTGTTTCTCCTGTTTAATAACAGAATAGGCCAGGTATATTTCGATAGTTAATATATGCAATTTTAAGGGATTCAGAGAAATTTGTTGAGAGACGAGGTGTAGTTTTGACTTTTACCATAATGAACATGTACTTTTGCTAAGATTTTATTTCTCTAAAAATTAAAAAACTTTAATTAAGTTTTCTCTTCTCACACAATAAATCGTTATTTTAAAAAATATGCCTGTTTCAACTAAAAATAAGAAAATAGAAATTAAGGCGAACTTTACTCAAATTTTACATCTTATAATTAGACTGAAATGATATTAATCTTAACTAAAAATAAAATTAAAATGGTTGTTTTTCCTGAAACTTTTTTTTTTCCTGAAAAATTTACAAAATTGTAAAAGCGTTTTTACAAATAAATTAAAATTTTGTTTAAAAAATTTACTGAGTTCGAAAGTATATGTAAAGAATATCTCCGAATAATTTTAAGCTTTTTTTTTTGTATTTGTTTATCTAACTTGATGTTAATGTCATTTGTTAGAAGATGAAAATAGAGTGCTGAAAATAGCTCAGTCTACTAAATATTTATTCGTCAATATTTATATTTTGATTGAGCAAACAATCCATAAATTCAACAATTTGTTCAAGAAATTTTACTTTCTAAGTCTTAAAAGGCATGAAAATACACAAAATGACTTCAACTTTGAGTATATTTAAGATTCTGTATTTAAATAAAAACCAGTAAAACACTTCACTTCACTCTAAATAATTAGAGTTAAAGAAGTCGCGTAGTATCCAGTTTTTATAAAAGCTAATCAAAAATTTTAAAAACGAGTTTTTAACAGTCTAGAAGTCTTTATACCTATTATATTATTTTACAGAATAATTTATTGATATTCGTATGATTTTAACCAAAATCGACTTAAGTAATTATCTAAGTTTTGTAACAGAAATATGTAAAAAATTAACAGCAAAAGATTTAGTTTTATCATTAAAAAAAAATTATGTAAAAATAATTCTAAATATACCTACGGTGTCTAAAGCTCATTGCAAAATACCTTTCACTACGAGCAAGTTTCTAACGTAATAAATTTAAATCTGACAGGTAGGTTGGCGTTGGCGTTGTTAAACTGATGACTCACGTGTTGAAACTGTAATGTGGTTTAAGACATAAACAAGGAAAGAAAACTGGGAAACGAAGGCAATCAAGGAGTTTTTTAAATTTGAAGCAAACCAATACCGTCCTCTTTCTCAATTCTTTTTTTTTTTTTCAAAATATGCTTTACGCGTCTTTTCGATAGAAATATTGTAACTCGAAATATGAGTTAGCACAGCTCATCTTCTTTAAATAAAATAACTTAACTAGGCAAAAAAATATTGAGTTACAAAATAATTTACCTTAATTTCAGTGTTGTTTCTAATTTTTTCTTTAAAAGGTAGCAGCCATACAGTTGAAAGATATTATCAGATTCATTTAGTAAATATTTCACGAGGTTAGAATTATTTTATTCGATCTCCCATTTTAAAAGTTGGGGCAGTGGCCCCCCAGGAAATTTATGCACGGGGGCAAGAGTATCTATTCTCCCCCGTGATAGTCCGTGATAATATATTATTAGTTTAATGCTGTAGCTTGTAGAAGCACCAGGAAGTGTGAATTGCACACTTTGACGGCCTTTTCAAGAATCAATGCAAGTTTCATAAAATCTGTCATATATGTTTTTTAATTCCTTCAAAGATTTTGCGTTGACAGATTCTTCTGGCAAAGAACTTGTTTGTTTTATTTAATACATAAATTTAGCTTTGCGTAATAAATGGACGACCCTAATGGCAAAACCCTTGAATGGAAGAAAAATACATTACTACCTTTTTGTGCATTACATTAATATAAGATGTATGTTTTAAAAAACTAGTATTTTGTCTTTTTTTTATTGTTATAAAATACTCCTATATTGTTATAAAATACTCCTTTTATTGCTATAAAATACTCTTTCGATCTGTTGTATGAATTCCTGACTTCCAGTCATTCATTTTAGTATGCACTGCTTTCAAAATCCTACACTTAAAAAAGTTCAGGCAAACTCTGTCCGGAATGGTTCAGGTCGACAAATTTATCTGAACATTCAGGAAATTTACCATATCGGTTCAGGTGTTTTAGCAAACTAGCTGAACACTTAGTGTAAAACTCCTGAAATGATCAGGCAAAAGAAGTTGCGTGAACTTTTCTACCGGAGCTTTCAGGTGTTTTACCGGAAACATGAAGTAAATCGCCTGAAACTATGAAATTATTTTTCCGCCCCAACAGCAATCGCTATTAACTCTTTCCCTACCACAAGCCGCTGACAGCGGCTTTTGTTTTTTAATTATTTTGACCACAAGCCGCTGGTAGCGGCTTTCTGATGTGCTTCATTATTTATCATGTTTTGAACATCAGTACTAATTTATGACTCATTTTACTGATTTATTCAAAAAGTGTACTTAATTCTCTGCATAATTAAAAAAAAAGTAACAGTCATATTGTATAAATTATAACAAGATATTTTATTACGAAGTTTGTGGTTTTTTTAAACCGCTATCAAAATGAAGTCATCGAAAGTAGCCTATAGTGCTAATGAAGCTTCTAAAATAATGCTTGAATGGTTAAATGAAGATCATGGTGATCAGAAAGTGAGTCTGAGAGTAGTTCTAGCTCAGAAGATTTAGAATATTCAATTATGGAAGAAACTGTCTCGTCCCCTTTGATTATCAAAGGCGAGACTTCTTCCACAGAAGCTGCTCCTATAAATAAAAGAAAAAGAAAGTTTAACGGTGGTATATCTGCTAATTGTGAAAATGTTGATTCATGGGTACTTCTTGGAGAAGATTACAACGATAGTCCAACACATTCGTTTAGATTTTGTCCTAATAATAAACCTGGAGTCAATGCAAATCTCAATGAAAACTCAACTATTTTAGACTGTTTTAAAGAACTTTTTAGTGACAAAGTTCAAGATGAATTAGTTGGATTTATTAATTCTTTTGCCTCTTACAAAATGCAGATAAATAGTCAGTGTTTAAGTTCATCAATATCTTCTTCTTGGACCCCAATTAATAAATATGATCTTGTTAAGTTTATTGGTGTCATGATTGCAATGGGATTAGATAAAAGACCCTCAATTAAAGACTACTGGTCCCTAACTGATATATATCACAGTCCTTGGTATAACTCTATGTTTCCAAGAAACAGACTTGAAGCAATATACCATACAATGCTTCATGTTGCTCCATCTCAAGAAAGCCATGCAAAAGAAAAAATTGAACCATTTATGAAAAATCTTATTGCAAATTATCAAAAAGCATTTTATCCATATGAAGATGTTTCTGTTGATGAAATGGTCATTAAATGTAAGGGTAGATGGAAAAATAAACAATATAACCCCAGCAAACCAAGCAAATATCATATTAAAACATTTGGTTTGTGTGACAGTGCTACTGGGTATGCCTTTAACATCCTTACCTACTTTGGAAGTGATACATCTTTATAACTCTGATACATATGGAATGGGACAATCGGAAAAATTTTTTGAATACTTACTTAAACCTCTTGGAAAGGGTCACCATATTTTTGCTGATAGATATTACACAACACACTCTTTGATCTCCTATCTGACATCAAAATCATTTCACTACACTGGAACCTTACAAACAAATCGCAAGAATTTTCCAGATAATATTAAGTTCCAAAAAGGTTGTAGAATGAAACATCTACAAACAAATTACTATCGCAGTGAATCTGGAATTCTACTTGTTCAGTGGCAAGATAAGAAAGCTAAAAAACCAGTAGTAGCTGTTTCTACTAAGTTTGCAAAAAATTTTGTTGCAGTATCTTCTCATCTCAAAGGAGTCAGGGAAATACCAGAAATTATTCACCAGCACAATCTATCAATGAATGGCTGTGATCGTTTAGACCAATTTGTTTCATATTACAGTAATCTAGATAGAAAGACAGTTAAGTGGTGGAAAAGAATTTTTAATTGGCTGATAGAAGTAACTCAAGCTAACTCTTACATATTATATTTGTTAACTCGTCCACATAATTCAAAAAGAATTACTCTAAAAAAATTTAAGGAGAATCTTATTGAAGAACTAGTTAATTCTTGTATTACCATGATGCCTGATAATTCTACACTTTTAAAAAGAGTTCGACAAGTCTCAAATCCAGTCTTAGAAACATTCAACAATACAAGACATTTGATTAAATATGTTGAAAGCGATAGAAATTGTGTAGTCTGTAGTACTCCTGTCAATAGAAAGCGCACAAATTTTATATGTTCTGGCTGCAGTAATGAACCTCATTTGCATCCTAAAGATTGTTTTTTGATTTACCATTCCAGATAATTTTTTTTTATCATTGGAAGTACTTGAGAATTTTTTTTTTTTTAAGCACATCTTACAAAGTAATTGATTTTTTTCTTTTTTAATTTTCTAAACTCAGTTCTAAAAAAAACTGGTTTCAGCTTTTTTCTGTTCTCAAAAGAAAAGTAAAACTATTTTTTATTACTTATGATAGATTCCATTGTCTATGTAAGTTGTTAGAAATGTCTTTTAAAATATTTATTCTTAAAAATATATAAAAGAATTTTGTTTTTGATTTAATTTTTCTTTCTTTCAATAAAAAAACGACGTTTTTTAACTCCTTGCATTTCCCAGTATGAATTGCTGTGTATTTAACTTTTATGTATTTAAAAAGATCTTTTCTTTAGCTTTCTTTATATATATAGCTTGTTATGGTTTCAAAGAGATTTATTACTTGGATTTCTATTAGTTTTGAATAATATGTGATCCTTTATTATTTTTTTTAAATTAGTGCGGTACGGCGAAAAGTTTTTTTAAAAAAACCGCGGTAGTGAAAGAGTTAAACCTTTTAGAGGTCGCATGTGCCTGCTTTCTCTTATTTTAAAATTTTTTATTAAAAATGAGCATAAAAAAGTTCTCAGAGTCAAAGTTGGCAGAATATTTATTATCAAAAGGAATATCTATAGATGCTACAGAAAAGCTTAAAAGTAAGCTATCTTTTCATATTTTTTGCGAACGTACGTAAAAGAGATGTGTATATAGTATATTTACATATTTATATATGATTATTTACATATATATATATATATATATATATATATATATATATATATATATATATATATATATATATATATATATATATATATATATATATATATATATATATATATATTACATTTATATACATTTAAATGTATATATTTTTGCCAACGTACGTAAAAGAGATGTATATAATAAACACATTTCTTTTACGTACGTTCGCAAAAAAATATACACACATATATGTATGTAAATGTAATTTATGCATATGTAAATATACACATGTATATATACACAATGTATATACACTAAGGTGGTCCAAACTTATAAACTATTGAAGTTCATTTCTCCACAAGGCTGCCTTTGTTCCTATTAATATTTGCAATATTGTAGCCAAATTTGAAGCAAATCTGATAATATTTAGGGGTTGCTATAAATTTTGACTTTTTGAACACTATGATAAAAAATCAAAAAAATTAAGTTTTCACTATTATTTAATATCAAATTTAAAAATTAAAGAAACTAACAATTTAAATCAGGTAAATATGAATGCTTGCAAAGTATCTAATGAATATAGATCATCTGATCAATTTATTTACCAGTGTTGAGATAGATCTTCAATTATGCAAAAATTACACAAAAATTTGTATAAATTCTTAAGAATTGATTATTGTCAAAAAAATGATGAAAAAATAGCGACCTCTAAAACTGTTCAGATTGGTCCAATTTTTTGTATGGTTCTTCTCTAAGCATAGTCGAACAAAATTAGGCTTGTGGAGAGAATGTAGAAATATTTTGAATTTTTACCACACAAATCTGGACACCCTAATATACACATCTCTTGTTTACAAGACAGTATACGTATTTGAATTATATTCATAAATGTAAGAGTGTATAGATATAAATAAGTCAAGATATATGTATATGATATAATATATCATATTAATAACATGATATACTATATATCATAAAATTATGATATACACTGTAATATAGTCTATATGATAAACACCATAATATAGTCATCATATTATGATGTATTACAATATGATATAGTATGTTATATATACTATGATATACTATGATATAGTATATTATATATACTATGATAATCTATGTCATAATATGATATAGTATAATATAAAATATTATAATATACTATATTATAATATATTATATTATACTATATCATATTATGATATAAAATAACATAGTATATATAATGTACTATATCATAGTATATCATAGCATATATAATAAACTATATCATATTATGATATATCATGGTATATCTTGATGTATGATGTATGATTTGATGACTTAGGCTATGAAAGAAAATTGGACTATATGGAAAAAACTTCATGCTCTCGTCGAAAATAGGTTGTGAATTGTAGGCCAACATTTGATGATTTACTCAAAACATTTCCGCTATTAAAAGATCTAGCCATACACGTAAGAATAAAAATCACCCTATTATCATTAAAATTTTTCACTAAGAAATATTTAAAATTATCCAATCACAAGAATTAAATTTATTGTAATTCATACAAGATATATGTAAGATGCATCTTGTATGAATTACAAGATACATCTTTTAAATTACAAGATACACGCAAAACCTATATGACAAAAAAATATTTAAAAATTACAAGATGATCTTTTAACTTTTAAATATTTTTTTGTCATATAGGTTTGGCTAAAGTATTCTTAGGTTTTGCTAAAGTAAAATTAAAGAAAATGATTTTACAAGCAGTCTTATACTACATTCTTATCTTAGTTTCAGAAGGATTTCTGTTGCAATTTCCCAGAGTCAAATGATTTTTTGGCTCATTGGGAGCAAATAACGCCACATGTTATCTCTTGGGCAAGACAAAAGACAAATTTGATGGTGAAGCAGATTCTAGCTGAGCTTGATATGCAAGACAACCCTTCTATAGGTATCTTAGTGTTATAAAACAATATGGCAGGGTGTATTTGATATGTAAAATCATTATAATATTTTATAAATTAATAAAATGATTTCACTAACAAATTTGTTTTTTCAAAACAGGAATTGAAATGGATTTTGCATTCTTATTAATCCCCTTTATAATTAAAGTGCCATCAAAGAATAAAAAAGTTGGGCATCAGCTGCTGAAGTTGCAGAACATTTCATTCAATTTTATCCGGTATATTGTAATAATAGATTTCTAATAGATATAAATTTATACATATATGCATAAATTCTTCTAATAGATATAAATATATGTTATAAATGTTATAATAATGTTATAAATTATACATGTTATAAGTTATACATATATGTAAAATTATTCTAATAGATATAAACTTATACATATACATTTTTCTGTATAGCAATGTTAATAACATGTTATTAAATATATTATTGTGCATATTACTGCAAACTTAATATTATACCTAATAATATTAAGTTTGTAGTAATATGCACAATAATATATACTTAATAACTTTACATGTTATTAACATTGCTATACAAAAAAATGCCCCGTTGAGAGTCGGACTATCAAAGGAAGGGGAATACATAAATATTCTGACTTAAGATTATTCCGAGTTAAGCAAAGTTCTCAGTAAACCGTGATACCGGTATCTTGGTATATATACAGATTTTCAATCCTCCTTTTACTCTCTCTCTCTCTCTCTCTCTCTCTCTCTCTCTCTCTCTCTCTCTTTCTCTCTCTCTTTCTCTCTCTCTCTCTCTATACATACATATATGTAGAGAAAATTCAAGGGGAATTGAAAATCTGTCTGACTTATCCAGGGTCGGAGTTAACAGGATTCTACTGTATGTTTAGTTATTAAATATAGTAAATATAGTATTAGTTCTAAGTTGTATGTGCTGATATTTATATTTATTATAAATTATATTTAAATGACTTATTTAATTTCCTTACTGCGTCTAAATAGGCATCAACTCCGATGGAAGTTGTGATTCAAAGTCTTACTCACAAGTATCTTTTAGTCATAGCTTTGGGTACTCATTGCTTTGTCGAACAATTATTTATTGTTACAGCGTGTCGAGCTATTCCTGTCAACAGATGTATATCTTATGCTGTGGACATATTAATTAAACTTTATTTTTTAATGAATATGGAGTATGCGGAATAATGTAGCCATGGCAAAAAGTACAATATATGCATATATTGTACTTCTTGCAACATACCGTGTTAGGTTACCAAGATGAAACGCATCTATCGAGAAGAGCCAGTGACTTGTCGCTTTACCTTAGACAAAAAAGACTTAATTAATTTTAAAGTGCTGAAACTTTTATATTTTAATAAATATTTCCTATATTGTTTTGTTAAGCTTAAATTTGTAATAATTATAAATTTAAATATATTGACTTTCTGAAAATCAAATATCGTTTTTACGTCTAAACCGAGTTCATTTATAATCACAATTTGACATTTTACTGAATATTTAATATCTTCAGGCCTAATAAAATCTAATATCGAATTTATGCCTAAACCAAAATAGTTTATAATCGGGAATTGGAATTTTACTGAATATTTACTCTTTTCAGGCAAAATACCTGAACTACTTCGTGCCGTATGGAACCAGGCGAACATTCAGGTAAAATACCTGAACCTGAACTGGTTCTGGTTTCGGTATTTTACCTGAATATGAACTGGTTCAGGTTCAGGCATAATACCGGAACCGAAACAGTTCAGGTTCAGGTAAAAATCCTGAACCAGTTCAGGTTCAGGTATTTTACCTGAATGTTCGTCTGGTTCCATACGGCACGAAGTAGTTCAGGAGTTTTGCCTGAAATTTCCGTCATTTTACCGGAACTTTTTTAAGAGTGCAGGAGTAAAAATAGATGTTCTTATATCAAACATATCTCATTTATTTTCAACATAATGCAAATCAGCCAGATTTTAACAATGAATTTTCTGACAGTGATTCATCCGAGAATGAGGACACTGAGGAAGATTTGTTGGACTACAATCATGAAAAGAGAAGACCTAAAATTGAACTAAATGAAGTTAATTATGGGCCAGTCATTAAAAGCAACGGTTGAAGCAATATGTCGTCGAGATTCTAACCTATTTACAGCCGACATTGCTATTAATTTCATGCTTACAAAATTAAAAGATGCTGATAATAATACAAGCAAAGAAATGCGTAGAGCTTTAATGACTCGCATGCATGAACGCCGAACCGATATGAGTGGACTTCTGCAATACCTACATAACGGTCGAAGCCCCGTTGAAGTCGATGAAGAAATAATTACAGTGCCTTCTTCATTTCAATGTCGAAAACTTTTGGTAGAATTGTTGGAAAGATTAAATGCTTCCAATCCTGCTCTAGTAAGAGCATCAGTTGAGTGTGACATGGTGGATTTGATTGAGGAACCTAAAATGGCTCCTGAGTCTAAAAGTAATACTTTAAGGATTGAAGAGGAACTTGATGTTATTAAAGAAGGACAATCACCAATACAAAAAATTAGACATGACATATTGTAGTCAAAAATTCAAAAAGAAATGACACTATTTGAAAATGTGGGTACACGTGGCGATTAGTTAGAAAGAGTTTATTCTTTTCTAATGACCGTGAAATCAGCAAGTGTCAAGGCTGAGCGGGCATTTTCTTTCGCTGGACTGTTCAAAACAAAAATTCGTAACCGTTTGGGCGATGAAATTTTGGACGCGTTATGCCTGAAGTCGCATTTCGAAGCACAAAAAACATAACCTATTTCCTAATTTCTAACATAATTTTTTAACATTAATTAACATGTAAAATTTAATTAACATGTTAAATTAAGTTCATTTAATAAATATATTTTTAGTTAAATGTAATGTATTTATTCTACTTAATACTATATACAGTATTGGACAAAACATTTGCAACCAATATCGAACAATGCTAAATAGTGTTCCTAATTTTGCATGTCTTAAAAACGAAACAAACTATACTACCACAACAAACAGTTCAGGAGTCTGGAGTCATAGCATGTCATGACATGAGCAATCAGCTGACAGGTGACAGTATACAGGCAGAATTTGGTTGACAAGTGCCATTTTGCCGGGGACAAAACAAGTGCAAATTTTTTGATTTATTTCATTTTCTTAAGTCTGGTCCGTGTCAACGTCACGGAAGTTTTTTAATAATTAAAGGAAGTATCCAGAAGTTTCCAGAAGCATGCAGAAGCTTCCAGAAATTTCCAGAAGAAGCATCTGGAAGCATCCAGTAGCATCCAGAAATATCCAGAAACATTCAGAAGCATCCAGACGCATACAGAAGCTTCCAGAAGCATCGAAAAGACGTATCTAGAATCTTCCAGAACAGGTTCACACAGGTTCATTTTACTATATAAGAGACATGTAAATCGACATGTAATTCAGTCAGTATATGGAAGTCAATCAGTCAGTATTATCAAGACAGTTTATCGAAGTGAGTTTTATCAAAGTGTTTTATCGAAGAACATCAATACAAGAAGTGAAATACAACAAATGTTTCATTACATCAATACGGTCCACATCCAACCAAGATGTTGTGTTCCACAGAGAATTATTGTATCATCACAAGGTAAATGTAACACGGTAAGCCTTGAGAAGCGTGATTATTTATTTTTATTATTTTTATGACTTCAAGTGCAAAAATGGCTCCTGACAGTTTTGGATTGGAACTAAGAAAGAAAATTATTGGCGATTACATAAGTGGAATGTCACAAAAAAGTATTTGTGATAAATATCGCGTGAAAAAATGGACCGTATCAAGACTATGTTCCAAATATCGTTCTACGGGGAAGTTGGCAGCAGATAACAAAGGTGGAAGACCGCGTTCCATCACTTCTAGAGAGGATTCTATGATCGTCAGATCCGTCAAGAAGGATCCCTGGATATCATCAGTCGAGATACAAAAGCAACTAGAGCTGCCTGTATCGGACCGAACAATCAGACGACGTGCTGTTGAAGCCGGATTGTTTTCTCGACGCCCTGCAAAGAAACCGCTGATTTCACTAAAAAACCAGAAGAAAAGACTCCTGTTTGCTGCATCTAATATTGACTGGAATGTGCAGAAATGGCGAACTGTCCTGTTCAGTGATGAATCGAAGTTCAACATCATTGGGAGCGATGGCATTTGCCTTGTACGTCGACCGGCCGGAAAACGCCTCGATTTAAGTAACTGCCATAAGACCGTGAAGCATGGTGGAGGCAATGTAATGGTCTGGGGGTGTTTTTCTGCTAACGGTCTAGGTCCAATACATCGAAACGATGGAATAATGGACCGTTTCATGTATAAAAATATCCTGAAAGATGTTGTTACCTCATGCTGAATGGAATATGCCAATAAAATGGGTTTTTCAGCAAGACAGCGATCCGAAACACACTGCAAAAGTAGTCAAGCAGTGGTTTTAAGACAACCACCTATCGGTGATGGATTGGCCGCCTCAATCTCCGGATCTCAACCCTATCGAGAACCTGTGGGAGATCGTCAACCGCAGAATTAATCGTGAAGGTGTTCGTAATAAGGATGAACTGTTTGAACAAGTCCAAAAGGCCTGGGCAGCGATTCCACAAGGTTTCATTGATCACCTGATCGAATCTATGCCTCGAAGGTGCAAGGCTGTGATCGACAACAAAGGATTCGCCGCGAAATATTGATAGCGAAATACAGCTTGGTCAACTTTTTGTCGAGTTACACTTGTTTTGTCCAGAAGGAAATCAACTTTTTTAATACTTTTGATTAATTTATTAACTTTCGTGTACAAATAATGAACTTTGTGATGAATAAAACTTGAAGAACTTTGTCTCTAAACAGTTACATAGTTATTTCTCTAAATTGAAAAAATGCAGCACTTTTATATAAAGAAACTAAATTAGCATTATTTGGTTGCAATTGTTTTGTCCAATACTGTAGATGTTGTATCTGCTTTTCAATCCCAGGATCACGGATTGATGTTTTTCAATCCCGTAATCCCGGGATTGAAAAAAACCTCCGGGATTGCAACCCCTAATTTTCAATATACTCATTGACTATTTATGACCTAAATAACTAATTCCTGGGGTTTAAAAATTGCACCTAAAATGTATGTGTTCCCATGTGTAAAAATTTTATTTCGATCTAATTTTACTATTTATACCTTCACAAAGAAAACATATTCAATTTTTTGGAGTTCTGTAATGAAGACTTAATTTGAGTGGTATCAAAACTCCAAGATTTTGCGTTTTTAAGAAATTTAAAAAATATACTACTTTTCTTTTTTTTTACAAATGTTACAAAATTTTACATAAACAGGCTATTAACATTTGAATTAAAAATGACACTTCGTAATTACGCAAAATCTTAATATAAGTAAATTTAATTAATCACTCTTTGCAGTGTTCCCGTATGCGAAGATTAGGTGGTAAAAGGTAAATGGGTCTTTCATACTTACAAAGCCTATTATTCTCTAAAGACTTTGGTTTTCATGCTTTATACGGCGTTTCTATTTTTTCTAATAAATTATCATACTTGTTAGCATCTCTTCATTCAGTTTGAATAAAAACGCTTTAGAAAGCATGTCTACCTTTCCTAAGTGTGGCACTTTCAAACGCTTAATGTTATTTTCCGTGAAAATTCACGGAAATTAAGAAGCAATTTTGGCTATTTTCCGTGAAAGTTCACGGAACTTTATATGAGGAGTTTTCGCTATTTTCCGTGAAAATTCACGGAAATTCAGAAGCGATTTTGGTTACTTTCAACGTATCCTATAAATAACGAATTTTTGAAATTTTCCTTAGTAACAAAATTTATTATAATAAATATTGGCAGTTTGCAACGAATTTCATATGATTTTGGCTATATTTTTTGAAAACTTACCGATTTTTTAAAAGCATTTGGCTGTGTTTACAAAAAAAAAGCCAAATGTCGAATATAGATTAAAAATAAATATATCTTGTCGCAATGTAAACCATATTGCATTAATTTATTTAGGACACTTTTTTAGTCATCTCTAAGGATAGACGGTATGTAGTAATTTCGACAATTTAAGTGGTAAGCAAATATTGCAAAAGTGTGTTCACGGAGAAATAAGTAAATTTTAAAGAACGTGGTAGTAATATTGTTTGGTTTGAATGCACTAAATTTTTTAGACACATTTGTGGTGCAAAAATGTGTATGCGGAGAAGGATCCCCATGAAATTGGAGGAAGTTTAACTACTTAGGTTGAGCAAATGAACATAAATGTACGTATCTATATATAAAACACGGTCGACAGTCCCTGGCTTTTTAATATGGAAAAAATAAGAAAAAAAACTTCCTTAATAAAAGGGAAAGTTTTACTTATAGGTACTTGGAAATAATTTTAATAGGTAAAAGGCTTGCTTGATGAAGCGCTAAGTTAAAGTCGCACAATAAGATAATATAGTCTATAGTTTATTACATTTTGTTGATAGAGATATAAGATAATATAGTTTATAGTCTAATAATTATAAGATAATATAGTTTATAGTTTATTAGTTTATAGAGTTTATTTTTATTGCCTTTGGAGCAGTTTCAACATCCTAACAACATGATTGACAATCACATATTGTGATAATTAAATTAATAATAAAGTTAAATTAATAATAAAGTTCGCTCATATTACGAGAATTTCGATTATTAAAGAATTATTCTATTCACTTTACACTTAAATACATAATCTAGTATAATAGCTTTTTTATAAAACTTATATATTATATATATATTTAGTATACATTATAAAGCGTACATTATAACCATTCCAATAACAAAATAGAAATAAAACATTTCTAGAAGGAACCTCTAAGTTGACCCTCTAAGTCTATGTCGCAGAGCTTAGCTAATAGTCAAGACAGCTTTATACAGTCTTTCATATAATGAATGAAAGTTTTAAAGTTGTTTACCATGCAGTTATGTTATCATACCTTCCAGCACTACTGCAGAGAGTAACTAATGACTAACAGGTACATAAAATGTTAGTAAAGTTACAGCCTTGCATAAATGAATTTTATTAAAAAAAACATAAATTCTGTTTAACCGTTGTTCTTTTGGTGTGCCGATATTAACAGGATACATCAATTAACGCTTAAAAGTCTAAAAAATATTAAAGTTAAATTTGAACAAGTTTTAAATAAAAGACAAATTATAATTAGTATCTACTTATCGTTAAGTTATATTCACGCTAATATATTAAATTATCATTTTACCATTAATGCATATATTAGTTGATAATTATATATATATATATATATATATATATATATATATATATATATATATATATATATATATATATATATATATATATATATATATATATATATATATATATATATATATATATATATATACATATGAATATATATAATTAGGTTTTCAATTAGGTTTTGCAATCCATACAAAACCAGTGACTTTTAGGTTTTCTTGAAATACCAACACAATAGTAATGGTACCAATATAAACAATGATCGCACTGAATCCATTTTTGAAGTTTACTGGCTGATTGAATTTGTTGACAGTGATAGCATGGCCAACTATCGGATGAAGTGCTCTTACATCGTACTTCAATTTCTGCCCAAGCAGATTCATCAAAATATTGTTTAAGCTCATGTAAATTAGCTCTTTTATCATTAATGATATAAGGTACAGTAGGAGAAAGATCATTACTTGAGATTTTACTACCACTTTCTAATGAATTTTGTGCAATAGAATCTTTGACGAACCAAATTAAACGAATAAAATCTTTTTCATAAACGCCAAGTTTCTCAAGAGGTTTTGTTACGTTGTAAAAAAGTCTCTGTTTTTTTACAGCTGGTCGACCTGGGGGAAAGCGCTGTGGTTTACGTAATACAATGTCAATGTCTTCTAAAATTCTAGTGGTATACCTTTTTTCAACAGGAAGAGTCTCACAAGTGATTGTTGGAAAAGTTTTTGATGTAGTTTCAGAGTTTGTATAGAAATTTGAGGTGACACAGGCAAAACACATTCCGATGTTGCAGATAAAGAACTTTCAGGAAAAATTTCAACATTTGTCTGCAATCTTTCAACATGAAGAGTCTCAGATGTAATTGTTTGGGAAATGCTTGATGTAATTACAGAGTTTGTTTGTAGAGAAACTTGAGGTGAAACAGGCAAAACACATTCTAATGTTGCAGAAGAACTTTCAGGAAATATTTCAGCATTTGTCTGGAAAAGATTTTCTGAAATAACATCATCTTCAGAATGGTGCTGTTGAACCTGTACAAAATTTAAATAGCATTATGATTACAAGTCATGATGGATTGCACATAAAGAAAATAAATGTAAATGATTTATCAGGAGATTTAATGAGGTAGTATATTAGATTCTTGCTTATCATTAAGTGGTTTACAGTTTAATGCTACCTAGAAATATGTTGTTTAACTTGCATCTTCATTTAACAACCTTGGAGATTGTATTTCAGAGTTGAGAGAGTTACAATTAAAATTAAATTAAAAAATGCTTCCTTGACTATATTGGCCCCAGCCTTGTGCAAGTATAACTTTAGTTTAACTTGTTAAATAAAAGTTAATTATTTTTATTTATTTATTATTTATTAAATTGATTATGGATTTTATTATTTTTACCTGCAGTTCCCACTCTCCAGATATGCATTGTTCGCAAACTGATTCCAGCCATTTAATAGCTAAATCAAACTTACTTGGTGTAAATTCAGATAAGATAGATGCCAAAGGCTGCAAATGGCTCAAAGCTGTATTATATCTTTCCTTAACAGTGGAATTGCATAATGCCACTGGTTGAATTGAAAATGTCATGCATGAATTAGATAAATTGTTCCCTTGGTTTACATTTGCCATTTGATGGGTAGGAACAAACCACCTAAAATTATTTTATTCATTTTAAATATTTTTTACCATACTACTACTATTAATACAAATCAAAAACAGTTATTGCCTTTTATGAATAAGATCTAGATCAGATAAGTTCATATTTTTTTCTCTAATAGCAAAGAAAGCATGAGAGCACGGAACTCCATAACCAGCAGCATAACAATCATTGTATCTAACTTGCAAGCAATTATTTTCCTGAAGATATTTTAATCTCATATTTTATAACATGTTAAAATAAAATAAATTGTACTTATAATTATCTTAATTAATATAAGTATAAAAAAAATCAATTTTAAACTTTTACTACAAGTTGCATCTATTATGACTAAAATTGCTAAATAAATCACAGCAACCATAAAAAAAGATTAAAAACACTTACTTCTTGTAAACTATATCCTTCCTTTTGACTTAAATTATACTGTTCAACCATATGTTGTAAAATGAATGACGAGATTGCATGAGCATAAAATTTTAAACATTCTGGAAGCTTAGTGTTTATTTTAAGACGCTGATCAAAATCAGCATGCTTTGATTTTTCAAGTTGAACTCTATTTATCTTTATTATTTTGCTAATAAGATTACCTAGTGACATACGCGATGTCAAACCAACATCTTTTAAAGTTCTGTGATACCTACAAATTTGGTAAAGTATTATTAACTAACAATTAATCTTATAACAAAATAGAAAACAAATCATCAAACCATTCCAATCTATTATTGGTGTGATTATCGATGTGGAGTAGCCCTTTTCTGTGGTAGCCCATGAACATGTCAGCCATCATCAACCAGTTATTTGTTAAGTATGTGTAAAACTCTGGGAAAGTCTCTTGTATATTCAACAAAGCTTTATCACATGTTTGCTGGTTACCATATAACAACCTTTTCGTAGCCTGACAGTTAAGATATGTAAATAATTTTCAAAAACAATTAACAATAAAATAAATGTATGAAATTAAAATAAAATTACTTGTATTTATACAAGGCATACAATAAGCATAAGTGTTCCATGACTGTCAAAGTCATGGAACATCTATTGTCAAAAAAGTTGACAATTTTCAAAGCATTATTTTAATTTCTATTAATTTTTTAATGATTGCTTTTTTAACACAATTAACTAGAATTATTTAGAACTAACCTTATATAAAGATTCTTTGTCATTACTTAGCAAATTACTTTTTTTTTATTTTATGTACAAATGCTTTGGATACATGAAATCGACAAAGCAAAATATGATTATGTGGGAAAACAGCTTGCAACACTGAGATTTCAGCTTGAGCCTTATCAATTACAAAAATGGATGTTGAAAATGTATTAAAACCAGCCCATTCTTGTGATCGTATCAGAAACATTCTAAGATGAGCTTGATCCTCACGATACACTATTGATTGTATTACAGGGCGCCCCATCCCGTGTTGATCTACTACAGCAAGTGTGTATAGAGGCATGGAGAGATTATTTACCTATACATTTGTTAATGGAATTAAGTAGTTTGACAGTTTTTGGATTATTTCAAATAAAATTGTTATTGTCAAATGTTGATTTAAAACTTAAAATTAAAATTATTAATTAAATTAAAATTAAAAAATTACATTAAAGTTGTAATTAAAAATTTTAATTGAAAATTATAATCTAATTCGGAATTTAATTTTTAAATTTGACTGTTTGTAGTTTAAAATTTCACTCTTTGTAGTTATATACAGTTTTATATACAGTTTTTATATAAATTTTTATATAAACCCACAGTAGATAATCTACGACTTAAGTGATTTCTTTGTTGGAGTTGAAAAATTCTTGCAATGGTTTGCAACCAATTGAAAAATAAACTGCTTCTGTACTTCGTCCTTTGTCAGTGTGTCATAGTGATTTTCAATAAAAATGATTCCTCAAAACTAAAAAGGAACTCAAACCAGAGTAACTCTGTTGAATAAATTAAATATATTGCGACAATTGCTAAATTAGACAAAAAACATATTGTGATTCTAATATCTTCCACACCACTGTATATACAAAAACAACTAACCTTTGAATTTAAGCTTTTGTTTTATGTTGTAAATATCTCTAGGTTTAGTTTTTAAACCGCTTCTATTAAGGCTATCTGTCACAAGCGCTGTATTTGCCCCATGTTCAATCAACATCAATGTCTGCTGTTCTAACAATCCTTTTGGTTGGCGTTGTGAACTATACATAGAAAATTCTTCTATACCATATGGATGGTTGTGTTCAAGAAACATTTTTTTAACACCATAGCATTGTCGTTGGTTGTCATACGAAACATAAATAAACATTTTGCAGCCATATGTAAGTATTGCCTGATTAGTACGCTTACCTTGATTTTTCTTCATAAGATAAGGTTTTTGATGGCCAAAATGTTTGTATGTCCATCTGTAAACATGAAAAACACATGAACAACACTATTTTTTAAAAGGTAGTAATTGTAATTGAAAATAAAAATATTCTTTTATGATTATTTTTTAAGTACTTTTTTAATATGTGTATTTATATCTATTTTACTATATATGGATTTCCTTTTTTAAAGGAAATCCATATATAGTAAAATAGATATAAATACACCACAAAGTTCAATAATTAAAAATACTAAAAAACATAAATGTAAATGTAAACCTGCATGTATATATTGAATCTAAAGGTTGATTTTTAATTTGTGATTCTTGTTTCACTTTCTTATTGTAACTTTCAAATTTTTCCTTGTAATCAACTCTTATTGGGTGATAATCAACTCTTATTGCTATCGGTATTGCAGTAATGCATCACAGCTTTTTCTGCAACATTGAAATCGCAAAATTTTTCATTTAGAATATCTTGCATTGTTGAATATTATTTAAAATATATTCTTCAAAAATATAAAAGAAAAATCTTAAAAGATATTTGAAAAAACTCTTGATAAACACACAAAATCATAAATTGTGTTCAATTGTAGTTGTCCAAATTTGAAATACAAACAATTGACTTCATACAAACTTTATATACTTTTATGGATATAAATTTTGAATACATATTTGTTTAAAAAACATCATCAGTGAGACACGATTTAAAATTGTTTGTAAACTGTGATTAAATTTATTGTTGCTACTTCCTTGTTTAGGATTTATGTTAAATTAACTTAGTATTATATTTCAATCATCAAGGACACACTATATTCACTGATGATGGTTCAGAGATGGTGATTCCGGAGATGGAGATGGTGTTTCGGAGAGCCTTATAAATAATTAGTCCGGTAGAATTTCACCAAAAAAGGGGTCAACCTAGAAAAAATTATTATAAAGACATGTTATATATCGTTGGAGAGCTTATTATTTCCTCTTTAAAATGGGTAATTGGTATTTTTTTTTATTTTGGGGAAAAAAAGTTATGACGTCACAAAGATTAGGAGTAAAATACGAAATTTTAAACGTTGCTGATAAATTTTAAGTATGCTGTACAATAAGTTGCGTTGTAACTATAATAACACTTATATTTAAATAATATAAAAGTGTTGAGTATATATATATATTTTTTGTTACTAGAAACATGGCTTTCGGAGCCGCGGGGGCCACAGCCCCCCAAAGGACCTTTTTTGAATTTTGCAAGAGGAATATTTTTGATTTTTTGTTTGTTTTTGTCAAATATTTTTGTTAAACTTTGTTTCTGTAAGTAAAAATGGGTAGAGGGAATAAAAATTCCTTGTTCTACATTTGGAATTTTAAAGTTATTAGAATGTAATATTCTTTTTGTATTCGAAATGTAATCGAATTTTTTTGGCAATATTTATCAAAAACTTTTTAATAAATTATTTATCTTAGTGTTTATAATTATGTAATGATTTGCTATTTTCAGATTTTAATATAAATTATCTGATCTTGTAAGTGATAATAAAACTAGTTCTGAAACTGAAAAATTATGGACTTAAAAAATGAATCCTCTGTATGTGCATTGTGTGGTAAAATGAAATTAGAAGGAGATTCGTTGAGTTAAGTGGGGGCAAGATTTGGAAGGAATGTTGATAACCAAGGAGCTCTTGGAAAATTAATTGAATGTGCTTTAAAATTGGATTTAAATGTATTGGTAAATGAACTGAATAAAAAACAAGAGACAGGAGAAAAGGTTTTTATTCACTCATCGTGTCGAACTAAATTAAGAAACCAATCAAAATCAATTAAACGATCACAAGCATCGATGGAAACTCCTATTGAAAGAAAACGTTCAACTCGATCAGAACAGATTTTTTTTAATTTTAAAGAGCAATGTTTTTATTGTGGAAATATGTGCACACTTGACAGTCGCCATCCTGAGAGAAATAATTTCATAGAAGTAAGAACAAAATCATCAAAAATTTATCATGCAACTCTAGAATTATGCAACGAACGTAACGATTTTTTTATCTAAAACAGTTGAAGCTAGACTTTTGAATATAAATGATCTTGTAGCTGTTGAAGCACGATATCACATCTATTGTCGTGCAAAATTTGAAAAACCTATTACTACATCAAGCTGTGGAAGACCAACATCAACAGAAAAGCTTACTGTCTTTAATGCAGCATGCATAAAACTTGAGGAAGATATTGATCAATACACAGTCTCTGAGTTTTACGAGATGATGCAAACATTAGGAGAAGAAATATATTCCCTTAAAATGACGCAAAATAAATTAAAAGAAAAATACGGAGATTCTATGAAATTAGTCTCGCGACAAGGTAAAAGTAATGTAATTATACTGGACAGATTTAGACATATATTATGCGAAAACTGGTACACCAGAAAAAAACACAATGCAGAGGACGAAAAAATCAGAGTTATAACTGCAGCAGCAAAATTATTGAGTGATTGTATAAAGAATTTTGACCATGATGTAAAAACGTATCCTTAAATAGAAGATGTAACTAACAATGAAAACACCTGCATACCCTTATTGCTGAAGGTGTTTATCAGAGAACTAATTCCTGTGCCATTAAAACAAACGTCAATTTCACAAGCATTGTTTTCTGCAGTGAGGCCACAATCAATAATGCCAATGCAGTTAGGAGTAGCCGTTACCGTTGATAATGTACTTTCTTCCAAGTGGCTAAATGTTCTACTTGCTAAACTGGGTTTTGCATCAAGTTACGACGAGGTTTGTTTATTAAGTGATAATTTTATTTGTATTTGTTTTGTAAAAAAATTTTTACACATAACAATATAGAATACAAGAAAAACTAAATTTATTTAACAGGTCATTCGTTACAAGCAGAACATAGTGAAACACGATAAAATTAACGATATACTTTGCCCTGAAGGTACAACGTCTATTCAGTTTGTTGGGGATAACACAGATCATGATTTAGCAACAATTGATGGTAAAAATATACATCACGGATTAGGTTCCATATCAATTGCAAATGGAAATTTTATTGAGAACTCAAATAAGAAAAGATTGCCTAGGGATAAAAAAGATTATTGGTCCAACATAAACTTTGACAACCAGATTACAATTTCTCAGTTTTACAGCTCTGACGTTCCGGTTTTATCTCAAATAAAATTTCAAGAATTTACAAAGGTATTTACTTGACTGGGGTTAAGAGGGATAGCGTTTCAAAAAATTAGTGTTTAAATTTCATGTACAGTTTAAAATATAATAAAAACTTCTATTGATACAATTTATTTTGAGATTTTTGATGATATGAGACAATCATTAACTTTTAACTTTCTTTTATTTAAGGTTACTTTAAAGCCAAACCTTGTCGATATACTTTGGAACATGTCGCATATCTTTGAATTACAATGCCCAAGTTGGGCTGCCTACATGAGTCGTCAAGTTAATAATGTTCTTCCTATTTCTAAAGTATCCATGCTTCCAGTAATCAACTTACCGGCAACTGATTTTAATGCTTTATATTCTTTGTTAAGTTTCGTTGTAATACAATCAGAAAAGCTAAAACTTGGAATGCCATGTTTTACATTTGATCAACAGCTTTATGTGAAAGCCTATGAAATTGCGGCTTCAAAGAAAATGAAAGTTTTTATTAGAATTGGTGGATTTCATCAGCTAATGAGTTTTCTTGGAGCTATTGGAACATTGATGGAAGAAAACACAAGCTGAAAAATTACCTAACAAAGCCAGTTATATCTATGCCATTTGCTCCTTATTCTTTAAAAGTTGCCGATGGTGGCGCTCTTTTATACTGCTGCGATTGGAACAAGGGTGAAATATTTGACAATATTTTTGAAAAGTACATCCAATTTCTTAATTACCTTAAAGTTAGTATTCGATGGATATGAAAATTCTACAAAAGACGCTACGCGTATAAAGCGTGGATCTTTATCACAATTTGCAGTTGAAATACATAAAAGCAATCCTTGTCCGTCTGATAGAAGGAAATTTTTCTCTAACTACGCCAACAAAAAATCATTTATCCGAATTCTAGAAGTTAGATTAAGAGAAAGAGGCTTTACTGTGTATGTGTGTCATTCTGACGCAGATACTACAATCGTTAAAATTGCACTTAACTTTTCCAAAACAGAGCCCGTCACAATATTTGCTGATGACAGCGATATTCTTTGCCTCTTATTACACCACTGTAAATCAGTTGAATCTTTACACAAAATATATTTAACAAGTATGACAAAAAGAGTTGATTGCCAGCGTGAATGTTATGACATTGATCAGATTATTGGCAGTACAGCAGAACATGTCATTAACAATATTCTTTTTGCGCACGCATTTACAGGTTGTGATACAACATCAGCAATTCACAATTTTGGAAAGACTTCAATTTTTAGAAAGCTTGAAGCCAAAGACTTGTGCAATGCAGCAAATATTTTTTACCATGATGATAAATCGCCTGATGAGATTGGAAATGCATCAATTCGTTTCTTTCAGCTGCTACATTCCTCAACATCAAATCTACAACAAATACGAAAGCAAAAGTACGAGGAAAAGATAAACTCAGATCGAGCTCACATAGACCCTTCTGTTCTTCCACCATCTCCTAGAGCTGCTTACTACCATGGATTGAGAGTATATCATCAAGTGCGTATTTGGAGATGTCTAAGTGAAATTGATCTTGACCCACTTAATTGGGGATGGAAATTAAATGGCTTTATGTACTCACCAATAGCGACAGATGAAAATGCAGGTCCAGAGGATATCCTAAAGGTTGTTCGATGTGGGTGTAAAAACTCCTGTTCGAGTCGATGTTCCTGCAGAAAGATGGGACTTCACTGCACTTCATCGTGTGCTACCTGTCACGGGATTAACTGTACAAATATTGAAAAAGTTGACGAAGAAAATGAACCAGCCCATGACCGTCACTTCTCAGATGTTTTTACATAAATTTTAATTTAATCAGAATAAGTAAGATAAACTTAATGCATAAAGATAAACTTCTTTGTAAATATTTTTTAACATGCTCTTGGTAACATTACAGAATAATTACGTTTAACAGTATTTTATATATTTTGAATATATTTGTTTTGTAAACACATCTTTAAGTCAAGTTTTCAAAAAACTGGCTAAAGTAGCGTCCCCCTCTGCCTTTATACCGTACTTTTAGTTATTATTATTTCGCTTTCAGTTCATTAAACCAACTACTAATACTTAGGAGTAATAAATATAAAAATATATTACATTTACTTGCTTAAATTATAAATTCTTTTAGTAAAAAAACGTCAATTTTGGTGTTTTTCTGCTAATCTTTATGACGTCACAACTTTTTTTCCCCAAAATAAAAAAAATTACCAATTACTCATTTAAAAGAGGAAAAAAAAAGCTTTCCAACGATATATAACATGTCTTTATACTAATTTTTTCTAGGTTAAGACTAAATTCTACCGGACTAAATGGCTAGCATCGCTTGACAGGAATGCATGATTGCTATCGGTATCACAACCTGTTGCCTACACCATTTTAATTATTTTAAATGATTATTGCAACAAAACAGACCTCACTACAAAAAGGTTGAATATCCAAACTTTTTCCAAATTTTTGCAAACACCAATAATTAAAAAAAAAGTGGAAAAGAAAACACTTATACACAAATAATATAATATATAGGGAAAAGGCGGTTCTGGCGCATTGACCCTTCCCATACTTAAGGATGCATAAAAAATGGTGAACACTTCATATCATGTTCTTGGACAAAACCAATACTTAAGAGTCGTCTTTAAAAATCAAGAAGAAGTATAAAAATAATCATGTTATTTCTATACCAGTTCTTCAAGATGCCTGTTCTTCTTTATTGCCTTGTTTTGTAATGTCCGATAGCCAAGGTGTGAATTCCGTCTTCTAAGATGAATCTTTTGTCATCGTTAGCGCTGAGTGCGACTTTGTTGATTTCTTCGGTGTAGACATCGTGATGACGTGATCGGAAGACGTTCATGGTGGTGAGTTTTTCTTGTTTAGTCTTTAAGCAGTCGTAGTAGTCTTGATGAGTGATGTGATTTTTAACAATGCACTTCTTAACACCTTTGCATTTTTTATGTTCTTGATCATCTATTTCTTCAGGGATGTAGTAAGAGTAGAGTTTGGGTCGAAGACCAATAAACTGCGTGATTTGCTTTCCACCGGTTCCATCTTTGAACTTGCCAATGATCTTTTTATTTTCGCCTACTTTGAATCCAGCGTTTTGAATGACGGGATGATCTTTAGGAAAGTCGCTCGTATCAAATTTTTCAAGTACGTCATCAGCAATGTCTTGATAAAAATCATCTGTTTTGATTTCGTAAATGAGCGAGTCAGTGTCAGTCATGAGTAGTTTTGCACGATCGTCGTATTTAGGCTTCATGTAGTCGTAATGATGTTCAAACATGAGAGTTTTGCTTATGTCCAGGATGCTCATTCCCAAGTAAACGGGTTTGTCGAAAGTGACTTGTGTTTTCTTCATATGAATTGCGATGAGTTTTTCATCAAAAATGGTGTACCGATCATATCGAGGGCTTTTGGATAATTTTAAGGCTTCTTTTTTAGTGGTGACCAGTTTAATATCGACATGCTTTAGAATATTTTCCATGGTTTTTCCAAACATGGAGTTGTTCATGAGTTTAAAGAATTCTTTTTCAAAGTCGTTTTTAGCGACTTTTCTTTTATTGGTGTTGAGATCAATGTATTTTTTCATGAAGGGTTCTTCTTCAAAGGCGATACCACGATGAATTTTGGTGATGACTAAACCCAATCGTTCATAGAGTTTTAGGTTTTCATGGTGAATGATATATTTTTCTTTGTTGTTTAAATTGGGAACGAGCTTGTCGACTTTATTAATTTTTAATCTTTCAGGAGCCAAAGGGTAGTCATTATGTAAATCGTGTAGACTTTCAGGATAGGTTAAATCGACTTCGAGAATACAAGGCAAGGATTTCCAATTTAAAAGTTCATCCTCAGCCATCCATCTAAATCCTCTAACAGGAAGAGGTTTGCACATGGCCCACCCATAAAGGTTATTAGCGTCTAAGTAATGAATGAATTTCGATGGTTGTGAAGGATCGTACGAGTCTCCCATGTATTTGTTATTAGCGTTTCCAAGTCGGTTTGAGATCATGCATATTCCGCCGCGTATCCCTCTTTGAACCATGAGAAGCATATCAATATCGGTTAGAAGCTCTAACTGAATTCCAGTTAGTTTTAACATTGCATCCCAAGCCAAACCGGGTGAGGTGTAATACCAAAGAGGGTCTAGACCGTAACTTTCTATGCAAGTGTCTCTGAAATTTTCAAAGACATCAGCTAAAATGAGCACGTCTGAGATGTTGTACAGCTCGTGGTAATCTTTAAACGTTTCACATCCAAATACCTTCCAAACGTTTTGAGCATGTGCATAGTCTTCATCGCTGATGTGTTTATCGTCTAGTTTAGAGTAAAAGGCTTCTTTGGGTGGCAATTGTGTTTCAGAGAATTTTTTAATGGAGTCCACCCATTCGTAAGGGTAAATGCCTTTTCTTAATAGCAAATCTCGTTTTGCTCCGCTGTGGAATGAATTTAAGTTTTTGCACATGATGTCTCCTTTTTTAGATCTTCTATAAGCGCAATCTTCACAATTGTCTTTACATTTGCATTTTTTACCTTTCTTAACCATACAGTCCTTTTTGCATGTTTTTGGATCTAATTTTGAGCACTCCTCACACAAATCTTTAACAAGGTTGTCAGTTAAATCTTTTAAAGGGCTTGACATGAACCTGTAGCTGTCAACGAACCGTAAATCTCTATACACTATTTTTGGTTTACCTTTCTTATCAATAGAATCTCTCACTTTGATGCTTTTTGTGAAGCTGATATATTTTTCTTCATTGTTGGGTATACAAGTGATCTTTCCTTTTTTTCCACCTAATCTCTTGATGAACAAATGGCTGTCATAGCCAGACAAGTTATGAAAGACAACGGGAATAAATTTTGGAATTTTATAATCCAAGTTGCATTTCTTATGAGCAGCACCACGGTACTTTCCAATCAAATGGCAGTGATCCCATACTTTATCACCGTTAAGATCTTTTTTGCAAATATGGCATTGGGTAGCAGCCTCAAAATTCTTTTTATCCTCATTAGTCTCTATTCTCTTATTTTTCCATTGTTCTTGCTGTGAATAACTATCGTCACAAATCTTTATAAAGTTAGCTTCAAGCATGGTAACAAATTTTTGAGCCACGTCGTCATCATCACTTTCTGCTGTATACGTTTCAAGCTTTCCCTTGTAAATGGTTTCGTCGTAGCATTTGATATAATAGACGATGGAGCTTAGAACATGCTTTTGACATTTTTTGGTATATGACTCTTTATTATTATACTCAGTGTTGTCATCGATAGGTTTGATGAAACTTTCAAAGTCGGCATAGACGCAGTACGGAACTCTCATACTATTGTTGTAGTTTTTAAACTCAAGGGTCGACCCTTCTTTTGGAAGATCGATTCTCATAGGCGCGTTATCATAGCAGTATTTTCGATGAATTTGGAGCTTTTCTTCTTGGTCATAGCCGTGCATGCACCTTCTGCAAAAATATCTTTTATGTTGATGTTTTAATACTGAAGAACGAGCAAACCGACTGAAATTTTTAATGAGGCAATAATGGCTGTTTTCTTCGTTTGAAATATACAACAAATCAACACAGTGCTTTCGATCATGAAATTTGGATATTTGCATAGGTTGAGGTTTATTCATTTCGTAGTGAAAGACGTTCACGCTGATGTCAGGATTATTTTTCTCAAACTTTTCGACTTGAGTCACCTTTAAAGAAAACTCCATTCCTTCCCAATTCAACTCTTCTGATTTTAAAATAAGATCATTGTCAATTCTTTCATTGTCTCTATTTTTAAGATTCAGCGCCCTGGTGACAGACCATTTAAAGCATTGGTTGTCCTTGTTTACCATGTTGATGATCGCCTTTTTGTCTTTTAGCTCTTTAGACAGCTCCATGTAGGAAGAACCCTTGAAAGGTTCATAATCGATAAATCTGATATCCATTCTTAAAATCTTCGACAAGACGCAATTGGATCCCATCTTGTTGTAATTAGCGCTTCGCTCCAAGATTTTTTCTTCCATTTGACTCACAACCGTTCTTACATCTGTACCCTCCAATATAATTTTCGAGTTGGATGAAAAGTGAGCCATCTGAGTAGTCTCTTCACCTGTTAAGATGCTTACGCGAGTCATTTCACAGATTAAAACAATTCTTACTTTTGTATTCCTTTCTCCTTCCATGGTTTGAATAGCAGACTCTCTTACCAAATTAAAAAAAGGAACAATGTCTTGGTATCGAGAAGAAGGTGTGTAAGAAAATAGTCTAGCAGCACGCTCTGCAGAATGTTCAGTCATTTTAAACTTTACTGTAAATGGTTTTGGCGCGAGAGGTTTATACACTGTTCTTAATACAAGTGATTTGATAGACTGTATCTTTTCATCGATTTGTTTCACTGATTCGCTTACCTTCTTCTTGACTACTTCAGGAACGTAAGGATCTATCCATTCTTTAATATCATTAAACTTATTTGCAACATATGACGTCACACTTTTTGCAACTACCGTCAGACTTGAAAATAAACCAGGTCTTGGAGCAGGAACCGGTCTAGGTGTAATGACCTTTGTTGAATCAATAACCGGTGTGTTAAGAATAGAGGGTTCATCTCTTGTCATCCTATTTTGCAAGAGAGTAGAAGGTTCGAATGAAATCAAGTCGTCAGACCTTGGCCTTGGAGCAGGCACAGGTCTTTCAGAACCAACAGCAAACCTTACTTTTGTCGGTTTTACAGAAACT
The DNA here is from genome assembly GCF_058129835.1 of Hydra viridissima. NCBI lineage: Eukaryota > Metazoa > Cnidaria > Hydrozoa > Anthoathecata > Hydridae > Hydra > Hydra viridissima. The sequence continues at coordinate 6,008,341 of NW_028324310.1, forward strand.
TTTACAGCTGGTTGAACAAACCTAACCACGGTAGGTCTTTCATTAACAGGCAACGGTCTTGCCTCAGTCGTTCGTCTACGAGGAGCAGGACCATACCCAATGATAGGTCTTGTGTTTTTTATTGCCTCAACAAGCTCTTCCTTGGTCATTCTGGTATAGTCTTTTATAGCTCTTTCTTTAGCATCCCTTCTTAATGATGCCATTGATACTTTTCGATCTTTCACAGTTTTACTTTCCATTTTTATTATGGAAAGATTTTTGTTTAAGCCGCTTTCAATTATTCGCTCTTTGGCAACAGTTTTATCACCCATTTTATTAAGGGAAATAAATTTTTTTTCGATGCTTTTAAGTTTTCGCTCTTTGGCAATTAATTTTTTTGAAGAATGGAGACTCATTTTATCTCTGCCGTGATTTTCTTTAAGTCAATTCAATTTTTTTAAATCTTGGCACATTTTCAGCATATTTTCTTCTTCAAAAAGTTTTTACCGTTTTTTAATTCTTTTCGCGGGAGAATTAAAAACTTATGAAACAAGATAATTGGCAAAAATTTCGCTTATTGAGTCGTATACATGTGCTTGACCCATTTCATCAAATCTAATCGTATACTTTCTTCCCCACTCGTCATGTGCAGTAAATTCGCATCCAGCCGCATGAATTTCTTTTTCTTCATCAAACAGATGCGCACGACCCATGGTATCAAATTCAATCACATACTTCCTCTCCATCTTTTTATTTATGCCAAGAATTTTAGTTAAGTCAATTTTTTAACATGTTAAAAGTTAAAAAATCAATTTTGCTGCTTTTTACGTTTTTCAAGCTTTTCAGAATTTAAAAATTCAATCTTGATTCCATTATCCACCTTTCCATCTCGACGCTCTAAATATCTCCATCCACGTCCAGTTCCTGCCATCGCTTTGTAAAGAGACTTGTATTCAGTCACCTCACCCGTTTCAATGTTGGTTATTCTCACAGTGATGGGTTTTTTCTTAACTAAACTAAGCCATTCCCATTTTGGATCGGTTGGTTTCTTTTCCTTTATTTCACGTATTTTCTTTTCTTTTGCTCTTTCTAAAATCTCATCTTTACTGATCAAATTATTTTCAACCGCAAGCATCATCAACGTTATTAAATCGTTTGCTGTTTTACTAACACCGTTTTCATTCAACAAATTTTTCAAATACGATGTTGTATATCTCATTTTATTATACCAAGATTTTTTTTAAGTCAATTCAATTTTTCCTGAAAAGACATCTTAATAAACTTAATAAACAGCAGTCATGTTGATTCCATCTGAAACAAATTTAAGCAGTTTGTCAGAGATCACCACTGCAAAAATAACGGTATTTGCAATAGTTGAAGTTCGAAATTTAAGGTTTACCACTAATTCAGCTGTTTCCGACGCCACTCTTTCTTTTTGCTTGCTGATATCTACAAAGAACAACGGATATAATTTTATATATTCAAGCAAGGACAACCCAGATTGACAAACAAGTTCATTTGTCCCGTAATATTTTTCATCAAAAGAGAACGCATCTGAATAAGCCATAACCACTCTCTTTTCTCCAAAATTCAAGTCGTAATTGTAATTTGGATACTTTATTCCATTAACAGTCACGGAAAAATTGCTAACATCACAATGGTCGAATAGTGACGGATTAACTGTTTGACTGGAATTTCTGTTTGTCTGAAGTCCGAACAATATAAATCTTGGAATGCTTTTGTCAGTGACTCTTCCAAGCGACCAGGTAAATTCTGTTTGACCGGCTGGAATAAGCTGTCTTTCACATTTGTTTGATTTATAAGCTACTTGAATGGGAATTTTTTGAGCCATTAAATTCATGAATTCAGTCTTTTTCGAAATATCTAATTCAACGCGAGGCATATAAAGTCTGAATTTTTTAAGGTTGATCATTCCTGCACTAACGCTCTCCGCTCTATAAATCGCATCATCACATTCTTTCTTTGTAAAGGTGATGGTATGCCTAAACCCATAAACAACTTTGTCATAGGTTTCGCAAAATCCAAAAATGTGCTTCAACGGAATTTTAAACGAAAAAGCTTCAACGGATGTAGTGTCTGCAAACAAGTGGTCTCGTCTAACATTGAATCCTGAATTTCCAACAAGATTTGACGTATCCATATACCACATCTGTTTTAATCCATCAGCAAACTGAAATCCATAAGGATATTTCATCAATCCAAGTATGGTGGTGGCTGGACCTGGATACATCACTCGTTCCACTTGCTCTCCCGACAAGTCATAAGTCACATCATTAAACAAATACAACAAAGCGTTGTTCACCAGTGCAATGTTGTCTTTAGCATCGTAAAAGGTTCCATCGCTCTTTTTCAACACTCCTTCAATAAGAATGTAAGCCTCTGATGGTACTGTTTGAATCGATTGACAGTCTATCTCAAAAGTAATCGTGCCTGAAGAATTTAAATCGAGATTGGTTGGAAGATACACAAAAAAATCAACTTTTTCAATACCAATATCATACTCTGGGTTCTCAGTAACTCTTAATCGCTCAGTACTTATCATTTTTTATATAATAAAAAATTATTTAATTCATTTCAATGTCTCTCATTGCAAGACATTGCAAGTTTATAACAAGTCATCGCAACAGAATGCTATCTTCATACTATTTTCATGCCCTGCCCTATTTTCACCAGGTCTTGAATTCGAATCGCGTTCTTTTTAGACATTTTCTTACTTTGAATAGATGAACCAGTCTTTAATTTCTCAATGGTCTTTTTACCTTTGTCAATAGCCACATCTCTAGCAGTGGAAATGGCTGAAAGGGCTAACTCTGTCCCAGCAGATTTTGCAGCTGTAATCGCTTCTTGTCCAATTTTGCTTGTTGCAGCATTTTTAAGCAAATTCACTGTTGCTTTTGTTACACTTGACGCAGCTGCTCTTTTTATGAAATTTTTAATCATGTCCACAATACCACCTCCACCAACAACGTTCTTTTTCACATATCTTCTTTTGTTCACAATGAGCATTTTTTAAATAAAAACAATTTTTTAAATAATTTTATCAATAGTCCTCATTAACGATTTATATTCCTCTTTATTAATCTCTCCTTGTCTCAACAGCTCATTGCAAATAGCAACAGCCACATTTCTTGACTCTTTATTCCCAGCATGCCATGCAGCAATACTCAATTCAAGCTTTTCCACCAACGCATTAGGATCGCTCGGAAGAATAATGACACCGCGACCTTTTTTACCTTTTTCAATGCGCATCATTTTTTCCCAAATAGGAGCAATAAGTTGCTGATACTTTGGTCTTCTTGATGATTTCGGTTTATGCGGTTGCGAATCAGATCTTATAGCATCACTGTCCATTAAAATTTTTTCATAATTTTGCAAATCTTCATCGGTATAGCTCTTTGGTATTGTTAATTCAGTCATCAGTTCCCAAAGACCTTTTGTTCCATTATACTTTTCTTCACCGACAATGATATCATTTCCATCTATTTCAACCTCCATTTTTCCAATGTACATTTTATCTCCAACTTTGTTCACTTCGAAAGGTCTTTTCTTTTTTTGATCGACTGACAGGCTTTTAATCATCTTTTCATTGCTTTCAATCAGAGGCTTGTAAAGCTTTCTCAAATCAGTCTGAAGATTAGCATCTGAAATGTTGCCGTTTCTTCTGTCATTAATTTCTTTCACAATTTCATCCCTTTTATTCATGTCTTGTATTTTAAAGAAAAACATCTTTTTAAAACACGTGGAAGAAAACATAAATTGGTTTTACGACTACGTTGATCCTTTCTTAAAATACGTGGAAAAAAACATAAATTGGTTTTACGACTACGTTGATCCTTTCTTAAAAAGGTTATTGAACGTTTGAATCGCATCTTCTCTTCCTTTTTGAATCAAGTTTTCTTTAGTAACTTCATCTATTCCCTTTTTTGTTTTAGTTCTTATTTCCTCTGTTAAGGATTTAAACTTTTGAAGCTCGTTTAAAATCAATTCATACTCTGAATCGCTTATTTTTCCGTCTATCAACGCTTTGGAAATGTGTTCGCTGATCGTGTTTAATTTAGACTCGGCCAACACTTTGATCTTTTCATGTTTTTCCGCTTTCAATGTCAGTTTTTTGTTAACCTGTCCTCCTACAATGGATAAAAACCCCATTCCAATAGCTACACCTTCACACGCAATTGCTGCAGGACTAGCAATAATGGTTGACAAAAGCTTAATTCCAGTCACACCTAAAGCAATGCATAAGGCTTGCATCGTATTATCCACATTAGAAATGATTCTGAAAGCGCGATGGTACTTTTTGCTTAGATGAACTCGCTTTGCTTTTTCACTCTCTATCTCTTTCTGAATCTCGCTTATTTTCTGAAGCCTATAAACATGCCCTCCTTCATCTGCAGGAGCTGATGGAAGAACTGGATAAAGTTTATCATTCAATATTTCCATTTTTTATTAATAAAAATTATTTTAAATCAATGTAATTAATCTTACAAAGTTTTTCTCCTTTTTTAACAATCACGTCCTGTTTGCTGTTACTATTACTACTATAAAAAGCGGGTTCTGGCTCATTTCCATTTTTGCGCAGGATTTTTTGCGCATTTCTAGCTCATTTCCATTTTCTATAGAAAAAATGCCATATCGGTCTGGCTCATTTCCATTTTCTATAGAAAAAATGCCATATCAGGTTCTGGCTCATTGATACTTTTCCTATACTTAAGGGTTCTAGCTCATTTCCATTTTTGCGCATTTTCATAATGAGATGACATTATGAAAAAAGGTTGTGAATGTCTTAATTTATTCTTTGTAGTTGTTCTTCAAGTATGGAAAAAGATGTTTATATTTTTCTCTTCGTGTTTCTCTTATTAATTGATTATGTTCTTTTTGTCGTTGTTCCTCAAATCCATGTTGTAGTAAGAGTTTAGTATTGTGATGAATGGGTAAGGTATTTAATTTTTTAATTTTATTAAGATAATTTTCATCAATTTTGTTTTTGTGATTATCATAGTGGAATTGTATAGCAATTCTGTGTAATTCTGGATCAAAAGTGGGTTTAATTATTTCCTGTAGTTCACTGTAACAGAATTCCTCATATTCTTCTTGTTCTGTAATACTCATTTTTATAACAAGAAAAAATTTATTTAAGTCATTTTAAAAAAGTTTTCACTGTATATTTTACAAAATTAAATTTAAAAAAGGGATGCTTGAGAATGGAGAGTTTGGTCCGAGAAGCAAACCAGCGCCGATAGATTCATATCCTCTTCCGCTTTTAACGTAAACTCCGTCTTTGAATGATCCTCCTTTAGGCCAGGGTGTTAAAAATAATCCGTTTCCTCTGTGCGTTCCCATTTTCATTCCATTTCCATTCTTTTTCAAATAAACGATACCTCTTCCTGCAATTTTATCAACCATAGCAGAACCTGCAGAAGATCCTACACCTGCTAACAATCCGGTGGCAAGAGCTGGAACTACTCTTGTTGCAAGTGTACTACCCAACATACCCAATAAAGGTAGAAGAGCTCCAATAAATCCTCCTTTCACATTTGCGTTATGTTCCAATTGGGTTTTGCTCATTTTAATGGTGACTCCAACTCCTCGATGGAGAGCGTCCAAAAGTGTTCGATGTTGATTTTGTGTTACAAGTAAAATGTCGTTTCCGTTAAAATCATCTTTTGAAATACGGATGCTCACAGGTTTACCTGCTATCATTGATTTTTTTATTTTTTCAATCTGTCCCTGAGACACATTTAATTTAACACTAACATATTTGCTCATTTTTAAATGTGGGAAAAAATATTTATTTCACTTCTCGAATGTGATAACGGATCGTAATGTCCTCTCCACGAAAATCAACCAAATTTCCATTTTGGTCAACAACGCGAGTGATCATTGTGGAGATTTCTGGGACTTTGACAGGGAGGTAAACCAAATGAGTGGGTCTTTCGATGATTTTAAACCCAGGACCAACAGCTGGATAAAAAGAGTAGATGCAATTGAGTTGGGAGCCGTTGATGTAAGCCGATCCGATGACGTTGTTGAGGATTCTAATCGTGTTGATGCTTGAAATTCTGACGACATCGTCAGACTCATATTCGGAATTAGGATCCAATTGTCTTTTTGTGAATCCTAAAAGTGAGGCGATGCTGTTATCCACATTCAAATCCATCATATAATTCAATCCAAGTGTGATGGTTGATTTTAAAGTGTTTAAATTGGATCCGATTTTTATGTTATCTGGAGAGTAGCTGATTTTATTTGTTGTGACGAAGCTTGCGCTTTGAGATGCATAATTTTTTATTGTGTTTGAGACGGTCTTTTGTAAATAATTGTTAATGTCAATGATGTCATAGCTCCCGTCTGGAATGACGACATTTTCCCAATTGATTCCGTTGTTCATGCTATATCGGAAAGAATTGTTTTTGCTGGTGATGTTTGGAAAGCTGTTGTACGTCTCAAGCCCTAGAAAAGCCATTTCATAAGTTTTTCCTTTTTCAAAAACGATTTTGTCTAAAAATTCTGTTATGATTACATTGGAATTTCCATCCACGTCGATGATTATGCCTGACATTTTTTTATTATGTAACATTTTTTTTAGATCCTTCAGATCCGTGAAAAATTCTTCGAATTTTTTTAAATCCTTCGGATTCAGACGTATTTAAATGGCTTCTTTTGGAAAATAAAAGTGTCAAATCCGCTTCGATATTTTCCATTGTCCTTTTTTGACGACAAATCAATCACCGCAAATCCGTGAGGTTCAGACCAACAATGTCTGCAAAACTTTTCAAACTCTTTTTTTCCCATATCGCTCGAAACGTGGTCTTGATAAATGTGGTTAATGTTTTTTAAGTCTTGAGGAAAGAGACAGATAAAATTGGTGTTTTCTCTGATCGTTTGTCTTGGGAGCATGAAATAATTTTGAGCGAGGTAAAAGCAGTCGACGTTAGAGTGTCTTCCTCGGATGTAATATTTTTCACACTTGTTTTGTTTGGTTAGTTGTAAATCGTCAAAGATCATTAAATTGTTTTTGGATGAATCAAGATCTTCAGGATTAGGCACATCGTCAGCCGTTTCAAAAAATTCACACTCCATACCCTCGGTTTCGGAAAAATTTTTTGAAAGGTCGTTGATAACGCATTCAGGGTCTAGTTTCAATTTTTCAATTTCGGTTTGTACCTTGAACAAGTCGAGAATTATTTTTTTTGGTAATTTTTTTTCGAACGAACTTTTTAGTATTTTGTACTCGGGTTGGAAAAGAGATTTTCCAAAAACTTGCAAATGGTTATAATCCAACCATCCAGGTCTGAGCAATAAATTGAGAAGCAACGTTGTTTTTCCACATCCAGATTTTCCAACGATGATTCCTCGAATGCTTCTCGGTAAAAGCTTGTTGTTGTTTCTTTTGATTTTTCCAATATTCCATGACAAATCAGACACTTCCATTTTTAGTTTAAAAATATTTTTTTTAAAATAAAATGTATTGTGTTAAATGCAAAAGGAAAACAGAAACGAATCATTTGAGAAACGAAATCACAAAAAACAACAAGCATATAGTTAAAGGGGCTTGCAACGTTTGCGGAACGACCAAATGTAAGTTTGTTTCTTCGCATGCACTCAAAGGATCATCTTCGCATACGGCAAAAGGAGGAGACTTGGTGGAATCGATCAACAATTTTTCAAAAAAAATAAAGCTTCCATGGGCAAAATTTCCAGGAGAAATGCACATTCCAGGAATGAATTTTGCAGGACCTGGCACAAACTTGGACAAAAGACTCACATCCACCGATATGTATCAAGAGTGGAGCAAACCGGTAGATCGAGTGGACAATGCAGCATACCATCACGATTTAGCTTATAAATATTTAAACGACGTTCAAAGCAGAAATTTGGCAGATCAAATGATGCTTGAAGAAATGAACTCCATTCCAAACCCTACTCAGAGAGAAGTAAACGAAAGAAAACTGATCACTCCCATCATCAAAGCCAAAGCTAAATTCGGATTAGGTGTATCCGAAGGATCTAAAAAAAAAGCACCGGAGAACCTGAAATGGACGGATCAACTTGCAAACGAGCTTCATAAACCAGTCATTCATCATTTTAAAAGAAGAAAAGTGTTTGTGAACGACATGGATGAAATATGGGCTGCAGATTTGGTTGACATGCAATCGTTTTCAAAATTCAACAACGGCGTAAAATATTTGCTCATGGTGATCGACGTGTTTTCAAAGTATGGATGGATCGTTCCGTTAAAGAGTAAAACTTGAGTTGATGTAGCTAACGCTCTAAGCAAAATATTTGAGGAGAGAAGGTGTACAAAGATGTGGGTGGATAAAGGTAAAGAGTTTTATAACAAGCATGTGAAAGCGTTGGGAGTACAATTGTACTCCACTGAAAACGAGGAAAAAAGTTCTGTTGTCGAGCGATGGAACAGAACGATGAAAGAGAGAATGTTTAAATATTTTTCAGCCAACAACACTCATAAATACATTGACGTATTAGATGAAATGGTGAAAAATTACAACAACACAAAGCACTCTTCCATCAAAATGACTCCAGTGGAAGCTAGCGATAAAAAGAATAAATATAGGGTTTGGATGAACCTGAATGGAAAGACGCAAACAGAAAGAGCAGGACCAAAATTCTTAATGGGTGACAAAGTGAGGATCGTAAAAAAGAAGTCTCATTTTGAAAAGGGGTATACACCGATATGGACTGAAGAGGTTTTTACCGTGTTAAATGTTCAGCATACGAATCCACCCACGTATAAAATCGCTGATGCTAACGGTGAAGAAATTAAAGGTACCTTTTATGAACAAGAAATGCAAAAGACCAATCAAGACATATTTAGAATTGAAAAAGGCATTCGAAAGCAAAAGAACAGATCTTTAGTCAAATGGTTTGGATATCCAGATTCATTCAACTCTTGGGTAGATCATAAAGAATTGATTTCTCTGAAAAAATGAGTTAAATAATTTTCTTTTCTATATAAAAGAAATGAATTTTATTACAATTGAAAATTTTGATGAGAGCAAATATCAGTTGGAGAAATTTACGCGGCAACAAAACCAGTAGTCTATCAAAAAGTGCCAGTAAAATATTCTTATCCAACTGGAGATGGTCCTCTTGTATTACGAACACCTACATTATTTTCGTATGGTGTGTGTGAGAATAAAGATCCGGTAACACAAAAATTGACTGGATATTCCATGTCCTTTGTTTGCTTTGATGCTAAAAAGGGTAAAACTGAAGAAGAAGCAAATTTTATTAGCGCAATGGAAAAGATTACTTTGTTTATTAGAGGTGAAGTAGATAAATTGTCATCCAAACTTAAAAAAGGAGGAAGAAGAAAGCAAATTAACTCTAACGAATTGAGTATTTTAAAATATAAAGCTGACAATGCTGATGCAGCGCCAGTGTTTTATGCTAAAATGTATATAACTAAAAATGAAGACGAAATATTCATTACTTCTACATTTCATAGAAAGAAAACAGCTCTTGATATAAAAAATGGAGCCAAAGGAGAACGTCATAATAAAAATTTGGTCTTATCTTCTGGACATGGTTTATCAATCAACGATGTTACGCTATTGGAGCACTTAGAATTGATGGGGTGTATATTGGTCCTTCGATTGTGTCTATTCAAGTTAAACTGTCCGAAGCCATCATCGTAAAAAATGCATCTTTACCTCATAGCATCATGATGTGTGAAAACTTGGATTTGGGAGAAATGGATTCTGACGAGGAAATGTAAAAAGCACAAAAAACTGAAAATAAAACGACTTAAAACATTTTATTTTCATATTAAAAAATGCATGCCCCACACAAGTTGTTTAAAAACAGCGCCTCAGCAGAGATTCACAATTTTAATTTCCATCTGAGTCATTTAGAGGATAGAATCAAAGAGTTGGAACGAAAAAATACAAAAAACATTATTGTAACAAAGAAAAAGTTGGATTATCCTACCTATTTCAACATCAACAGACAGCACGAGATTTTTGCTCAACAAGACATTAAATTTCCTCCTGTATCTCACAAGCAGATATCGTTGTCCGTAGGTTTACAATTAGACAAAGGAATTGCTGTCGTCACTTTGATGAATAAAATAAGCAATCAATTGAATTATTTCAAAAACGATGCTATTTTTTCCGAGTCTGTGGATGACATAGTCATGACCATACACAATTATAACAACCAGGAAGTCACCGTTAAAAAAGGTGAAAAGCTTTGTAAAATAAACTACATCGATTCGAATTTAAAAAAATGCGTCTTTGTTAAAAAGATGGAAATAATAAAAAACACTGAAAAAATTTATCCAGTTCTTCCAACGGCACCATCGGATGGAGGACATTTATATCGACTTCAAAAAATAAGCGAGAACCAAAAAGAAATAGAGGATGAAAAAGTGAAACGAATGGCTTTGAGTAAAAAATACCATCGTGCGGCAAAAATAATTCGTTTCACCGACGACGGATTGCAAACGGTATGCATTGGTTTAGGGGTTACAGGGATTGCACTTTTATCAACCGTTGTTGCCACTCCAGTTTCGATTGCGTGTGAAGGGATTGCTGTTGTATTGGGAGCTTTATCCATTTTCGGAAATCATCAGAACAAAAAAATGATGCTAAAGGCTGAAAAGCACGAAAAATTGAAAGTTCTTTCCGAGTCAAAATTGAATACGATTAGCGACCACATTTCAAAATCTCTCATGGATGGATTTGTGAGTGATTCCGAGTACGAACTCATTCTCAGCGAGCTTCAAAAATTCAAAACTATGACTGAAGAAATCCGAACCAAGACAAAAAGCGTCATTGACGAATTGACTAAAGAGTCGTTAATCCAAAAAGGAAGAGAAGACGCGATAAAAGCATTCAACAACTTGTTCAAGAAATCGTAGATTTCCATGGATTCAAAGAATCTAAGAAAAATTAAAGAATCCAAAAAGAAATCGTAAACGCAATCGAGTTTTTGTTTTAAGTTTTTTTCTCCGTATTCTAAAAATGTCTTTTTTTAGAATACAAGATCCTGAAAAGCGAGATGAGATTTTGAGAGAATATAGAGCTAATAGAGAAAAGCTTTACAATGAGAGTCTCAACACCAACATTTCAGATGCAAATTATCAGACTGATTTGAGCAAGTTTTTTAAACCTCTGATTGAGAGCAATGAAAATATAAAAAACGAACTAAAAAGCATCGCATACAGAGAGGTTGAAAACACTCCACTTGCTTTGACTTATCCAGAAAGCGATGAAAAAACTTTTGTAAAAACTTTTGGAAAAATAAATGTTGGAAATATTGCAATGAAATATTTATACACTTACTTAAAAGTTAAAAATAGGGCAGACAAAGTTTTTGGAATTCACGAAAAAGAACCCGGAAAAATGTTTATTGGAGACAAAGAAATTTTTATCGATAATAACGACGTTATTATTGACGGAGAAAAGTATGAGGGGACAAAAGGTCTTTGGGAGTTGATCACAAAATCTGTACCTGATACAAAAAATGTAACAGACGAGGACATGAAAAATTATGAAAAAATACTCGTTGAAACACATGCAATGGAGAAAAAAGGGAGACCAACCGAGCCAAAATCAAATAGAGGTGAAAAGTGGGGAACGATTGTTTCAAAAATTTGGGAAGAAAATTACACAAAAACGAGGGGAAAAAAAGGTCGAGGAGTGATCATTCTTCCGAGCGATCCGAATGTGCTTACGCAAAGGCTTAACTTGAGCATCGCTGCAGGACATGCTGGAAATATAGCATCGAGAAACGAAGCCGTTGCCATTTGTGACGAGCTTTTGAGACAGGGTGAAATAAACAAAGAAGAATACAGAGCGATTCAAAAATACATCGAGTCGTGAAAACAGATCTAAAAAAATATTTTCTCATTTTAAAAAAATGCTCATTGTGAACAACAGAAGATATTTAAAAAAGAACGTTGTCGGAGGAGGAGGGATCGTTGACACGTTTAAAAATTTTTTGAGGAGAATGATAGCTTCAAACGCATCAAAGTCATTTCTTCATTTATTGAGGAAAGCAGCAGCAAGCGAAATTGGAAGAGAAGCAATCACAGCCGCCAAATCTGCTGGAAAAGAATTAGCCTCTTCAGCTATATCTACTGCTAAAGACGTTGCCATCGACAAAGGAAAAAAAGCGCTTGAAAAAGTTTACGCCAAGACAGGAACAGTGAATCCAAACCAATTACTCACCACGATTGTAAACGAAGCGGCAAAGGCTGATCCGTATATTAATCCAATGGAAGAGCTGCATAAAAAAATGTTTGGTTCTTCCATTCAAGTGAAAAAGAAAATGACGAAAAAGAACGCGGCTAGAATCCAAGATCTCGTTAAAATGGGGAGCGGGCTTTTGATTGCTTGATTTTTTTTAACGAATCAAAAATGACATAAATTTTTTTTTCTCATTTTAAAAATGATAAACACCGATAGATTAAGAGTTGATGAAATGCCAGAGTATGACACTGGAATTGAAAAAGTTGATTTTTTCGAGTACCTCCCAACAAACCTCGATTTAAATTCTTCAGGATCGATCGTTTTTGAAATTGATTGTCAATCTGTGCAAACAGTTCCGTCTGATGCTTACATCCTCGTTGAAGGGGTTCTCAAAAAAGCGGATGGAACTGCATACACAGCAACAGACAACATTGCTCTGATAAACAACGCCATCATGTATTTATTCAGCGATGCCACCTATGATTTATCAGGACAACAAGTGGAAAGGGTCATGTATCCAGGTCAAGGAACAACCATGCTTGGATTGTTGAAATACCCTTTTGGTTTTCAGCTTGCAGATGGTTTGAAGCAAATGTGGTATAAAGACACTTCAAACGCCACCGGAAATTCAGGATTTGTTGTAAGACGAGACCACTTGTTTGCAGACACGACATCCATTGGTGCATTTTCGTTCAAGATACCATTAAAACACATTTTTGGTTTTTGCGAAACTTACGACAAAGTCGTTTATGGATTCAGACACACCATCACCTTTACAAAAAAAGAATACGACGACGCCATTTACAGAGCTGAGACTGTTGCCGCAGGAATGATCGACATTAAAAAATTCAGACTTTTTATGCCTAGAATAGAGTTGGGTGTTTTGAAGAAAGCCGAATTCTTGAAATTAATGGCGAGTAAAATTTCTGTCCCAGTGGCCTATAAGTCAAACAAAGTCGAAAGACAAGCCATTCCTGCTGGTCTCACAGAATTCACTTGGACCCTTGGAAGAATCACAGACAAAAGCGTTCCGAGATATATCGTGTTTGGGCTTCAGACAAACAAGAATTCCAGTCAAATCGTAAATCCAGCCATTTTCAACCATTGTGATGTCAGCAATTTTTTCGTAACCGTCAATGGAATAAAATATCCAAATTACAATTACGATTTGAATTTTGGAGAAAAGAAAATTACCATGGCTCATTCTGATGCGTTCTCTTTTGACGATAAATATTATGGTACAAACGAACTTGTTTGTCAATCTGGTTTGTCTCTGCTCGAATATAAAAATTTGTTTCCGTTGTTTTTTGTAGACATTAGCAAGCAAAAAGAAAGAGTTGTTTCTGAAACGGCAGAATTGGTGGTCAACCTCAAATTTCGAACAGCAGTACCAGAAAACACCGTTATTTTTGCAGTGATCATTTCAGACAAATTGCTCAATTTCGATTCCAACGGAACCAGCATGAACGTTGTTTATTAGGTTTGAAAGACCGTCATGAGATTCTTAACAAAAATGATTTAAAAAAATTTTTTTCTTTTTAAAAATAAAACATGAGATATACAAAAAATTATCTGAAAAATTTGCTTATGGAAAATGGAATCACATTAACCTCAAACAAATTGTTGCCTTTGATGATGATTGCGATTGAGAATAATCTAATAAGTAAAGATTCGCTTTTGAAAGGTGTAAAAGAACATAGGCCAGTGGGTCGACCAAAAAAAGAAATAAAAATGAAAAATGAGAAAACGGAAAAAAAACCGATCGATCCAAAATACGAGAGACTTGCTTCAATTCGAAATAAACCTGTGTCTGTGAAAACAACCAATATGGAAACCGGGGAAGTGACTGAATACAAATCCCTTTACAAAGCAATGAAAAAGACAGGACATGGATGGAGATATTTAGAACGTCGAAATGGAAAAGTGGAAGATGGAATAAAGATTGAAATTTTAAATTCGGAAAAGCTAGAAAGAAAAATTTCGTGAGAAATGTAAAAAAATTTTTTCAATTCTTTTTTCAGAGAATTGAAAAGAAATAAAAAATATTAGAAAAATGATTTTGGGTTAAATAAACTTCTTGCTATATTAAAAATGGAAAACAAAACGTTGAAAGAATTAAAAGAAATTGCTAAAGAGCAAAAAATAAAAGGGTATTCTAAAATGAGAAAGGGGGAACTTATAATGGCTTTGCAGCCTCCTAGAGTTGTCTCTGCTCCTGCTTCTTTTCGTAGGCGAACGACTGAGGCAAGACCTTTGCCTGTTAATGCTACCGTGGTGAGGTTTGTTAGACCAGCTGTAAAAGTTTCAATAAAGCCAACAAAAGTAAGGTTTGTTCCTTCCGCAGTGGTAAAGCCTCCTATTGCTCCGAAACCAGCGATCATTCCACCAAGACCTGTAGTAAAGCCTCCTATTGCTCCGAAACCAATTCATTTGAAAAAACACATCCTTGATGAGTCTGTTTCAGATTTAACACCTGCCATAACACCAAAACCAGTCATTCCACCGAGACCTTCATTTTTTTCAAGTCTGAAGACAGCTGCAAAAAGTGTGGCGTCGTATGTTAAAACTAAGTTTGATGATGTTAAAGATTGGATAGAACCCTACGTTCCTGAAGTAGTCAAGGAGAAGGTAAACGAATCAGCGGAACAAATCGATAAAAAGATACAGTCTATCAAATCACTTGTATTAAAAACAGTGTATAAACAGCCCGTGCCAAAGCCTTATAAAATAAAATTCAAGTTGACTGAACACGCGTTGGGTAGTACTGTTAGGTTATATTCTTACGAGCCTTCTTCTCAATATCAAGACATTGCATCCTTTTTTAATTTGGTAAGAGAGTCTGCCATTCAAACCATGGAGGGAGAAAGGAATACAAAAGTAAGAATTATTTTAACGTGCGAAATGAAATCTGTAAGCATCATGACTGGTGAAGAAGTGACTCGGGAAGCAAGCTTTTCATCCAGCTCGGAAATTATTCGAGCAGCTACAGATGTAAGAGAACTCATGGGTGAGATGGAAGAAAAAGTCTTGGAAAGTAGTGACAAATACAATGCTTTAGGTTCTAATAGCATCCTATCTAAGATTTTAAGAATGGATATAAACTTTATCGATTACACACCTCTCAGCGGTGGATCCTACATTGAGCTGACTGACGATCTAAAAGACAAAAAGGCAATCATCAACATGAAAAACAACGACAACCAATGCTTTAAATGGTCAGTTACCAGAGCGTTGAATCTGAAAAATAAAAACAACGAAAGAATTGATGAAGACTTGATTGAAAAGTCAAAAGAGCTGAATTGGGAAGGAATGGAGTTTCCTGTGAATTACCATAATATTGACAAGTTTGAAAAAAATAATCCAGACATTAGCATCAACGTTTTTGAGTATGAAAATGAAAAACCCAACCCTTTGAAAGTATCTGACTTTCTCGATCGAAAGCATAATGTTGATTTGCTGTATATTAAAAACGAAGACACAGAACATTACTGTCTCATTAATAGTTTCAGTCGATTTGCCGGCTCCTCAGCATCAAAAGGTAAAAGAAAACAACATTTTTGCAGAAGGTGTCTTCAATGTTATGATCAAGAAGAAAAGCTTCAAAAACATCGAGAAGATTGTTATAAAAACGCGCCAATGAGAATTGAACTTCCTAAAAAGGGTGCAACTCTTCAGTTTAAAGGCATCGGAAAGTCAATGAGGGTTCCATTTATCGTATATGCTGACTTTGAAAGCTTTATCAAGCCGATAGACACGTGCGCTCCCAACTCAAACCAGTCTTACACAAAAAAGTTTCAAAGACACATTCCATGTTCCTTTTCCTATTACATCAAATGTTTTGATGAAACCGTTTATGATGGTGAACCATCCATTTCCGAATCGTCAAACGAGAACCAAGACGTGGCTCAATTTTTTGTCGAAAGTTTGGAAAAAGAAATAAAAGAAATTTTCGGAAAAATCGAGAAAAAAAAGATGGTTTTGACAAAAGAGGACGAAAATAATTTCAAATCTGCAACAGTTTGCCACATTTGCAATAAAAATCTCAAAGACGACAAAGTACGCGATCACTGTCATTTTACTGGAAAATATCGAGGAGCGGCTCACGACGATTGTAATAAAAAATTTCAAGTTCCAAAATTCATTCCTGTTGTCTTTCATAATTTATCTGGTTACGACACTCATTTGTTTATCAAGAAATTAGGTGGAAAACTCAATTGCATACCCAACAATGAAGAAAAATATATCAGCTTCTCGAAAAAAATCAAAGTGGGAGAGTACATTGGAAAAGATGGAAAACCAAAATACAAAAAAATTGAATTGAGATTTATCGACAGCTTTAAATTCCTTTCCTCCAGTTTGGATACTTTGTCTAAAAATTTAAAGCCAAAGCAGTTTAAAAGCCTTGCATTACATTTTAAGGGTGAAAAATTTAATTTGCTTTGTAAAAAAGGTGTATACCCTTACGATTGGGTGGACGGATTCGATAAATTTCAAGAAACGCAATTACCACCAAAAGAAGCGTTTTTCTCAAAACTTAGACACGAGGGAATAAGCGACGAAGAATACGCGCATGCGCAAAAGGTTTGGAATACGTTTCAATGTAAAACGTTCAGAGATTATCACGATTTGTACAACGTGTCGGATGTGTTGATACTGACAGATGTCTTTGAAACTTTTAGAGACACTTGTATGGAACATTACAGTCTTGATCCTGCTTGGTATTACACCTCTCCTGGTTTGGCTTGGGATGCTATGCTAAAGATAACTGAAGTTGTAATAGAGCTTATAACCGATATTGATATGCTCAACATGATTCGAAAAGGAATACGCGGTGGAATCTGCATGATCTCCAATCGATATGGAACTGCTAACAACAAATACATGAGTGATGATTATAAACCTTCAGAACCTTCGAAATTCCTTCAATATTTAGACGCCAATAATCTTTATGGATATGCTATGAGCAAACCCCTTCCAGTTAGAGGATTTAGATGGATGACTGAGGATGAACTTTTAAATTGGAAATCCATGCCTTGCATTCTCGAAGTCGATTTAGATTATCCTGAAAGTCTTCACGATTTACACAATGATTACCCTTTAGCTCCTGAAAGAATGCTCGTTGGAAAAGTGGAAAAGTTAGTTCCCAATTTAAACAACAAGGAAAAATATGTCATTCACCATGAAAACCTAAAACTCTATGAACGAATGGGGTTGATCACTACTAAAATTCATCGAGGTATCACCTTTGAAGAAGAACCTTTCATGAAAAAGTACATTGATCTCAACACCGATAAGAGAAAAGAAGCTACAAACGAATCTGATAAAGAATTTTTCAAACTCATGAACAACTCTGTCTTTGGGAAAACCATGGAGAATATTCTAAAACGCGTTGATGTTAGACTCATTACCACGAGAAAAGAAGCTATAAAATTATCTAAAAAAATTAAATATAAACGAAACACCATTTTTGATGAAAACTTAATCGCGGTTCACATGGAAAAGACATTTGTTTTTTACGACAAACCTGTTTTCTTGGGAATGAGCATCCTAGACATCAGCAAAACCCTCATGTATGAACATCACTACGACTACATGAAACCTAAATACGGGGATAAGCTGAAATTACTCATGACTGATACTGACTCGCTCTTTTATGAAATAGAAACGGAAGACTTTTACAAAGACATTGCCGATGACGTTGAAAGCAAGTTTGACACGAGCGACTTTCCTAAAGATCATCCTGCCATTCAAAACTTTGCATTTGACGTTGGGTTTAAAAATAAAAAGGTTATCGGTAAGTTTAAGGATGAAACAGGTGGTAAGCAAATTAAAGAGTTTGTTGGGCTTCGTCCTAAGCTCTACTCTTATGAGGTCTTTAATGAAAAAAAAGAACACAAAAAATGCAAAGGAATTCAGAAATGTGTAGTTGAAAAGCACATCACTCATCAAGATTATAAAGAATGCTTAATGAAAAAGAAAGAAAAACAGCTCAGAAAAATGAACGTCATACGATCTCATCATCACGATGTTTACACCGAAGAAATTAACAAAGTCGCACTCAGCTCTAACGATGACAAAAGAGTCATTTTGGAAGATGGAATACACACGTTGGCTTATGGTCACTACAAATTAAAAAAGGTAAGTGATAAAGGCGAGTAACAAAAATGAAGGATTTAAAAAATAACAAAATAAAAAAAATGAGAAACAAAAAAATAAATGTGGAGGGAATTGTTTTACCAAACGAGGCTTTATCCACTATTCAGTTGATGGAAGCAGCAAAAAAACTAAAAATAAAAAACTTTCGAGGAGTTTTTGTCAGAGACGCGTTGCCAAAAAAGCCAAGAAAAAAAGAATGTGGAATTGTCAACACGGGGGATTCAAGCACGGATGGGTTTCATTGGGTGTGTTGGTTCAAAGACGGAGACAAAAAATACAGCTTTGACTCTTACGCTCAGCCACCTCTCGTCGAGCTCGTTGACTATTTGAAAAGCCCTGTCTTTTACAACAGTGAAAGGGTTCAATTTGGAAACACGTCTTATTGTGGACACTTGTGTCTTTACGTCTTGAAAAAATGCGAAGAGAGAGACAGCTTTCAAGACGTTGTCAACACCCTTTGGTGATCTGAAGGATTTAAAAAAAATTTTTCCCATTTAAAAAATGATTGACAAATTCAACAGAAGCGAATTCAGTGTTTATTTTGATAATCTTGCATCAGACTCAACCAGCAACGTTTATATTAAAACGGACGGATCGAGCACCATCACTGCAGATTTGGATTACAACTCTCATAAAATCATCAACTTGGGTGAACCCACCAACGCACACGACGCCGCCACAAAATATTACGTGGACACGCATGCTTCAGGTGGTACTGGAACTGTAGTTGGAACTGCAGATTTGGATTTGAACTTTCACAAGGCAATCAATTTGAACGAACCGACCAATTTACATGACGCCGCCACAAAAAATTATGTCGATGTGAGTTCGAGCCTGTGTGTTAAAACAGACGGATCCAGTACGATCACTGGAATCATCGACATGAACTCACACAAGTTGATTAATGTGAGCGATCCTACCGCTTTAAAAGACGCTGCAACAAAAGGCTATGTAGACACCAAAGTCTCTTACAACACTATTTCATACACCGACATCAACATGACGTCGCACAAATTGACTAATTTAGCTGAACCTACATCAGCCTCAGATTCGGCTACGAAAAATTACGTGGACACGCATGCATCAGGTGGAGGATCGTCGATCGGAACAGCTGACTTGGATTTGAATTCGCACAAATTGATCAACGTGACTGATCCAAGCAACACACAAGATGGAGCGACAAAAAATTACGTGGACTTGTTGTTGCAAAAATCGAGTTTGACCAGTGTCGTTCCAGGATCCAGTTTTACCAGTTTAGGGTTTAAGTCTCAGACGGTTGCGGCGCTAACCACTTCTCCTGTGTTTGCGTTTTCTGGAAAATCCGGAGTGCTGAGAAGATTGTGGCTGGCTTTATACAGCACCTCTGGTACGAATATTCCAGGTCAAGTTTTCATTCGAATCTTTACTGACGGAGAAATCAATGTGGGGAATTATGTAGAAACAACGGAAGGAATTGGAGTGGATCAAACAGGACTTGCTACCGATTTGCTTTTTTCACCATTGGGAGGAGCTTTTTACGCCAATTCTTTGCAGGGATGCAACATGTTTAACACCACTTCCTTGGGAGGATATTTCACATTGGACATGCCTTTCAGAAACGGCGTCTCCATTCAACTCGTCAACAGAAATGCTACTGCCATCACGTATTGGATTCAACCGTTCATTTCCACACTTGCTTCCATTCCTGCAACCATCCCTCTTTTCAAGCTGTACTGCAGAACGTTTCGATATTTGAACACCACTTATGGCAGCGAATACGTTTTGATGAACACCAAAGGAAAAGGAAATGGTGTGTCGTTGAAATACATCAGGATGCACATCATTGGCGCTTCTGGAAACTGGTGGGAATCAAGAGTCCGAATGTACGATGGGAATTTACCTCCAGGTAACGGCACTGTTCTCACTCCTTGGACACCGTACAACACCAACAATTACACGTATTTTCCAGGATATGACGGTGACAGTACATGCTTCTTTTCCTCTTCAGGACTGGAAGATTTTTACTTATCCTCATGGAACGGATCAAATGTGACTTCATTCAACAACAAATCGACTGGACTGTTGTATCAATCCACTTCATCCATCGGATCCACATCTACCATTTCTTTTTACAGAAATTTCGGAGAAGCAGATTCTATGCCTACTGTCGCAGCTGGTAGAAGACTCGTTGTCACGCTCAACTCTGGTGATGCTCAAGTCGGTCAATCTGGAAGCTTTTACCTTCTTCTAGGACAAGTCTATTATTACGCTTAAAAATTCGGAGAATTTCCATTGATCCAAAGGATCTAATTTACAGATGAAAGAAAATTTTGAAAATGACTTAAATAAATTTCTTGCTATAATAAAAAGATGGAGAGGAAGTATGTGATTGAATTTGATACCATGGGTCGTGCGCATCTGTTTGATGAAGAAAAAGAAATTCATGCGGCTGGATGCGAATTTACTGCACATGACGAGTGGGGAAGAAAGTATACGATTAGATTTGATGAAATGGGTCAAGCACATGTATACGACTCAATAAGCGAAATTTTTGCCAATTATCTTGTTTCATAAGTTTTTAATTCTCCCGCGAAAAGAATTAAAAAACGGTAAAAACTTTTCGAAAAAGAAAATATGCTGAAAGTGTGCCAAGATTTAAAAAAAATTGAATTGACTTAAATAAATTTCTTATTATATAAAAAATAACAATGAGTATGTCAGAACAAAATGAATGCTTAGAAGATTATGAAAGCGAAGATGATGTTAATGTTTTAGACGAAGCTAATATATTTAGTTGGTCTAGCTCAGAAGATGATAGTTCAGAAGAATCTGAAGATGATGATCCTGAAGATGTTGATCCTGAAGATTTGCCTTACAATGAATCTGCGATGAATGATCCTGAAGATGTTGATCCTGAAGATTTGCCTTACAATGAATCTGCGATGAATGATCCTGAAGATTTTTATAACAATGAGATGAGTAATGAGGATCAAGAGGAATATGCTAATATTTATGGAAACTTTGCACTAGCAAGTTTACTAAGGTTTCGCCGAGGATTAAATTATGAAACGAGAGCAAACAGAATCCGTGATGAGAGAGAAAGAAACCAAGAACATGATATTATTGAACGACGTCGAAGAATTGAAAGGCCTCCGTCTGAAATAATTATAACAGAACCCACTGAACCTGGTGGGAAAATTAAAGTTAAACTTATTATAAGGAGACCCTCTGTACTTGAAATTACATTAGAAGAAAAATTAACTCTTAAAAAACAAAAACGATATGAAATAATTGAAAGAGGACCAACAGTAATACTTAATGGACGTAGACAATAGTTTGAAGAACAACCAAAACAAAGAATAAATTAAGACATTCACAACCTTTTTTCATAATGTCATCTCATTATGAAAATGCGCAAAAATGGAAATGAGCTAGAACCCTTAAGTATAGGAAAAGTATCAATGAGCCAGAACCTGATATGGCATTTTTTCTATAGAAAATGGAAATGAGCCAGACTGATATGGCATTTTTTCTATAGAAAATGGAAATGAGCTAGAAATGCGCAAAAAATCCTGCGCAAAAATGGAAATGAGCCAGAACCCGCTTTTTATAGTAGTACTATTCACGTCCATAATAACATCATCTACAGACTCTGAAATAATAACTTCGTTTTTTCTATAATTCAATTGATCAGTAATTTTATTCATTAATGTTATCACTGCAATACCTTTCTCCAAATTCAGCCCAATGGATAAAGCTATCATTGTATGTGAGAGAGCAGCAAATTTAATGTCTTTCTGGGCAAAAATCTCATATTGTTCGTTAACGTTGAAATAAGGTGGATGATCTAACGTTTTCGTAGACACAATAATGTTGTTCGGTCTTCTTTCCTCCAACTCTCTAACCCTCTCTTCCAAAATTTTTAATTGCAAATCCAAACTGTGGACTTCTGCTGAGGTAACATTTCTAAAAAACTTGTGAGGAGCATGCATTTTACATATTAAAAATAAATTTTTAGATCATTTTTGCAAACTTAACAATTCATTATTATCTACCCATGAGTTAAACGAGTCTGGATATCCCAACCATTTGACTAACGACTTGCTCTTGGTTTTGCGAATGATTTTTTCAATTCTTAATATGTCTTGATGCGTCTTTTGCATCTCCTGCTCGTAAAAGGTGCCTTGAATTTCTTCACCGTTAGCGTCAGAGATTTTATACGTGGGCGGATTCGTATACTGAACTTTTGACACTGTAAAAACCTCCTCAGTCCATCTCGACGTATAGCCCTTTTCAAAATGAGACTTCTTTTTTACGATCCGCACTTTGTCACCCATTAAGAATTTTGGATCTTTTCTTTCTTTCTGTTTACCATTCAGACTCCACCAGACCTTATATTTATTCTTTTCATCGCTGGCTTCAACTGGTGTCATTTTGATAGAAGAGTGCTTTGTGTTGTTGTAATTTTTCACCATCTCATCCAATACGTCAATGTATTTATTGGTGTTGTTAACTGAAAAATATTTAAACATTTTCTCTTTCATTGTTCTATTCCATCGCTCGACAACAGAACTTTTTTCCTCGTTTTCAGTAGAATACAATTGAACACCCAACGCTCTCACATGTCTGTTGTAAAACTCTTTTCCTTTGTCTACCCACAATTTAATGCATTTTCTTTCTGTGAAAATCTTTTTCAACGCTTCAGCCACTTCAAGACCTGTTTTGCTTTTTAACGGAACAATCCATCCATACTTTGAAAACACGTCGATCACCATGAGCAAATATTTTACACCGTTGTTGAATTTTGAAAACGATTGCATGTCAACCAAATCAGCAGCCCATATATCATCAATGTCATTCACAAACAGTTTTCTTCTTTTAAAATGATGAATCACCGGTTTATGAAGCTCCTCTGCAAGCTGATCCGTCCATTTCAAATCACTCACACCAAATCCTTTTGTTTCTGAAGATGATCCTTTGAGCGTATGTGATGAAACAAACTTGCATTTGGTTATCCCACAAGAGTCGCATATTCCTTTCAACATATGTCTGTTGTTTTTTGTGATCTCGTTTTTCAAGTGAATGGTTTCAGTCTCTCTTCTACACTTAACGCAGTACATTTTAACATATATAAAACTTTTTTTATATAAAAATGGAAGTGATGAATTTGTCGTGTAAAATTGGGAAAACCAAAAGAAACAACAGCGCGCTTTTACCAAGAAGTATACGAGGAATCATCGTTGGAAAGTCCGGTTGCGGAAAAACAACGTTACTCTTAAATTTACTTTTAAGACCTGGGTGGCTAGATTACAACCGCTTACAAGTCTTTGGCAAATCACTATTTCAACCTGAATACAAAATACTCAAAAGATCATTCGAAAATAAACTTCCTAAAAAGGATATTGTTGATTTGTTAACGGATGATGTACAAGACGAAATGGAAAAATTGAATTTAAACCCTGAAGATGTTATTGAGGAAATTTCAAAAAAATATTCCGACAATGATGATATGGAGTGTCAATTCTTTGAAACGGCTGATGATGTGCCTGAACCTGAATCCTTAGACTCGACCAAAAACAATTTGATGATCTTTGACGATTTGCAATTAACCAATCAAAACAAGTGCGAAAAATATTACATTCGAGGAAGACACTCTAACGTCGACTGCTTTTACCTCGCTCAAAACTATTTTGAGATTCCAAGACATACCATCCGAGAAAATGCCAACTTTATTTGCCTCTTTAAACAAGACCAAAAAAGCGTTAATCACATTTATCAAGATCACGTTTCCTGCGATATGAAAATAGAAGAATTTAAAGCCTTTTGCAATCATTGCTGGAATGAACCTCACGGATTTGCCGTCATTGATCTCTCTTCTAAAAAGAACGAGGGAAAGTACAGAAGCGGATTTGACGATTTTTTATTTTTCTAAAACAATTTAAAAAAATAATTCTTATTTTAAAAATGACAGGTATAATCATCGATGTAGATGGAAAATCAAGTGTTATCACCACTGATTTTTTGGATAAAATCGTTTTTGACGAAGGAAAAAGTTATGAAATGGCTTTTCTCGGTCTTGAGACTTACAACAGCATTCCAAATGTAAACAGTAAAAACAATTCTTTCAAATACAGCATGAACAATGGAGCTCATTGGGAGAACATTATCATTCCATCAGGAAGTTATGACATTAAAGACATCAATGAGTATTTGCAAAGGTCTATTTTAAGCACAATAAAATCAGCTCAACGTGGAAGTTATATTATTGCAAATAAAATTAATTACTCACCAAGCAACCTTCAAATTGGAATCAATCTTAATACTTTAAAATCAACCATTAAACTTGGCTTGAATTATTTGATTGACTTTAACGTGGAGAACAGCATCTCTTCAGTTTTAGGGTTTACTAAAAGAAAATTAAATTCCAATTCCGAATACGAGTCGGATAATATCGTTAGAATTTCAAGCATTAACACCATCAGAATCGTTAACAACGTTATCGGATCATCCTATATTAATGGAACCCAATTAAATTGTATTTACTCCTTTTATCCAAATGTTAGTCCAGGTTTTAAAATCATCGAGAGACCAATGCATTTGATTTATCTTCCTGTTAAACTGTTTGAAATTTCAACAATGGTTACTCGTATCATTGATCAGAATGGAGATTTGGTTGATTTTCGTGGAGAGGATATTACAATACGATATCATATTCGAGAAGTGAAATAAATAATTTTTTAATACATAAAAAATGAGCAATTATCAAAACATCAAAATTAACATCTCGCAGAGTCAATCTGATAAAATTAAAAAAGCCATGCATGATAAAACCGATACTAGCATTAAGCTTTCTCATCAAGACTTGAACGGTAAACATGTTCTCGCTATCACTAATTCGCAATTGAACAAAATTAGAAAAGCCTATGAAGCTGGTAAAGGAGTCACTCTTAAATTGAGCAAAAGACAAATTGCATACAACTCGAAAATAGAAGGAGGTTTCATCGGAGCTCTTTTACCGTTACTAGGTATGATAGGCAGCACTCTTGCCACAAAGGTTGTTCCTGCTCTCGCCACTGGATTGTTAGCAGGTGTAGGCTCTTCTGCTGCCTCTGCTATGGTTGATAAAATTGCTGGGCGAGGTCTTTTTTACATGAGCAAAAATGGAAAAGGAATGAAGATAAAAACTTTAGGTGGAGAAGGATTGTTTATCACCCCATGGACTAAAAATGTTCACGGTGATGGACTCTTCATTAAAACTGGAAAAGGTTATCAATCTGTTGGAGCTGGTTTATTACTCGGACCTAACTCACCCTTTAATAGTATACCCTTTTTAGGTGCTATTCTATGAAAATCGCTTGTTAAAAAATTCGGATAAACTTTTTAAGAAATTAAAAAAATGATCGACTTTCAATGGATTGACGTAGAAGGAATTGTTTTACCTAATGAAGCTTTAACTAACTTTCAATTGATAAAGACTGCTAAACAGTTAAAATTAAAAAACTTTCAAGGCGTGTTTGTCAGGGATGAGTTACCAAAAAAGCCAAGAAAAAAAGAATGTGGTATTGTGAATACAGGAGGTTCAAGCACTGGTGGGTTTCATTGGGTGTGCTGGTATAAAGACGCTGACAAAAAATACAGCTTCGACTCTTATGCTCAGCCTCCTCTTATTGAGCTCATTGATTATTTAAAAAGTCCGGTTTATTATAACAGCGAGAGAGTTCAGTTTGGTGATACGTCTTATTGTGGCCACTTGTGTCTTTACGTCTTGAAAAAATTACAGGAAGGGGATGACTTTCAAGAAGTTATCAATACCTTGTGGTGACTGCTTAATGACTAAACAAGAAAAACTCACCACCATGAACGTCTTCCGATCACGTCATCACGATGTCTACACCGAAGAAATCAACAAAGTCGCACTCAGCGCTAACGATGACAAAAGATTCATCTTAGAAGACGGAATTCACACCTTGGCTATCGGACATTACAAAACAAGGCAATAAAGAAGAACAGGCATCTTGAAGAACTGGTATAGAAATAACATGATTATTTTTATACTTCTTCTTGATTTTTAAAGACGACTCTTAAGTATTGGTTTTGTCCAAGAACATGATATGAAGTGTTCACCATTTTTTATGCATCCTTAAGTATGGGAAGGGTCAATGCGCCAGAACCGCCTTTTCCCTATATATAATATACACAATAATCATATTGCTGTGGTTGACTTGTTTTTAAGTGAATCCAAGTGATTCCAGAATGACTAAAGACTCCTGGTGGTACAGAGCTTAACTTATCTCTCCACTGCAAACATCAAAGTTCATGTTTTGGAGTTGAAGGACTGAGAGAGATAAGAGAGGTAAAGGGCTGAGAAGGCAAGATCTGGTCTATATCAAGTTGTCTTGTATGATTTGCTTTCATAGGGAAAGTAAAAAATGAATGTAAGAAATGTTACTCAGAAGAATGTAAAAAATGAAAGTAAGAAATGTTACTCAGATTTAAAACACCCATGCCTTGGGGCTCTTGTTGAGTAAAAGCTAGAGATGGTATATCAATAAAAGTCTTCATTTTGGGCAGGCATAAACTGCATCAAGCAACTGTTTTGTAGAAGTTTCTAATCATGTCTCACTCTATCCCATGGTTTTCACCTTCCAAAGGAATTTCAATTTTTATTTGTAATTGTTTCTTTCATTATTTTTTTAAACAAGAACAATCTAGAGAACAAAAAAATTTTTTTTATCTTGATTGTTCTTTAATGAAACCTTTTGCAATATATATAAAAGATGAAACCTTTTGCAATGTCTTTGACACTATTAAATTTAGGAATCAAATTTAGGGCTATTTAATTTAGGAACTAAATAGTGTGAAAGACATTTCAAAAATTTTCATTTTTTAAACTGAAAAAAAGGCAAAGGTTATTGTCAAAAATTACTAATTTAAATAGTGTTGCTTGCATTGTTGGTAGTGACAAAAACAAAGTAAAAAAGTAAACTTTAAGCAAGAAAAGATAAAGTAAAAGAGCAAGAATTGTTAAAAAAGTTAAGAAAATTGCAAATCCTATGTTTTCCTAAATCATAGGATTTGCAATTAAAAAATTACAAATCGTATGATTTAGGAAAACATGAGAACAGGAGAGAATTCCAACCTTTAATGCACAAGAAATAATAATGGATGAATAAAGATTTTTAGCGCGCAAAGGAACAGATACAGTAGGTATATGCAAATTTGCTAAATGACAACTAATGTCAGATTGAGTTACAGTTGATGGAATAAAAGAAGATAGCTTGCTGAAGCTGAGAACATGTTAGTACCTATAAAAAAGAAAAATAGATGCCATCATATGATGGTGGGACAGGAGCTAAACCTAGTAAGCTGGAGAAGATCCAACTATATTTACAAACATTTTTTAACTTGTCTAGAAGAGAAAATGAATCATTAGAAGAACTCGCCCAAATGTGATAGTTGTCTTCCATAGTGGGATGAATAAGATATTTAAAAAGGTAGGGAATGGAATATGGTGTAAGAAAATGGTGAGCACAATTAAAAGTTTTAAATTTCGCTTAGTAAAATTTTACAATTAGGAGTTGAAATTTTCGCTAAATAAAAACTTTGTTTGCTTAAAGATTAACCAATTGAAGTAATTTAGTTTGTTTTTATATTGGAGCATGATAAGAATTTGATAAATTAAAGTACTTTAAGCACACTGTTCATTTAAAAAAAGTTCATTTTGTAAATGAAACAAACTTTATTTCAGATATATCTGAACCAAGATAATTGTTTGTTTAATCTTTAAGCAAACGAAGTTTTTATTAAGCGAAAATTACTTAAAGCTTTTAAAAACAAAGCAAATATTTGCACAAATACTTGTTTTGTTAATTTTGATTGACAATATATGTCAATGAATACTAAAATTAATCCTACATAAATCGATTGTCAGTATATTATAAATATTCATACACTACAACACTTGTCTCCAATATTCTTTACATTTTTTAAACGTCGATTGGTTCACTTAGAAATACGTCATTTTCACGGAAAATAGCCAAAATTGCTTCTTAATTTCCGTAAGCGTAAATATAATTTACGCTTTCAAACCATTTTTCATTTATATTCACTGGATTGTTTTAATTGTCGTAGAATTCCTTTTTTTTTTTTTTTTTTTTTAGTTTTCCCTTTTTAGGGGTAATATTATTTCATAATTTGTGTTAAATTGAATATTTATCTTTTGTGAAGTTAAAAAAAACATTGCTTTTTTTTTTATTTTTTTAAATTTTTTATTACGTATTTTAATATGAAACTCCCCCAATGCTTTAATATGATCAAAAAATTACTAATCAATAAAACTCTAAGTCATATGGAGTTAAGTCATGTACCTTAAATATTTTAAGCACTGAGGTCTAAAATATTCATACGACTTGTTTTTCTCTAAATTAAACAAAGTTACAATAAGAAAAAATAAAAATGCTTAAGGTTGAAAGTAAAGTGGTTTAAAAATACAGTTCTTTCTCTGGATAAACAACATAACTACTTTTTTGAAGTTTTGCAACATCTTCCATGAATCGACTAATATAATAGGATAAGTTAAAACCATCTTCTCGAACCCAAGGGACAAGTCTTTGTGCAGGTTGATTCCACCTAATGAAATAGAAAAACTCACCGTAATCATCGTAATCAAAAGAGTTTCTTGAAATAACATCATTCTACTTTCAATTAATCTAATTTTTTTTTTATAATTAATAAAAATATTAGTTTATTTAATTTATAACTACGATATTATAAAAAATTTTACCCTAAGTATCTAGATTACAACTAAACTGTAATCAAATTTAGCTTCATCAACTTGATTTTCATGCCATAAATCTTAATACATTTGTCTCCCATGTTGGTTCACAAACAACTTTAGCTCAACTTTATTCAGATACGGTTTTCTAAGTTAACTGTAATAAAGCTTATCGGTCAGCCATTTTTCTAGCTACTATTTTCTTTTGGTATAAGTTTCAACTCAAAAATTGTTATCAACAAAACAAAAATATTCTAACACAAAGGTTTTATTTGAATAATAAATTCTTTATGTCTTTAAATATGGTCTTTTGTTGCATTTTTAATTACAGTTCTCATTCTAAAAACTGCAAGAAATTTTTTCATAGAATCCGTAAGGTTATAAAACAGTGTGATAAAAATACAGAATTGTTGTCAAAAGAAAGAAGAGCAAAGAGGTTTACTATTGTAAAATTTGAAGGTATTGAAACCAGTCACAATAATTTGTTTGTTCTGATCATATTTGTTCGGGTTAATTAATATTAATGTTAGTGTTGTTATGGACTTCGACTAAATCGATTAAAAGTCGACTAGTCGAAAGTCGATATTAGTCGACTTTGAAAAATTGAATAGTCGATTTAATCAACTATGGGTTTCCTACGAATCGACTAAAAGTCGATTTAGTCGGGAATTCATCCTAACATCCATATTTCTGTTTTTTTACTTGATTTAATTTTAACAATCTTTAACATTGTTATGATGTTGACCAATTAGTAAAGAGATATCTTCATAAGTTGTTTATCTTGTAAATATAAATTATTTATAAAGATTGAGCCATGCATAAGAATATCATTCATAGCGGTTTTTTTAATTCAACCAAAATATCTGAGCATTGAACCTAATTTGCTGTGTCAGATAAACTTAACTCTTAGCTGTATGTAGCACCACTTCATAAATGTTTCTTTTTTCTCATCATAGTAACCAGTTGATGCTTTTTAAGACAAAATGTTAAGCAATGTGTAATGGTACTCAGTTAAGGATGCTAAAATTTTTTTATAAATCTGTCACCCAAAAAAAAGTTTAGCAGCCCCATCTGCCCCGACCTATCTATACCACTGTTTTTTATTAACTAAATTTTTTATTAATTTTTTGCTTTAACTGTTGTGAAAAATAAAATGAAATACCCATCTGTGTTTTTTTCTTTACTTTGTGATTCTAATTTTCGCTTTACTTTGTTTGTTTATTCGATTTTAGTTCATCTAATAGATTAAATGAACTAATATCGAACAAATAAAATGCTCTTGATATAACAACAGCATGTGTTATTATAACAGTATTACATACCACCTAGTTTTTTTGTTTACTCTCTTAAAGTTCTATTTTTTCTTAGCATCTAAAAAATAAATTGTCAAGAAACATTAAAGTATATGATTATAACAAAATAGTTTATTCAAATATTTCCATTAAACCGACTTAAATTCGACGTAGTCGATTTTAAAAGTGTATTAGTCGATTTTGGTCTAGAGCATCCCACCATCGGACTCGGCGGGAATCTCGTACGAGATTTACGAGATTTACGATAGCGATGCATCGGTTTTTACGCAAAAGTGCGTAATTGGACTACTTTCCATCGTAAAAATACGCGGCCGATGGTCAAAATAAAGTACGGTAATTTATCGGAAAAACCTTTATAGAAAATTTGGAGAAATAAAAACATCGAAATTCTTACGAGGTTTCTCGAGGTACGATGTAATTCGATGATTTATCACGAGATTTCACTGTAAATACGAAGTATTTCTAATAATACGAGGTATTTGATTAAATTGCGATGGTAATCTATAAAAAGAGTAAATTAACTGTAAAAACCGATTTAGATTTTCGCAAATTCCCCCCGCAATTAAACATTCCATCGGAAATTAATTGAAAATTAATTTCCGAATGACGAAAAACTAGTAAAGCTGTAAAAGCTATAATTTGATTAAAGTTTTTATATTTGGTTCCTACAAACCTACTAGGGATAGCACATTTACTTACTTTGATGTTAAAAAGTTACTTTTAAACAAATATTACTTTACATAACTTAGATTAAATGATCAAATATATTTACATTTAAAAGTAATTCATTTTTTAAAAAGTAGCATAGTAAGATAATATATTACATGTAAAAAATACTTACATAAAGTTAATTTTAAAAATGCGTAACTTTTACTTGTTAAAGTAAATTATTACTACTAGGGATTTTTTCTCAGGGGGTTTTCTCCTGATGCCGTCTGAATTCCATACTTTTGGACATTTTCAAAAAGATAATTCTTCCAGCCTAAGAGTAGTAAAATGTTCCCATGCTCGGCCATGAGTTGAATTTTTTTTTTAAACGGGTTGGCTTTAAGAATGGCTTTCATAGTAAATAAGATACTGTTCCTGCGCTAGGAATGGTTTTAATTCCCAATATGAGCATGGTCCGGAGTCGATTATTGATGTTTTTAAGGTGGGCAGGGAAGAAATATTTAGATTGATCAATCAATCAATCAGCATGGTTGTAACTCCGTTGGGGAAAGTTCTAGAACATTTAATGACGTTGTGGATTTAATAGTTTTAATAGTTTTTACCAGTGAAAACCAAAGAATTGTAAACATGTGTTTGCAGTTATTTATGGCGGTTTTTGAAAGATATTTTAAGAAAAGTATAAATGAAGGAGAAAATTTGTAAAAGAGAGTTTTAGTTAGGAGACAGAAGATTATTGCCACTTATTGATTTGTTGGTTGCGAGAAAAAACTACAATGGTTGTTCAACTCACTTGGGATTACTTCACCATTGATGAGGATTCTATTGAATGGATTGACACAAAGAGTGGAAAGAAAAAGAACTATGATGCCAAATGTATTCTGTGTCCAGGCATCAGAAAATCACTCAAATGTACCCATGGAAGCACTACTGGAATCAGAGGACATTTAGAGTAAGTATTTAAAATAATACATCACATTTTGTTAAGAAACAGATATTTCGTAAATGTAGTTATAGCTGTAATTACGAGTTTTCTCTGTAAATACGAGATTTCGCTGAAAATAACTTATAGTTTTAAAATATACTGTGGTTAAAGAAGGAAGGCCAATAGTTGTAGACTGAAGTTTTGTAGAAGTGCAGTATTATATACTAAGCGAATATTTAGTTCATTTTATTAAAATTACCAAAACAAATCGTAAAACCGAAATTTTACTGTAACTATGTAATTCACGTTTTACAGTAAAATATCGCATCTATAGCGCCATCATTAAAAGCTCGACAACATTAGCAAAGTACAAACTTCCAATGCATTACAAAAACATAGAAAAGCACGTGCAGGAGGAACTTGATGAAGACATTCCTAATTCAAAAATTGTTGCTTTCACAAGTGATGGTTGGACTGCCAGAAACAATGATCCTTATGAATCCCTTACAGTCCATTATTGTAACAAGGATTTTGAGTTGAAAAAGCTTACTTTGGATTGCCAGAACTTTATTGGCAGAAAAACTGGTATCAAACTAGCACAAGGATTGGACAATATGATTAACAAATTCCCCATCCTTGCTGGGGACACTCTTAAAAGAGTGTGTGTGACAGATGGTGCTAGTAACATGAGAATTATTCACAGGTCAAAGCAAAGATTAAAATTGTAATGATGAGCCTGGTGCTCCACCTACACCAGTTGAAATACCTGAACCCACTGAAACTCAAGCTGAAACACAGTTACCATCAATTCCAAGAGCATCATCACAAAAACCTCAAGATGGAGGTTCTGGGTTAAAAAAAAAAAACACTTTCATACAAGCCAAAAAAAGGCTTCACACTCAAACTACATGTCCACCAGCCAGAAAAAAGTTAAAAGTTTTAAAACCTCAATTAAGAAGAAATCCATCATTTCAAGTATATGATGCATCAAGTAAACTAATAGATGTACCAGATGAAATATATGGCAGCCACAGAGGTGAAAACTCATCATCTGAACCATCATCTGAATCATCATCTGAATCAATTATTTGATAAATTTTTGTAGTTTTGTAATAATATAGAAATTAAATGAAAAAAGAAAATATTCTGATGTGTTTACAATGGTTTGTGATGGTTTGCGAAATGTAAATAAAATGTAAAAAAAAAAAAAAAAAAAAAAAAGATTTTTTTATTTTCTGATATTTTACGATGATTTGTGATGGTTTGCAAAATTTTGATGTAATTTTGCGAAAACCTCGTAATTATAGATAAATACATCGGAAATATCCCAATATTACCTGTTTACACTGTAAATACGATTTATTGTGAAATTACGCGAAAATATCGTACGATGATGCGTAAATCTCGAAATATATCGGAGAGTGCGTGAAATTCTTCGCATAGGCCTCGGACTACATCGCACCTCCGATGTGATACCGGTTCCTCACCATCGTTTCACATCGGAGTCACCTTTATAAACTATTTCTCACATCGGGATTTACGCATTTACGCCATTTCCGATGGCGGAATGCTCTCTTTTGGTCGACTTTGAAAAATACAGTTATCGATTAAGTCGACAGTCATGGCCAACTATAGTGACAGGCCGAGTAAACAATCGGCTTTTAAAAAAACTACAGGCGAGTTTTTTTTTTTTTTTTTTTTTAATGGAAGCATTCGTTTTTTTGGGATCTAATAGATTCATTAGATAGTAATTAATTTATCACAAAGGTTTTTGTAACAAATAAAACCTCCTAAATGAAAAAAATCGTTTATTAAATGCAAACTTTTTATAGTACTAAAAGCTCAAACATTTATGAAAAAGAACAACTTAACTTTTCAAAATAAAACTACAATTAGTTAAAAAAACGATATATATATATATCACGTTTAAGATTGTTTCAATATTTTCATTTTGGGTTCCTTTGAAGATCGCGGGGAGTAAAGGTGGCAAAAATTGTTAAAAAATATATTGGCAGAGATTCTACAATGTTTTTTTGAAACGTTGGTAAATCCATAAAAGTCAGATACTATCAAAAAGCTGTTAGATAAGCTAACACGACAGACACATTTATAAAGATGGCGAAATAAAATGTATGAACAAAATATCCAATGGCGAAGTTAACACACCATGATTAATCTCTCTGATATATTCTCCAAATTGGTCAAAACAAAATGATGCATCTTCAACTGGGGGATCTTCTCTACTGACATAGCTAGCAATACAAAGACATTTTAATTTCTTCAGACAAATCGCTTTCAATAACAGGAAGATTATGAAAAACATTTAACAAGGTATCATCTTGCATTACATAATTACATTTGTCACAAAAATGACTTGATAAAACTTCTAAATCATTAGTTATGATACCAAGATTTAAGCAAAGTTTTGTTTTTTTTTCCGTCCACTTTTTGCTATATTTGCTGAACATTTATAAAATAGGTACTACCTGATCTTTGTCGAAATTTTCCAAATGGTTTCTCAATGGGGTCACTAGTAAAATGTCCAAAACAAACATACTTATGACTTGTAATTAGTAAATGTTTCACTAGTTCAACCATTCCACGACACGTATGGGAAAAAGCACGAGAAGTATCTTTGGATAAATTTTTTTATCCTTTGACCTTGCATTTCAGGTACCATTTTTTCGATCATATCAGCCAAATTTAAAAGAAAGTTCAAACGTTCATCATTGTTTGATGAAAAAACAGCACGATTTTCATCTTTAGTACAAGTGTTTTCATAAAGTCCTTTAAATTTAACAATTTTAAAAAATTTGATAAAAATAGATAAAAAAAACTGTGGTGGCATCAACATTTTTTATGGATGAGTTTTTAAAGCAGCTACAGTCTCATCACAAAATACTCTTAAACAAGTTGACACATTTTGACGTTCGATTGGTTTAGGAAAAATTGCAGTTTCATTTAGTTTAGACAGTTTTACAATAGCATCATATTGAAAAAGTTTTTTAAAATCTGACCATTTTGCAGTTCTTAAAACACCTTCATAAATAAAACATAGTTTTTGGCATTTTTCTGTGAGCCAATTATTGTGAGTAGATTTTATTAAATGAACAAAATCATAAAGAAGAAAAATATTATCATTAGTGCACCAAGTATTACGGAGATTAAACATTCCAAAAAACTTTTTATTTACTTTATTATTTTAGCAAAAAATAGCAACAACAGAACCGTCACAATTTATTGTTTCAATCGTTTGCATTGTTTTATCATACTGATATTTAGCATCTAAACCTGTTACTGGTAATGCCTTATACAAAAACTGTTTTCCACCAAACAAAGAACAAATCATTAAACCCAAAACTGTTTTTGCCAATTCATTTGGGGTGTTAACAGATTTACCAAAAATGTTACCTCCTTGAAGTTAATTGTGGTTTAACGTAAACTTCATCAATTAGTAGAATGACCAGTCTTTAAGAAATAGAACATTTGTCAAAATACAACTTTAAAAAATCATCATCGCCATGGGAGATTTTAGGATGGAATTCCGGCTTAGGGAGATCTATTTTAAGGTAAATGGATCAACATTATCAATTTTTGAGATCTTAGTTTTATATTTAGTTTTATTTTGGTTTGAAAGAAATTTGTAATAGCCGCTCTCTGCAAGATTGAAGATGAAAATTGTAACCGCAATCTTAATGATTTGTTTGTGAACCAACACAACGACGACATATTATTTAACATAAATTAAAACTTCACTCGGAACACAAAACTCTTTTTATTTACGACTTAAATTAACGTTATAAAAACATACCATGTGTAAACTGCATTTTCAAATGTCAAGCTATCATCAGTGATTATTCTTCCTTTCCTTTGGCTATTGTAAAGAGACGATATTGTAGGGGAATTTTTTTGATGCATCCTCAGCTTTGTGATCATGCCTACAAAATAGTAACTCGTAAAATATTAAGGACAAATGTTTAAGATTTTTAAAAAATGTCAGTAAAAGTCAACTTTTCTTTTGTTAAAAACGAACACAGTCAAACAGAGTTACTTGAGTATGGCAGGCAACTTTAAGCAAACTTGAGCAATCAGGTCTAATAAGCAATATTTATTGTTTTAAGAGATTTTATTAGTTAAACTTTGAGTTTGTGAAGATTTGAGTTTAAATGATGCCACTAAAATAGAAACCATTTATTTTAGAGGCACTGCACTATGGGACAAAAGTATACAAATTTTGCACAAAAATATTTGTGATTATTTTTTTTGTTTATGCCTGTAAATGTCATTTCAAAAACCCCATATTGGTTTTCATCAGAATATTTGCAAAATTAGAGACTTGAAGATTGGACTTAGTCCTGAGAAATTTTCAATTTTTTGAAATGTTCTCAATAAAAAGTAAATGAAAAATAGTTTAAGTTTTTTATTAGAGCATTAAGAATTATATTATAAGATATTATAAGTAGGTAGATATTGCAGTTATTTAATAATTAATAAATATGAAAAATTTACTGCTAAATATCTAAGTCCATGTCTTCAAAATAGTCAATAAGAGAACCTTAATTTAAATCCATGAAATTTGATTCCTCAGTTGTAGAGTCCCAATCAGCTTCTTGTTCATAATTTTTAAATAATAGGAAATTTTTGACAGCACCTGATACCTGATGTTTAATCCTTTTCATTCTCACATCCAGTTTTGCTGAAGACACTATAGGGTCCGATGAATCTAATGCTCGATAAAAAAACATCGAGCAAATTACTTTTACGAGAACACTTTCGAGAATGATACCTACGATTCTGCCTATAGTACTTATTACAAGATTCAGCTCCCTCTTCACAAAAAAATCCAGGTGATAATGGTAGTGTCATAATGTTTTTTGAATGACAAAGAATTTTATGAAGAGAGGCAGGCATTTTGAACCATTTATACTTATAAGTCCAAATGTTCGTGACAGTTAAGGGCAGCAAGAATTTTTACTTAAAAGCGAGTTATACTTAAATAAATATTTTGTGCATGTAGGCTTTCAGAAATAATATTTATTTAAAATCAAATTATAAAGATGATCACATGCATGTATTAGCAAGGCCGTAGACAACTTTTTTTGATGTTTGAGCTAAGCAACTTTGAAACATGAAGAAAACTCCATATTTAAGTATGTTCATATATATAAGGAATGAGGATGCTACGCAAAAAATTGCGGTGATTGGAGACGGGGAACAACAAAAACCCCAAAATGTTAGCCCCCCAGCCCCAAATATGAGGGCAATAAGCCAAGTTTGTTATTTTTTTTTTAATTTTAAATTTTTCTTATATTCATCAACAAATTTCAAATTTGATTCAATAATCTCTTTTTGATCGGCTTTAATGACTTTATAAAGTTTACACCCCCCTCAAATTGAGGTTTTTGTGAAATTCCATTATTCTGTTTGAAATTCTATAACTCTCAAACGGGGATTTTGAAGGGTTTATAACCTTAACCTTTTTGAAACCCAGAGTATTCACCTTTCATTTGGTACCAAAATAATTGATACTTTTTGATACTATAAAGAATGCGGGTCTTGTAAAGCCAAAAATATGGTAATAACCCCAAATTCCGTATCTCTCAATATTTCTTAAAATGTTTTATACGTGGAGAAATATAGATCTGATCAGTTGCAATCAATTGCTAAGAATCACATTTGTAACTATTAAATATGTGTTGTGGGAAAAGCTTCTACTTGTTTGTGCAAATTTTTTGCAAGAAATATCAGAAATTTTCTTTTTTTTTTTTTTTTTTTTTAAATTAATAAATATCATGGCCTACTTTATCTATACGGCCGGATATTTTGCATTTCTATTTTTTTTTTCAAAATTTGATTATTGAATCAAATTTTGAAAAAAAAAATAGAAGGCCAGTTTTTTTTCGTGAGGCGTTTTTAAAGGAGCAACTGGAGTTTCAAAGAATATGGTTAACAAATGTTGTATTGTGAATTGTCGTTCAAATTATGATGGTGAAGTATCTTCAGTAGTATTTTCGTTTCCAAAAATGAAGAGTTGAAAAAAAATTGGATTTAATTTGTAAATAGAAAAGATTGGACACCTACTAATTCTTCCGTAATATGCATAAAACATTTTGAAAAAAAATATTATAAGAAAGGTAATACTGTGAGGAGGGAAAATGATAAAATTGTAAACATTATCTTTAAGTTTTACCCGACTCAAGCATATAATATTCGAACAAAAAAGAGTGAGTCAAGCAACAAAAAGTACGCACGGAGACTTATTGAATTTGTCATATGAATAAGATGATAAAGCGAAAAGAAAAGTAAAAAGCAACAACAACCAAGAAAAGACGTACGCACAGAGACTTATTGAATTTGTCATATGAATAAACGATAAAGCGAAAAGAAAAATAAAAAAATAACAACAACCAAGAAAAGATGTACGCACGGAAACTTATTCAACCTGTCATATAAATAAATGATGAATAAGTAGCAAAACGGTAAACAACCGAAAACTATAAAAAGCTCAAAAAAAGAAAAGAAGTTTTGGGAGGACAGTTTCTGAAGAGAGTTTTTAAGAGTTTTTGAAGAGGTTTTAAAATGGCAAAGTAAGAGTTAAGAGTAAGAGATTTAAAAGATAATTTTATGAGAAAAGAGTTTTAAGAGATTTAAAAGAGGAATTTATGAAAAAAGGATTTTTAAAGATTTAAAGAGAATTTTATGAGAAGTATTTACGAAGATTTTAAAGAGAAACTTACGAGAAGAATTGGTAAGAAAAGATATTTGAGTAACTTTAAATAAGCGTTATTATCTGTATTGATTTATTGATATTTGCATGAGTTAATTTTAAGAGAATATATATTGATGAGAATATTTGAGAATATTTATTAAGAAAAATAAGTAAGAGAAGAAGAACCAGTAGTAAGTACTTTTGTTTGCATTTCGATTATTAATATTATTGTTGTTATTACTATATGCGTTAAATATTGTTATTGAAAAGTTTGATGCTTTACCGCGCACCTTAGCATATCCGCGCTATTACACTTACGTCACACAAATATAGAGTGCTTACCATTACACATTAATAGAACAATTGTTGAGTTTTATATTATAGAATATACTGAGGACGGCGAATTTAAGTTAAGCCATTTTGATTAGACCTTGCCCATTCCTAACCAAACTATTCCCAAACCTAGCCCTTTCCTAACCAAATACTCCCCAAACCATTAACCTTGTTCCCAACCTCCATATACCTAATCCAAACATAACACTAAACCCAAACTTCCCCTTCCCCTTCCCCTTCCCCTTTACTGCAACAGAACAAACATTAAAATAATAATAATAATAATAATAATAAAAAAATCCACCGCCCTCACAATACGAATCAACGTTTTCGATTAATAAAAAACTACTCCAACTATTTTGGATTGCACAAATTTCCCTGAAGAAGGTCCATCACAACTTATAAAATCTTCTAATTCGTTAAGAAAATCACCAACTAAAAGAATATTTCAGCCAGATCAATATGGACAGTTTTTATTGAGTGATTTGATTAATAACTTTGGTGATATTACTGAAAGTATTGCTCCAGATGGTTTTTCATTCTTGAAGTATGATGATCATGTAATTTTTTATAAATTGAGTCATAGTACTTTATCTATTCCTGAAGTTACAGAGTGCATTCGCATAAACAATGAGATGCATGTTAAATTATTTTACAAAGGTTCACCCCTGCTATTGCCTCAGTGGTTTCGTCATGGAAGAGATTGTTGTTTATCTTGTAAAAGTATGCTTTATAATTTTTCCTACCTACATTAAATCACAAGCTGAACAATTTTCATCTATATATTGACTGAATTACAGCAAACTAATTATATAAAGAAACCTATTTTTTCAGCTAAAATTATAAAGTATTCACTGATGTTACGATATACTTCTACTCAGTCATACCAACTTTTGCGTGAAGAATTGCCTTTACCATCAATATCTTTACTTAAAAAAATAAATAGTGGAAATATTGATGCTCTAAGTTGTGCAAAACATTTAAAATTAGAAGGGAAGATATCTCAAGACATTTGCTTGATTTTTGATGAAATGTACTTGCAAAAATGTGAAGAGTATTTTGGTGGAGAGATGATTGGTAGTGATGAGTCTGGAGAATTGTATAATGGAATAGTTTGTTTTATGATAGTTGGCCTGAAACAAAACATTCCATATGTGATTAAATCATCACCTAAAAAAACAATCAATGCTGAATGGTTGAAAGAAGAAATTTTTGAATGTCTTCATATTCTTACTGAATGTGAATTTAATGTTAGAGTTATTGTGTGTGACAACCATTCCTCTAATGTTTCTTGTTTCAAAAAAATCCTTTGTGCATCAAATCAACAAGCTGAAGATTTGTTTTTTATTTACAATCTAAAAAAGATTTACCTTTGTTTTGATGTTGTACATCTTATTAAAAATATCAGAAATAATTTGTTAAATTGTAAAAGATTTTTATTTTCAGATTTTAAGTTTGATGGATTTAAAGATCCTATAATTGTATGTGTCAGAGAAATAAAATGGAGCACCTTCCACAATATTTATGAAAAAAGACCTCGCTCTTGATGCTGGTTTGCGTAAAGCACCAAAAATAACAATGAAAGTATTACATCCAGGCAATTTCAAACAAAATGTTTCTTTAGCGCTTGCAATTTTTAATGTAACTACTTCTGCAGCAATTCACTCATATTTCCCTGATCTTAAAAGTAGTGCAGATTTTTTGACATTATTTTACAAGTGTTGGGTTTTATCAAATTCAAAAAGTCAGTATTCAACGTGTAATATTTTAGGTAATGCAATTGTTTCTGGAGATAAAAAACCTGAATTTCTTTGGGAAATGGCACACTGGATTTAAGCTTGGCAATTGCAAAAGGTACCAAACTGTGAGAAGTTTACTTTAAGTGCTCAAACAGCTGCAGCATTGATAAGAACACTTAATTGTCATGCCTCATTGATTGAGGACTCACTTAATGACAGATATAACTTTGTTTTAACTGGGAGGTTTCAAAGTGATTAATTAAAAAGGAGATTTGGACAATATAGACAAATGAGTGGTGGAAGATTTTTGGTTGGTTTAAAAGATGTCACTATTTCTGAAAAAATATTAAAAATCAAAAGTATAGTTAGAGAAAGTATTAACTTTGATGATAGTTTGAAAGTGCCACTCGAGTCAGAAAATAATTTAACAGATTTGAAAAACTTTCTTCTTGATATCGATCCAACTCAGTGTACTCCAGAAATCATGAATCTAGCACCAGAAAGTAGAGAAGTAGGTGCTCATATTGCTGGATATATAGCAAAGAAACTAAAAAAATGCTTTGGTACATGTTGCCAAGAATTTTTATGTTGTGCTAATATTGATGAAAGCAATCCTGATCATACTTATTTAACAATTATTTCTAGGGGTGGTCTCACTATTCCTTCACCATAACTTTTGGATTATGTTTGCACATCGTTTGCTATGATTATAACTCTTATAACAAAATAAAGAAACTTAATTTACATGCACGACAAGCTTTAGAATATTTGTTAAATCACTTTTGTGACTCTTTTCAGACTTTTTCTTGTCCCATGCATGAGAAAACTGGGATAAAACTTGCTGGAAGAATTGTTATCAACATTTTTCTTAATAATAAAAGAATTATCTCTACCAGCGAAGTAGTTGTTGATCATGTAAAATCTTTTAAAAAGAGAAAATTTGTAAAAACTCAATAAATTATATAAAATACAATTTTTTATTTTGATGAAAAAATAAAAAGATTTAAAGATTTTATATAAATATTCTTGTTTTTTAAATTGTGTCTGTTTACTTAAATTCTAAGTTTTAAAATAAAGGCTTGTTTTGATATCTTTTTATTTATTTATTTCTTATATAATATTCGTTTAGTATCTAAATTTATGAATATAAACTACTTTTGTCGACTTTTTAAATTTAGAAAGTAAAATACATTTGCAAATATTCAAAAAGTCTTAAGTTTTCGAAACATTACGAAAACTTAAGACTTTTTGAATACTGGCCTTCTATTTTTTTTTTCAAAATGCAAAATATCCGGCCGTATAAATAAAGTAGGCCATGATAAATATCAATTTCGATAACCTACAATATGAATACCGTGAGAGATATTTTCAAAGTTCGTTTAGCTACAAATTTCTATAACCCCTAGTTAATAAAAAATCATATTTAAATTGAAAATAAAAAATTGTGATTTTTGATTTTTGTGATCAATTTTTATTATTTTATCCCATAGTGCACTGGTAAAAATTAGACTTGTATTCCAGTTAGCTGTTAGGAGTTATCTCACGATCAGGAATTATCTGCAATTACCATCTTTAGAGAACCTATATAATTATTTGGTGTAATATTGCTAACAACAAGAGATGTAACTCTTTAATTTACAAATAATTACTTATACTTCTTTTGAAAAAGCGGAGCAATATGGACCGCATTTATCAAAAAAAAGTCAGACAGATAACTCAAACTCTCCCGATAGTTTCTTATGCAGCGTAACCTATATCCCATTAAAGAATGAAATTGTCCTTAGGAGTGTTATTTGTGTTGACATTCTGTCAAATGTCTCAGATCCATAACTGAAGACCAGTATTATCTGGACAAGAGCATATCTTGATTTTCATGAAAACAATCTCTAATTGGCTTAAAAGCAAAAAAAAAAAAAAAATAAAAAAAAAAAAAAAAAAAAAAAAAAAAAAAAAAAAAACGTTACCATCAAAATCTTTGAAAAATACTTTTAGAAAAACGATCTCTGCAGGGAGCAATGCTAAATAAGTAAAAGGTATCCCTATATAAATCGGAAAAAGAATGTTAGGCTACAAAGTAACTAAATAACCTCTGTAAATAACAAACTGTTTAAAGAACGAAAGTAGCTTCATATATATATATATACTTATATATATATACATATATATATATACATATATATATACATATATATACATATATATACACATATATATACACATATATATACGCATATATACATATACACACATATATATATACATATATATATACATATATATGTGTATATATACATATATATATATGTGTATATATACATATATATGTGTATATATACATATATATGTGTATGTTAACATATATATGTGTATATATACATATATATATATGTGTATATATACATATATATATGTGTATATATACATATATATATGTGTATATATACATATATATATGTGTATATATACATATATATATGTGTATATATACATATATATACATATATATATACATATATATATATGTATATATACATATATATACATATATATATATGTATATATACATATATATACATATGATGCTACTTTCGTTCTTTAAACAGTTTGTTACTTAAAAAAGGAATTGTTTAATATTTTATTTTTGTAAAAAATAACATTATGAAAAATTTTACCTTTTTTAGTTGATTGTAAAATGTAATCCAAAGTAAAATCAGGAGAACAATACTCAGGTACATTATAAAGTTTGATTATACTTTTTAAGAGCACTTCACCCGGCTGCTTAAATTGTGGATTTAAGCGATTTGTCGAGTTGCATCTTTAATAAAAATCAAACTTCAGTTTCAAATAGAAAGTATTATTATGAGGCAGCTACAATAACAAAAAGATAGAAGCCTTTTCTTAGTAATTTGTAAAAAAGGACACAAAATGAATAAAAGAACTTTTTTTTAAGGTTTATTGCTTAATTAAAAGCTATAAAAGACAACACTCTATTTTATGAGACATTCAAAGTATCAAATGATTATAGACAACAGTAATTATCACCGTCTTTAACATTTATACAACAGGGTTTTACATTTAAAACTGTGGTAATAAAGTTAATAATTGATTTCATTATTTACTTAACATATAAACTACATGCAATATTTAAGAGAAACTTTAGACATGTTTTACCTTGATCGAGTTAAAAGCTGCAAATTTTTTATGCTTATCTTTAAAAACAACATCAATTCTTGTTTTTGTAGGTTTTGAAATTTATTTAGACATTGTTCAAACTCATTCTTCATCATTAGTATTTTTTGTTGGGTGGCTGTAATCAACTAAAAAAGAAATTTTCGAAAGAAAAAAAAAAATTTGGAACATTTTTTGATTATATATATATATATATATATATATATATATATATATATATATATATATATATATATATATATATATATATATATATATATATATATATATATATATATAATCAAAGGATTCTTATTAGGTAATAACTTTAGAGTGACTGGGGCAATTCAATTTTTCAAATATTATTCACAATATCTTATGAATTTATAAATTTATATAGGTCAACAAAAAAATGTTTTCTTCTTTTTCTAGCAAACAAATTTAGAGAAGTTTATGATTAATTTAAAGCTCACAGAATATTGAAGCTTAAAACTTAAACATGAACTTGACTTAATTTACATCAAACGAATTCATATTTAAAAACTGGTATTTCAGTATTTTATGTTTTTTTACAACTTTGATTTATATTTTTATTCATATTACAAGTGTTATATATGTATATTTGAAATAACAACACCTCATTTGACTTCTGGTTAATTCTGTTTGATGAAATCATATCATTCATCAGGGCAGAGTATAATAACTTCAAGTAAACTTTGAAATAATAATA
This sequence comes from Hydra viridissima, assembly GCF_058129835.1. Lineage (NCBI taxonomy): Eukaryota > Metazoa > Cnidaria > Hydrozoa > Anthoathecata > Hydridae > Hydra > Hydra viridissima. The sequence continues at coordinate 6,053,048 of NW_028324310.1, forward strand.
ATATAAGAAAATCCAAATCATGCAGACTTTTAAAATACCTTTTGTTTCTTGCCAAAAGCTAAAAATACACAATGCCTATGACATTGCATAGACTGATATATAACTTTGTTTTGAATGAATATCTACTAATAAACTAATTTGATGAACCAAGCATCATACTCCATGACCTTTTTGGTCAACATTATTTTCTATCCACTTCTCAGCACTTGTTATTACTCATTTTAAAAAAGAATAATTTTTTTTCATGTTTAAAGAAATTATTGCAGGACCTCCCTGAAATTCATCTGATAATTACTTTATGAGATGAATTTCTTGGAACTCATATGGCACCCAAATATTGATTCCATGAATGTCTTATTTTGTTATTATTGAGCTAAATGGGCTTGCTGAACATTCAGCATTTTCAAAATCACCAGTAGTGAGTGACTGAAACCAAAATTTTAGTTCAGTAAAATCTCCTAATTAAAATTTCGATTGATTTGGGCAATAACTTGAATCAAAATTTCCGACGAACGAATGTTTTGGTTTCACCTGGAGCCGAAAGTTTCCGTTACTAATCACAGAATCGATGTTTTACGAATCCTATCTGACACTATCGATGTTTTACGAATCCTATCTGACCTTTAAAATATTGTTGCCACATATTTCGCATAATTATCTAACACGTTTACTTTAATTAACTAGACCTTTGCTGAAATAAAAAAAAAAACTATTCAAACTATTATGCAGTCACTTTGGTGGGTTTCACAAGGATGTTTATGCAGACGTAATATGACCCCAATCAATAATATGTGCAGTTTTATTATCTTCGAACTTTTTACTAATGCACATTCATTTTCACAACTTTATGACTTATAAAATGTTGTATGAATATACAATATCTTTTAAAATGTGCTGTATTTTTAATCTCAAAAACCTACTATAAAAACATTTCAGAAACCTTATGCAAGAAAAAAATATCATTTTTTGTAAAAATTTATTTTATTTTTCTATTAAAAAAAATTTTTTTTTTAAATTTAGTTCACAGGTGTTTCTAGGATTCAGTTTCTATTACTGCTTGAAGGTCCCAAGTTAATTATTCATTTGTTAACAAAGGTTTTGTGTTACAACATAAAACAATTAAATAACTATTTAAAAACAAAAACTTTATATTAAATAACTATTTAAAAAAAAAAAACCTTTAAAATCAACTTACAAAACTTTTACCTCATTTCGATGATTTTTAAGTCTTGACTTTCCAAACCCATTGTTTTGAATAATTTTTTTGATAATATCTTGTTTTAATAACTTTAAAAATAATTTTAAACTTTAAAAGTAATAAAAAAGATTTTATTAAAATAACATTCATTTTACTTCATGCAAATTGAAAAACTAAACTTATTACTTAAATAAAGTATTACTTAAATGGCTTATTTTGAAAATGCATATTTATATCAAATTGTTACCACAGTTTCATCAAACTTCTCAATCAAGCTATACTTGCTTTCCATCAATTGAATTGCATTCTGTTTTTCCTTTTGCTCCATTTTAAATAGCAAATATTTATCATGCAGAGCAGATTCCTCTGCAATGTATGAGTTAATTGCTTGTTTAAGATGTAGAAAACACCTATAAAATTAATTCAAAAATAAAAGCAAATTATATTGCAATTTAAAAAAAGCATTTTGTTTACAATTTGATGAAAAATCTTTATTTTTTGTGTTATAAATTTAAAAATAAAACAGATTAACAGCTTTCCTTAAAAGAGTTTGATAAGTGTGTCATATGTCACATTCTTAACTTTTTGAAATATACTGTGTTTAACTAGAACTAATGCAATTTACACATCTAGAACTAATCTTGGAAAATCATCTACAAATTACTTATTATTAAAACTACTAATTAATGATACATCTTACAAACTACATCCTAGTAAAAGATTGCAGAAACAGGTTACCAGAAACCAGAAGTGCAAAAAAAGGTTACCAGAACATAATTATTAAAAATTTATCCCAGAATTTTTTTTTTAATTAAAAGCTTAAGATGGAGAGAAATCCTATGGGTATAGTAGAAACACTGGTGTTCAAAGTGGACAATATGTATCATCAAGAACAGCTCAAGTTCCAATTACCTTTACTAATACTTATATCTAATCACTATTGTGGTCTCAAACACACAGTGAAAATCAGTGAAATGAATACCTTTTAATGAAATTTCTTTCTATAAAGATGTCAGTATTGTAAAACTATTATTATCTTTTGGCTCTGCATCAATATGCTTCAGCCACTTGTTAACCACATATTTTTCTTTTTCTGAAAAATTTGAACTTACATTAGTACCATTTGAACCTTTTTCAGTAAAACTTACAACTAAAAAACATTTTCATTTTTTTGGTCAATATAGAATGATTATTTTAATTTAAAACTATTTTTTTTTTCCTTATTAATACCCTTATAATTAAGTAAATTTTAAAAGATCCTTTACTAGTAAAACTTAAAAAAAAATGATTTTAACTTGGAACATATTTTGCTTTTGTATTTTACTTTCTGAACCTATATAAAAAAATTTAATGAAAACATTTTAAATTGAGTATATTTCAGCTCTTATATAGTATGGGGACTTGAAATACTTTTTGGTATTTGTGGAAATGTATGCTGTGGTATAATCAATGTGCAGTATTTTGTGGACTAAAATAATTGAATCATATCAATAGCCTGTAAAGTATTAATTTAAAGATTTAGGTTGAAATTTTGTAGTTCCTTGTACAAAAAAGAGTTTTAGTTTGTAGGTTAAAAGTTTAAGCTACTTTCTAGAATTAATACTTTTGGTAAAATTGTCTTAGAAAAAGCTGTGACTTTACTAAATTCTATCTTTCTAATTTTAAGAACAACTTTTATAAAAGAAAATTTATAATCAATAATATTTGGCATATTGAATGAAATATGTCAATTATTAATTAGTTGTTAGAAGAAAAAAAAAGAAAAAAGAAAATAGAAAAAAAGACCAAAAAAAATCCATTTTGTATTATACATATTTATAGTAAGACATTTAATACCGTATTTTTTCTTTTTTATCTTCTGAGAAGTTTGTCAAAGTTTGACTGATTTTGCTGTTAGCATGGTCCAACTGTTGTTTAAAATAGCAGAATTCGTTATCAGCATTCTCATGTGCTAAAAATGTCTCATAATGAACTACTTGTTCTTCCTGCAAATAATCAGTGTAATAAATAAAACTATACTTATTGAGAAAAATCATAATAAAATTGAGTCTTAAAGTAATAATATGACTATAAAAGCATACACTAAAAATAACCTGGTTCTCTAGAGGAAACCCTCCTTTATTTTTAAACAGTTTTTCACATTCAAAGTTCCATTTACTTTATGTATTAAAGGCTTTGGCTTACTTTAAATAAACCTTTTAAGTCAAATCAAAATACAAACTACAATTAAACATTTTGATGATATTTAAAAAACATTTTTGAACAGAAACCAACTTTTTTGTTAAATCATTCCATTGGCAGATGAAATGATTTAAGAAAAAAGCTAATTTCCTCCTCCAATATATATATATATATATATATATATATATATATATATATATATATATATATATATATATATATATATATATATATATATATATATATATATATATATATATATATATATATATATATATATATATATATATATGTTAATTTTGCACCAGTCAAGCACTTTAAATGACTAAAAATAATATTATAGGAGAGACAGAATTCTCTAAAAGATTCTGTCTTTCCTATAGTAATGTTAAGTTTGTTTATTAATTTGGAAACTACAGATTTTTCCATCAATAGTTTCTAGATGAATGAACAGAAAAAACTTCTAACATTTTTAATTTAAAAAATTCTCTGCGTAATTACTTATCACTTAAAGTTATAAATATTCATAAAATTTAACTTTTTTAAATTAATCTGTTTAAAATTGGCAACAAAAAATATTTTACTTTTACTTTTAGAAAATATTTCAAAACAGTTTGCAGTGCAAAATAGCTGCATTACTTTTGATAATACCAAATTTTGTTACTCTTTGAGTTTTCCTAATAAGCAAAGAGTTATTCTATTTAACCTGTAAATATTTAAAGCCCTACTTTATCTAATAATTTTGCTTTAATACTCCTAAAAAATTAACATAGTATAAAATATCTTATCTTTCTTTCGGTACCAAGGTAAAACTGGTGTTGTACAACAACTACCATTACTTACACTACTTACATTGCTTTGTCAATCTTGCAGTGAAACAACTTTTTAGATGACATTTTTTATGCATCAAAAATAAATCACTTTTCATTTAGACTAATGTAAAACTATATGGATACTAATCCAGTAATGCTGTCTTAATAAATGGATGATTCAATTTTATTTTGCCATGATTGCATAAAAATTTTCTTCATTGTATAGCCATTTTTTTTGGCCTTTATTCTAGAACTTCAAAAAGAGCAAAGAAAAAGCTACTTCACCAAATAAGCTGATAATAAACCAAACTAGATGATGAAATGAATACCTGAATGAGCCTCCTCATAGTTTGCAATGTTACTTGTTGATTAGCAATGTCATGCAACTTTCCAGTTTCATACTTAAACCTTAAAAAAAATTTTTAAGACAAGTATTTAAGACAAGTATAGCCATAATTAAATTTTGTACCATTATGTAATCAGAGAGGTATGTTACAGGCTTGGCCTTAGGATGTTAGAAGCCCTTGGGCAAAAGCAAAATTTTTAGCTGTATTGGGAGACCTTACTCATACAGATAATGTAAAGTATAATAACATCCTCTATTGTTTAAAAAAATTTCTCAAATGGTTGCCCTGGGCCAAGGCTTAGTATAGTACAAAGGTGGATCCTGCAAGTTATAAAATGCAATGCAAATAATCTATCATTAAAAGCTGTTATTTCAATAATTTTTTTAAAATTTTTCTTTGTTTTCTTGTATTAAATTGTTTTATTTTTTTAAAATTCTGCTTTATTTTTTCAAAATTTTTATTTTGTTTTCAGAAAGTTGAGCATACAAATATTGGTTAGTGTTTTATTTTGTACCTTGTAATATGAATACTAAGAATTTTTTTAAAAGACAAAACATTTTCACTTATTTACATTCCATCCTTAGAATAGAAAAACTAGTAACATTTTACTTGATAAATTTTAAAATAAAAAAAAAATAAGTTAAGCCTGTTCCCTGCTCAAAAAAAAAAAAAACAAAGGAAAAACTTTTCAGAGACAACTACTTAATTTTTATGACCATAAATGTATTGGTAGTTGTGAAAAAAAATGAGTAGTTGTGTAGACTTGAACAAATAAATAAAGCTAAAAAAAAGTCATTATTTTCAAAGGTTCAAAATTTCAGTAATTATTTTCAAAAATTCAAAAAGTTTCACATTGTAAAGTAGGAATTAGAAGAAAGCTCAGAAGCCTCAGAAACTAGTATTGATTATCTATATTACACATTTTTAATGTTATATTATATATAATATTATCCTATAATATATATATAGTTCTAAATTACATATTATATATGTTTATATTATGTATTGTCCATAATACTATATTTCACATAGCATATAACATTGTTATATTATAAAACATAAAATACCACATTGTACTTAATATACAGAATATTTATTTAGTTAACCATTACATAGTTCATCAACCAAGATTTTTGGTAAATACTTACTCTGAACCTAATATAATTCTCTTTTATAACGTAAACTTATAATTATTTTTTTTAAAACTAAAGCTATGACTTTTTGCAAAGTGATAACTTTAGATGTTTTGTTTTCTATTTCTATATGACCTGAGTTGAGGCTAATTTTTAAAACTGTAGTTGATTAGTTGAGATGAGATTGATGTTATCTATTAGCAAAATAAAAACAATACTAACATTAGATTGATTGTGTCTGCTTTCCAATTTATTTTTTTAGTTATTTCTTTGAGTTTGGAAGAAGATTCTTGTATATTAGCAATATATGCATATTGAAGGCTACTGGGTTTGTGGTTTTGCAACAAATTCTAAAAGTCAAAAATATTCCTTTAACATTACAAAATTATATACAAAACATTTCTCACAATATATCAAAGTCATACTTAGAACATGTAAATGGCACCAACTAATCTTGAAGAGATCTTTAAAGATCTTCTTACATGCTTTTTATTTTCATTTATGAAATGACATATTTGATGGTATGTTTGATTACTTACTAATGGTATGTTTGATTACTTACTAATGGCATGTTTGATTACTTCCATGAGAAAAAAGAAAAATTATTATTAGAATAACAAATATTGTATATGCTATAGCATTATTATATTAAAAACATGAAAAAAAAAATTAAATTTAAATTTTCAGGTTCTAACATAAATGGAATTTAGATTTCATTAGATGACATATAAAGCTATAAAGCTAGCACTTATATATCAAAGTATTCATGTTGGTATATGAGTTCACTAGATAACCTTTCTTGAAAACAATAAGTTGCATATAATTAGAATTAAATTCATAATTAAATATATCAATTAAATACAGTCAATATTATGCATTTGAGAAGAAAACAAATGGTAAACATTAAGATAATCATTTTAAATTATTAATGGACTAAAAAAGTTAGATTAAGTTATTAAATTAAACATTTACACAATACCTGAAATTTCTAAAAAAATTAATTAAATAGAGAATAACATTAAAAATGCTGTTATATGTTGAGATTATCATTAAATATGTTGTGCTATTTAACATAACCTCTTAAAATTATTGAAGAACTCAGTTTTATGTTGAATTTATCATTAAAAATACTGTGTTTTTTAACATAAGATATTAAAAAGCTGATGGCTACTTCCCCAAACTTGTTTTTGTCAGGCATTTGCTACAATTAAAAACTCAGCAATATGATTTAAAATTGATTCATGGAACAATCTTAATAATGTGATTTACTTTTTGCTTGCATTACATGTATTTTTAGTAAGCTGGTTGTGGGCATTTTGATTATCAGGATTTACAAAATTGCACTGATGCATTTAGGTTTGCATTTTTCATGAAAAACATCTTTATCTATCTGTTTTTTTTTCTTTTTCTTTTTACATTTTATCAATTAAATGTATTTTTAAATAAAAAATAAGCTAATATTTGATTGTGATTGATTCTAAATTGATTTTGAAATTTGGAAAATAGAAAACTGCTTTTGACATACAGAAAATGAAAATTGCTCCAAAGGAAATATTTCTTACAACCTATTACATCCTGCATGCAAAGCAAATGAAATATCCTTTAATACATACCACAAGCTTTGTGTAAAGAATCAGTAAAATATTGGAAAGTAACACATAAATGTATTTCAGTATATAACAAACATTAAAAACAAAATACAAAATATCCCAAGATTTTAGGTTAAAGAAAGACTAAAAAAATTATTTGAATAATCATTCTCAGATTCAGTATGCTACAGCTTTCTACTGGAGAAGGTTTTTACTGGAGCAGGAGCAATTCTTCCAGAAAAGACTGGCATACAATCTTTTTTGAAAGTTGCATTTATTGATTTATTAGTATGTTTCTAGTATTTCAAAGGACTAAAATATATACAATAAATATAAGTTTTACAGCTTTGTTTATTATTGATCTGTTAAAGCCAGCTGAATGAATGCTGAAAAGGCAACTAAAAGATCTCTCTATAGAGACTCTTGTTGGTGGTAAGATGGAAATCCTACTGGCATCTATGAGAACTTCCACCAAGTTACTAGATTTTCACAGTTAACACTTTTCTAAATAAGAGAAATACTAAATAACTTAACTTTTACTCTCTATTCAGCTATTTGTGCCATTTTAGAAAATAAGTGTACAAAGTTTTTAATTGTTTTCATTCTGTATTTTTCACTGTTTTATTAATATTAGTTTGATCATTTTCTATAAAACATTGCATAATAAGACTGATAACCAGTTAAGTCACATTTCAGATTTTTTTAGGATTTTGAAAAGATTTAAAAATTAAGATAATTAGAAATGGGTTAAAAAAAGTAAGCAAAACAACAAACAAGCAGATGATAAGTATAAAGGATGGCTCCAGAATTAGCAATAGAGAAACAGCAAGAAGATTATTCATATCAGAGAATATTGCCAGAAAAACTCTAAAAACATTTGTCATGATTTAGTCAAAGATTTATTCAAGGTCTAAATAAGATCTATAAGTAATCTAAAACTATTTGGAGAGGTGTTCCAACTAAAATTTGAAAAAATCTTGTTAAACCCATATAAAGAGATGCATAGCTTGCAAGAAAGCAAATGGAGGATATTTTAAGTAGTAATTATGGTATTTATTGCTGATGAACCAATTTTGATTTGTTGCAGTTTTTTTACACATTTAATTGTTAAGCTTGATAACATTTAAAAATATAATTTTATTTTTAGTATGGCATCCTAGTTCAAGATTTATTTAAAAACAGCTTTTTGAAAAAATTTAAAAAAATTAGGTCAATATCCTCTTTTAAGATATTCTTATGATACTTTAAGTTTTAAACAAACAAAAAAAAGAAAACAAAACAAAAAACTTAATATGCTTTTTTTTTAATGTATATAATTATTCAATGATGTAATTAGTGAATGATATATATTTAAATACATATAAATGATCATTCACTAATAATTGAGCCCCATCTGCAGATTAAATTTAACAAAATACAACATGATTAGAAGAACTTGTGAAGTAAACTTTATCAAAAGTAATTTAACATATTTTTAAATAACTCAACTAACTTCTAGTAGAAAAGAAACTTTTTGCACTTTTGCAGGTAAAATACTATTTCAATCTTTATTCAATAAGTAAATACTTTAAATGACAGCTTAAATTTACAATTTGATTCTCCTTCATTTTGTAAGTTTTTGAAGATTGTGTTAAATTAAGAAACTTGAATTTAGTGATAACAGTGAATATCCTAATATAGTGCCAAAACTAGGCAGCTATAGATCTGAACATGTTAATGAACTATGGGCCGGGTTGTTTTCATATTTGGTGTGTTATCTATGCAAACTCATAGTTTTTTTCAAAGAACCAACTTCTTTTAAAGCAGTTTTGATTACTTTGGCAAAAAATTCTTCTGTGTGTCTCTCAGTTCTTGTACAAATAATTATAAATATGCTACAAGTATCATTTATTTATCATGAATAAAACATTTAATTCAAGTAACATATCTATAATTATTTGTTATATGTAATTGTTACTCATTATACACAAACATTTTTGTATCAGCTAATATATATCAACTCCTATTAAGATTATTAAGATTATTAAGTTTCAGAGCTTTCATACCTGTTGCTACACTTTTCTAATGAATTGGATTTTTTAATCCCTTCATTATTGTAATTTAAAAATCTGTTATATAAAAATATATTTATTAACCAAAAACCAAAAAAAATTTAACTTAACTAAAATATATTTTTTTGTTATTATAAATACTATTAAGTTATTAACATTTCTACTTTAATATATATGCAAAATATAACTAATATTTTCCCAACAGTTTGTACTGATGCCACAGCTTCTTTTGCATTTTTGTAAGTTTCATTTAGTTTTCAAGAAGTAAATCAAGGAAACTCATTCTCCGTGAGTTTTAAATGATAGTTTTAAAACTATCCTAATAGCATGCGTTAAAAATACTAGCATTTTAAGAGTTTGAAATCTTATTGATATTTACTAATTTTTTATAAATAGCTAAAACAATCACAGACATTCCATCAGCAGTTTGAGGAGAAAAGGAATAATAACTTCACAGCACTAAATCAGCTCTCTTACTGAATTTTTATATAAAAAAAAAATGCCCTAGACAGAATGCACAGGGAGCCCAATTATGACTTTTTAAATACCTTTTCTGAAAAAGCTCCACAAAATGACTAACTCAAAGAAAAGAATATGATTTATGTAACAATCATTGAATACTCTGAGTTGTTTGGAAAACAAATTGAGATAAAAAAATGTCCATAGTTACTATAAAATGTTATGTACCTAACATAAATACTACAATAAAAAAAAAAGATATATTTAGAGATAAAACATGTAAATGCTACAACTTAATTTAAAAAAATGAAAAAAACAAAAAACCTTTTTTTCTCAACCCTATGCGTATTGTGGCATCATGCATATAAATCCTAATACCAAGTCAAACTAATTTGAAGTAAGATGCCAAACCATATGAGAAATTTTACAATTTGGTAAAATCCATCATTCTATCATTGGTAAAAGTGTTTTGTAGCACCTAAGATTTTAACTTCAATGAGAAAACACTCCAATAGGAAAATAGCATCCTGAATTTTCCTCTATTCTACCAAAAACCCATAGACCCTAGCACCAATTGCCAGAATTATACCTATGCATACAACTAGAGCTGGATGCAGATAACCTTAATAACAACACAATGAAAGGTTGAAAAATGAAAATGATGAGAATTAAAACTGATTTTACAGTTAAAATATCTTAGAGAAAGAATCAATAGTGTCATTTTTAAAGAAAACTGCAGCAATAGATTTGTGAAAAAATCCTGCTAAATGCAAGTTAGGTATGGATGAATTCTTCAATTAAAAAACCCATTATAAAAGAAAAATAATTGTTACATGTTTGTTTGAAAAAATGTTCATAAAGCTTACTAGTAAAATAAAATAGGCAAAACTTCATTAGTTTTTTTGATAACTAAAAGAATTTGGAAAAAAAACTTAACAAACTTAAACATTTTAAAAGTTAACAGTTTTCTAAACCAGTGTAATTAATTACTATAATTACTATATTAAAGTCTGAGTGCAGATTTTAATTTTAAAAATGAATGAGTATACATTTAAATGTTGAACTACATTTTTTCTTCAATTAATAATTTATAAACTTAAGTTTTTCAATTAAGTAAATTTAAATGAAAGTGGATTGTTTATTACCAATCTTTTATACCAAAGTAAAATAACTTACATTAACATTTCTCAACAAATCTTCATTTACTTCCCTGATAATAAATGGAAACAATATTATAACAGCATAAATAGCTGCACAAGTATTTATATTCATGAAGAAAATCTTAGCATTCAAATTATAAAAAAAAAGAAAAAGTTAAAAATTTTTTACAGCGGTTAACAAATTAATTATGATACTTAACTACTATAAAGAGTTTTCTTTTTTTTTTAAATTTTATTTCTAAGATGTGTCTAAAAGTGCTACTAAAATTAGCAATTGTTAAAAAGTTGTTAAATATATAAAAAGTCAAGCAAATTACCCACAAGCTGTAATTGTTGAAAAGATGTAACCCTTTTGCCATCATAATATAATTATCATAATACAATTATTATAATATAATCATCATAATATAATCATCATAATATAATCATCATAATATAATCATTAATTATAATCATTAAGCAAAAACCAATTTTTATAATGGTAACTTTACCTTCCAGTATACCTAATTCTATTTTAATATGAAAGTTGCCCAAAAATTCCTCAAGCTTGGTAACAATTTTATAATCTGTCACTAACAATTTGAAATCATAATAGACTAAATACAAATTATAAAATCTGGACGTAGTTGTTTGTCATAAAATTTCTACTCACTAGATGGCCCAGAGAATGTGGGTATCTAGATGGCTTCTTCTTTAAACCTTAAAGCTTCAGACTTATCTTTTGGGATTAGTTTCTATTTCAAAACTTCAACATTGTCATAATTTTGTACAATAAAAAGGAGTTTATCATCTTCTGGCTGAAGTTTAGTTCCTTTACAGGATATGATCTCAGAGTGTTCCCAATGAAGAAAAACCCCAATCTGATGAAGATAATAATGCTAAAATGCAAACCAAGACTCTAAGCAACATCTGCAAAATAGGAAACTTTAATTAAGTATTCCGATAAGTTAAAATGCTGCTTAAACCATCATCTTTTGCTGGTCTTGGCTTGGATTTGTATTCATTCCAGTCAGTCTCAATTGGAGATTTGGCCAGATTTCATAAAAATCCTGTGAGAGTGCTTAAGCTATCAAAGGGTCTTCTTTCTCCTTTTCCATAGCCTGAATAAATTGGGCTGAAAAAATGAATTTCATAATAAAAATCTTTGATATTTTATCCATTCATTTTAAATTACTTTTTCAATTCAACTTGATCTCTTTATTAACAGTTTCAAACATTTAATTATCTTGTGTTTATTTAGTAAATCATGATTGGTAGTTTTCATGATTGATGATCAGCAATTTGTATATTTCTTGAAAACTTTGTGTGATACACTACACAACAATTCCACAAGATTTGACCATTCCAAATCCAGAGAAATATTCATTGAACAATTTAATCAATATTTTGAAAAATGATTCAGTCCCCCTGTGACTATTCTTGGGATAGTTTTTATTTAGAAAGTGTTCTTAACATTTTCATTACATTTTGGATCACCTTGGTTACAGAATTCCATCATGTTACAACAGGATAATTTTGGCATAATTTTCTTCCTCTATAAAATACTGAAAAAAAAGAATTTTACTTTTATTTTTCAATAAAATCTGTTGCATTTATAATATACTTTACGTACAAAAAGATTTTTCAGAATAATAATGACCCATAAAACTTTGAGAACCACTTAATCACTTTTGATAACTTTTTTGTTGTCTTTTGCTCAATTTAGTACAGACACCTTGCTAGAGCTTTTGCACAACAGTTATTGTAAAATTTTGTGATGCAATACCCCAAACTCAGAAATATTGATTGATGTTTGCTGCAATTTTATTAATTGGATGAAGTTGTGGCATGTTTGCTGGATTCGTGCTTTTAGGTATGAAATATGCCTTTTTGTTAATACCATTCAATTACACTTCTTGAGCAATGGCAAGATGCAAGATAAGACTAGAAGTTGGGTGGATCATCATGCTTTCAGATCATAGGCATAAGTTGCATTATTAAAAAATCTTTGATGTAGTGAATTGTCAAGGATTGATTTGGATCATTTAAATTTGATCACAATATTGAAAGGTAAGTTGTTTTTGGAGTCCAACTTCATAATTTCCAGATTCCATCTAAGTTATTTGCTGCTGTTAGATTTATACTGTATGTGTTTGCAAATTTCATAATAAGCTTGGTGATTTCAAAATAAGTGTTCCATAGTTATTTTTACACATGTAGCTTGTTATTGTTAAAATAAAAATTTTTGAAAAAAGAAATTAAAAAAAACAGTCAAAAAGTGAAAATGAGTAGTAAAAAAAAAGCCCATCTTGCCATAAATGACACCATGCCTAAAGACATTGCCAAGATGCTAAACAAGCCTCTGAATACTATTTACACTATGACTAAATGTTTTCAAATGACTGATTGTGTTAAGAGGAAGCCTGGCAGAAGTTTAAAGAGGTCAGTTCAAATTCCTTAATTCATCAAGCGTTGAATTTTATAAAATCCAGAATGGTCAATAAGGAAAATGGCTTAAAATTTTGAAAAATCAGGAAAGGATCAGAAAACTACACAGTGTTATAAAATGGGTTCTAACCTTGACTTTCTGACCCGAGAAAACCCTTTTGTGGAATGATAGCCCACACTATGGGGATCACTTGGATATAAGTATTAAAATCAGATTACAACGTCATGGCAAGTTATTGACAGGGCCGTACCGAACGACAAAGACGTGTGGGGGGGGGGGGGTGAAAATGAAAAAAACAAATTTTACCGACAAGATTTTTTTTTTTTTTTTTAGAAGCCAAATTTCAGTTTTAACCGACATAAACCATAATTTTCGAGTTTTCCGTCAAAAACCGACAGAATATAGTACAAAATATAGGTTATTCCAATAAATATGAACTAGGGAAACAAAAAGACATTCTGAGAGTTTATCGTGTATCTAAAATGAAAATTATGCTTTAAAATAAATATTCTAATATAAGAAAAAATCATTCTAAAATGGCTTTTTTCACAAGCAATGTTTACTATTAAAGTCCACAAGGCAGCATTGCAACTTTTTACTGTATTCAGGATGATGGTTAGGTCGTTTGTACCTTTGCCAATGCACTTGAAAGTTGTGATGCATTGCCTCTGTTGCTTGTTCTGAGTAAAGTCCGAGAGCTTGGCCGTGTTTGTCAATGAAATCTTTCACATGAAAAAATACAGCATGAACCTTGGGTGTCACAGAAACATTTTGCAGTGCCACATAAGCCACTCTGAAAGCTTCAATTTTTTGTACATAACTTGGATCAAGAACGCATCCAAAACAGGCAGACACTACTGCATTGAATTTTCGAAATACATCAACTAATGGTATTGCAGCATAGCATGAGTGTTTCTCGACAGTAGATTGAAGAAGATCAATATTTTTTAGCAGCTTCCTGCACTCATTTCCTGCAAAATGCCCTCCATGATAAGGCTGTTGTTTAATGTGCAGTGAATCAGTCCAAAGAGTTCCTTGAGGGAAAACTTTTAGTAGGGCAGCAAAGAGATGATTGAAAACACCAATAAGGAGATGCAACTCCATTGGCGGTATGAAGTCCAAAACTAATGTGCCACCAGCAAGATCAAATACAGGAGAATGAACAACATTCATGTAATCACGAGCTCTTTTGATGTTTGATCCTGCTGCATTGAAAAGTGAGACATTCTGATCAAGAGATTGGAAAGTTCTTAATTTTCCTTGATTTAAAAGGTCCGTTGCACTTGACTCACACCAGGTGCAGGGGTGTGCACTTGAGTGTGCTTGGAGACCACAAATTATATTTGCCAGTTTTAGGTCACAGGACAAAACAAAATCTTGGTCTCTCATATTGATCAATTCGAAAATTTGAGACACATTTGAGTAGTTTTCTTGCAGGTCCTCAGAGACAGCAATAATAAGTTGCCGCTTAACTCCAGTGTCCTTGAAAAACTTGTTTGTGCAATTGAGTTTTGCTGGGGGAGTGTTAGGTTCACGATTTAATTCACTAATTCCAAGGCTTACTTTCAGGAATCCTCCCCCACCGTCAATTCCAATTTTCACAATATGATTGTTTGATGTGCTTCTCATAGAAATGAGTTCATTTTTAAGCTCTTTGAAGTCCTTGCAATGAATGACAGTCCTTCCACATCCAGCATGATCTTTAATCAATGAACTCGTGAAATGGTGAGAAAGCTGCTTACTAACTGCATCAAATTTTACAGCATAGTTTTTCTCAACAATATGTTGTGAAGTTGACTGATTAATTGTAGCAGCTAGTCTCTTGATGCCATTGTTTGAAAGCCCTGTGTTTGCCTGAACTTGAACAAGTTCTTTTATACTAATTGATGGGTTTGGAGGAAATAGTTTTCTAGCTGATGAGGAACCTAAAATAAATGCAGATATTGTTTAATTTCGAAATTTCTAAAATATCTTTTCATGAAAGTTAAACTTTTACCTGGCATTATTGGAAGCATTCTTCCACCTTGTGGTTGACTCAATCGAACAGTGCCATGTGGAGAAGAATCCTTACTTGAAACAACAAGAGCAGCAACTCGTTCAGATGCAACAGGATCCTTGGTTGCAACAGCAACAAGGTTATTTCGCAAAGTGCCCTTTGTGCAATGATGAGGTAATCCTCTTCCAATAATTGAAAAACAGTCAGAGCATCGTTTTTGGACAGTTGAAGATGGAGTATTTTGTGCTGAGCTCTGCAAAAGCTGAGTTTTCTGTTGACCATTATTTCTCAGTTTTCCAACAGAACAAATCAAACAGTCACATTGTGTGTCTCTAGTTTGAGGTCGAATTTTTATAGTCTCAAAATTGTAAAGTGATGGGAAATTGATGTTCTCCAGAATCCTTTCTTCTTAAACAAGAACGACACTTTTCACAAATTCCAAGTGGAACTTTGTCATTACTAAAATCGATCCTCTCATTGAGTATTGTTTGGCATTTTTCTTTTAGGAAAGGTGTCAGTTCCCTCTGACATTTACTGAAGCAAAGAAAACAGACAGTTTTCCTGCAGTCTTGGTGGTTTTTTGCTGTATTCGGCATTTCTTTGTAAAATTAGATGTGCGCAGTTTTGCTCTCGTGAATAAAGCAAATAAATCATGCCTTTTCCCTAAATTTTTATTTTCCCGAAATTTTCCCGAAATTCAAAAACTGTCTTATTTTCACAGTTAAAAATAATTTTTATGAAAAGTTAAACAGAAAAACAGAAGAATAAAAAAATATTATATTTGTTTGGTAATAAAGGAAGCTTATCTTCTTGATATCTTTTAATTTTTCAACTTTTTTTTATGTTTTCATAAAACATAATGCTCTTTATGCTACAGTATGTTTGTTTACTTGAATTTAAAATTATATCTTACTGTAAAAATGCAAAACAAGCTGTCATTTCGAATGTGTGTGTAATCAATAAATTCAGAAAATTTAAACATCAATAACTTGCCAGGATGTTGTAATCTGATTTTAATACTTATATCCAAGTGATTCCCATAGTGTGGGCTATCATTCCACAAAAGGGTTTTCTCGGGTCAGAAAGTCAAGGTTAGAACCCATTTTATAACACTGTGACTAGTCAAAAGCTAGAATTAAGAAAGGATCAGAAAGCAAAGTCAAACGCCAGGATTAGGAAACACTTGTTTCCCCAAGTGCCAAAGAAAAAAGATTTGAAATGTCAACTCCCTGAAGGCTGATATCAAGAAGGAGTGGGACAAGATGCCTAAGGACTATACTTAGACCACCCGTTCCAGGTTCAGGACTTGACTTGAAGCTATATTTGATCTGAAGGAGGACATATTGAATAAAAATGTGGTAAATGTAATTCTAAACACTTTTTAATAATTTAAGTAATTTTTTTTGTTTGGCTTTAAGTTTTCATGCTAAATTATTTTTGTCAAAAAAAAAAAAAAAAATTTTACAAAAATTTCAGTCCCATAGGGTACTTTATATAAGTACTCTATGGGACTGAAATTTTTGTAAAATTTTACATAAGTAATACATAAGTAATCTTTTTTGAAAATCTAAGGATGAACACCCCCAGCAAACCAGATGTGTTTGATTGAAAATGTTTCAAAGCACTTCTTAAACTTTTCAGTAGCAGCTCCACCAGCACCTTAAACATGTTTAAAGTGCTCCCACACAAATCCACGATTATGAGGCATTATCAAACTTTACTATCTTTTATGATTTTATTGACTGAAAATAATGATCAAAACAATAATGAACAATTTTTCATCTTTTGCTATCATAAGATTGGAAATGATATCTGTTACAATGATCAGATGAAACCATATTATAAGGTTAAACTTTTCAGCTTATTTTAGTTGCCTTGCAACTATTTCTCTCATATATTCTTAAAAAAAACTTTTCAATACTTTAACTATTTAAAATTGTTTTTTATTAATACTACTAGAAGTTTTTTATGTAATACTTGAATTTTCTTGTTTAAAAAAAAACATGCACTTAAACAATACAAATAAATTTTAAAAAAGTGAAAAAAAAGAGTAAAAATTCATACCAAACCTTTTCCAAATTTGAATATTGTGATTTCAAATGAATTCCGATCATCTGAAGTGTCTCATTAATACTTGTCTAAAGTTAAATTTCAAATTTAAATTGTCACTTCTTTATTAAGTAAGGGTATTGCAACAAAAAATTTTAAAAAATAGTGTTTATTTTTTAGTAATTAATTAAGAAATATGGAAGAGATTCAATAAAATACTAGTAGTATCAAAACACTGCTGTCTAAATAGTTTTATATTTTATTCAAATTAAAGGTTGGTCACTTAACATTTTGACACAATATATCTTTGAACTTAGTGCTATTAAAATAACAAAAAAATTATTAGAGCTATCATTAATCAATTGCCAAAATTATGTTAAACTGTCTAAAGCTATTATACTTCAAAAATTAACCATGTCATTAAATGATAAAAACAGATTCTAATTTGTCTTTAATATTGACCCCAACAGGTTGTAAGTGCAACTTTGTTCAATTGAAAATTTATGGGCTTTTGTGAAGACAAAATTGAAAATGAATGGTGAGGCATCAAAGAGCATTACCACAATCAAATTAAAGTAGCTTACATAGGATTATACTATAAGCTTAGTTTTCTTCTGACAGACCATTGTCGCATGATGAAACAGTTTCTAAATTAAATGAACTAAGAATTATTCATCAGATATGAGAGCTATTTGTTCATGAGTTTCTTTTGCTTTCCAGAATGTTCACCAACACAAATGTAAAAATTGCTTTTACAAATATAAATATTGCTTTTCAATTTATGAGACAAGTTGTGAAATTATCTGCAGTCAATAATGGGACAGGAACATTTGTTGTCTCTTAGACTTCTTTCAATTGAAAACAATTTAATGTGAGAAATATTATTTGAAGATGTTATTTGTGACTTTTGCTTATACTTATGCAATTTAGTCTATAACTTAACTAAAATTTCAAATCCTATTTTATTATCTCATTAACAAATAAATGATTTAGGTCCTTTTTCATCTCTGTACAAAAGTCTTACTGTGTTTCTCTTAGGTTACTTTTTAGCTAATAGTAAGAAGTATTAATTCCTTTGGCTAGCACTTTTTTAAATTATATTTTAATGGTGAGCTTAACTTTTACGTTAAGAAATTAGTTATTCAAATAGAAATTTGAATAACTAATTTCTTAACGTAAAAGGTTTCCTTCTACTCCCTAAAAGTCTTTTGAGGAAGATAAAGTTTCCATATAAGAAGAAGGAGATAAAGAAGAAGGGAAGGGGAAGGACAGGTGTATTGACATACAAGCATATCATGCTATAAGTAAATATACAATTTGAACAAGAAGTTTGTTATGTGATTCATTCCCTAATTTAATCTGATTTACTGATAAGGTATTATTGAATAAGAAAAAAATTTGATTCAAAGGAGGACAAAATAAACAAGTATGCCTAGTGAAGCGTACTGAAATTGAAAAACCTACCTGACACAATGTACTTTCGGATGATTCTTCTTTATAACTAACAGAACTTTGTGGATCTTGTACATTAAAAAAGTGTGTTTTTCTAAAAAAAAAAGTAACCACAGTTTTTTTCAAAGATAGATATCTTTTCAGACAAATCTCTTCAGACAGACTGTGCCATAATAAATATTTCAGTATAATGAATTATGCTAGCATCTATTCTCATGTGGAAAATCTAACTTATGTTGTCAACCACTTAAAGAGGTATCTCTTTTTGTTTTATCCTGATTCACTGCAGTCAATGACTTATTAACAGTGTCTGCAGTATCATTAACAAACTTTTACTGTCTATACTGAATTACTTTAAAACCATCAAATTGAAAATATCAAGTAAATTTGCATACCACATGCTTGGATGTTATTGTTTAAAGTCAACAGGAATGTCTAGTGTAGAAGAACATTTTAGCAGAAGTTGCATTGAAATCTGGTTACTGCTAAAGGAATTGATTAAGGAATTTAACATTTTCATCAGAAGAAGCATTATTAAATGATAGACCAGCCAACTAGGTACTCTAATATCAAGACAGCCTTGAAATGCTCTTTATTGCAGCAGCACAGAGTGTTTGAACCATCCCAGTTTTTTCTGTAAAGCTGACACTCAATATTTTACAATAATTTTCTTTAAATACAGCCATCAAACAAGTAGGCTAATAAATAAAACACATGACAGAATGGTATGTCTCTCAAAGGCTTCTAATTAAAGCTGACAACTTGCTGTGTTAATGAGTTTACCAAGTTTTTATGCAAGATTATGTTTGGTGCCTTTGGTTGGTCAGTAACAATTCACTGTATTTGATATCTATAACTCTGCTTTTCATTGAGTTTACCAAAAATAATGATCCTTAGTGTGCTCAAAGAATTAAGATTAACACTAGTTTTTTTTATGTAAAACATCTGCAAGTTTGTTACTATTTGAAATTTATTTCATCTCCACATGAGCATAAATGACTGATAATAGAAGAAATAAAAAAAATGGAAATTTAAAATAAATTGACAAAATAGCCTACCAAAAATGTGCAACCAAAAAAACTATTTATAGAATTTTTTTAAAAATTTATTTTTTAGATTTAAAATAAGATCTTTTAAAGATTATGAAAAAGCATTATGAAAAGTTAAAACCTTTATATTTAAGATGTTCAAAGATCTAGTGACCTTTTCTCAAGATAGTTGTAAAATTTACACTGGATGTAATACTGCTTCAAGGGATAATGGAGCAGGGCAAAATAATATCAGGGCATAAAGGAGCAGATACACTGGATGTAATACTGCTTCAGGGGATAATAGAGCAAGGCAAATTGCTAGAAACTTCATGATGATAAGTTTGAAATAGATTTTCTGGCAGATAGCTACCATCTGCCAGGAAATCTCTTTCAACAATCTCACTTTAAAGAAACTGCAGATACCTACAGAATTATTTGATAGAGGAACAAAGCAGCTGTTCAAGACTTCAGATAAATGTGGCTAGTAAAATTTACTGGCTACATTTTTCTTAAGTCTTAAACAGCTACTTTGTTAAAAACCTTTTCTTTTTTTTTTATTTCCAATAATTCTATTCTTCGAGGTATCATAGAAATAACATATTAACAAAAAGTTTTCACTTGAAAAACATGATGAGCAAGATCAGAAAATATCAAAACAATTTGTACCAGTTGTACCTAATCAAAGACCAATTGAAACTATCAGGACAAGTGAAAGGACAAACAATATAACAAGAAAAGTGACACAATATATAAACTTGAGAGCTTAGAAAAGAATTTCAAAGCTTAGAAAAAGTGGTGCTAACCTGTTTCTTAATTTTAGGCAAAAAATGTGCAAATAGTGATCATTAAAGCCAGTAGTTTGAAATAAATTTAACAAACATTTTTGGGTTCTTTATATTTCAAAACTATTTTTTTATTTTCTTAGAGTTTATTAACCTTTGAGCATTGCAAAACTAAACCTTGACCATGCTATAATCAAGCTTGCTCAAGTATCTAATCGTAATAATCTTAAGGGGCCAATTTATGCATGAATATATACAAGCAGTAGATACTCAATTAAACTTAAGAGATCTCTTGTGAACATTAATATAAATAATTGACTCGATGTTGTCTTAGCTTATCAAAGCTTTGAGTTCTTTGGTCTCTAAACTAAAAAAGTAGAAATTTGTTTATTTTGAAAATATGGCTTACAACAAATAAAAGAAAAAAGGAAGGAAAGCATTTTTAAGTAACTAATAAACAAACAAGAAAATCTACTGATTTTTTCCATACTTTAAATGTGCCTCCAGTTTTTGCCTCAGTCTTTTTGACACTTGATTGATTTGCACGATACATAATGCAATCCTATTAAACCAACAATTCAGAATACTAAAGTAAGAGTTTTTTTGATCTATTTTTGAAAACTCTCTTTGTATTTCAGTTTCTAAAAGAAAAAGAGCTAGTTAACAGTAAAAAGTTGTTCTGACATTTTAATATTATTTGCTTCAATTTTTAAACTATTTAGACAAATACTCTATGCTTTTTTCTATTTCTGTTAAGAAAATAAAATATATGATGGTACATTTTCTTTCTGTTTGAATTCGGGAATGTGAAGACTCTGATGCCTTTTTAAGTTGACTCTTATGTACTAAATTAAAGCAAACTTTTTTTATAAAAAATTCAGAAAAGATAAAGTCTTATTTAAATTATTCTTTTTAAAATTAATTAACTAGTATTGTATAACTAGATAAAAATTTTGTAAACCAAAAACATTGTTTACAATGTCACAAATGACTTTTGGCTTTTGAGTACATAGAACTCAAAAATGACATCAATTTCTCAAAACAAATAAAAAAATTTTTTTTAAAACACTCTGTAGTTTTACAAAAATAAAAAAAAAAGGCTTGAAAAAACATTTTAAATGATAACAGCAAATAGAAATGTGTAATTATCTATTATTGTAGTTTTCAAACTAACTATAAAATAAAATAAAAATTTAAAATTGAATTGTTAAATGTATATATATTTTAAATGTCTTCACCTTAAATAACTTGCGTAGAGCAGCCAGAATGTTCAGTCTTTTTGAAAAAAATAGTATCTTATCATCTAGATATACCAACTTAAATACATCTTTTATACATGCCTCACATGAGTTACATGAAGTCATTAAATCCAATTAATATATACTACTAATCTTAGTTAATAATTTTTTGTTTTTCAAGGTTCAAAGTTTGTTCCTTGTAAAGTATTCCAATCAATCCATCTTTGTGAAGATCCAATCCAAACCTTGACATTATTACTATCTACTTTCACACTTATCTTGTCTTTAAAGACAATTTACATTTTATATATTACAGAGAACTTTAAATGGTTTACTGTTTAATTTTGAACTTTTATTGCTCCTCATCAGTTTTTAATTAATTATTGATAAAGTGAACTTCTTTTACTACTATCATGCTAATTGTTTAGTAGCATAATAATAAGTGTAATAATATGATAACAGCATTCAAGTAAGTATTTAGTATCTTATTTGATTAAACTGCCCATAGTGTCTTATGGCATTTGCCAGAATTAGAATATAAACTTTTAATTTTTAATTAACAGTTAATAACTGTGTTTTAAGTACTTTGTCACTGCATTACTTGCCAAGCTACTAAAAAATTTATTTTAAGGTTAATGACATTTTGTCAGAACAAATACTTATTTACTTGAAGACTAAAACTTGATAAGCATCTTTAACTGTAGAGCAAATGCTCTGTCTACAACTGGCATAACTTTTGATTTTTTTTTTTTTTTTTACAACAAACTTGAAAACAGACCAGACAGCTAGGAAAAGACCGATGGAACTAATAGTGATGGCAACAACACACAGTGGGAAATTACAATCAGAAAAGTCATGTCTTCTAAATTTGAATTTAAAATTTTTATTTGATTAAGAACACTTTAAAACAGAAAAACCCAGAACATAAAGTCTCTTGGACATACTGCTATAAAGAAATGAAGCATTAATGTCAAAACATTTGGTCAAATTGGTATGTCAGGGTTTACAAAAGTTAGTTTTTAAAGTGGTATGTTAATATATAATGTAATTATTTTTTCCAGATATATGTATATTGTTGAAAAGGGCTTTAAGTGTACTTAAAATTATTTCTAAAATATTGAAAAATTTCACTGGAAGTTCAAAATTTGACAATTTCTCCAAAAATATAGTCCAAAGCTACTAAATTTCCACTGAAAACAAGGAGTTTGAAAATTTAGTGTTGATTTGCAGTTGGGGAATAGATGGAAGTTCCAGTCAATCAGAAGTACAATCAGAAGTTTTCACAAAGTGGTAAACAGGATTCCGCCTTATTGGCTACAACAACAACGCCACTACAATTAGCAGCATACAATAATAGCAGCAATATTTTCTGGACAAACTTAATGGCTCAAAGTGTAGGGTTTTGCAGACCAATCATTTAGGAGTTTATTAAAGAATGTGAGGAAGTAGTTCTTAGAACAAAAGCAGACAGAAAAAAAAATGGCAGAAATATTTTTTTTTTTCCAAACGAAATTGTTAATACCTTTCCAACAAGGGGTCAATCATCAAAATAAGTCAAGCCATTCTCAAGTTTCTCATTGATTCTAGGATTTTTATAGTCCGATTTCTAAGCAATTTCAAAATTAGGAACTAAATTTCTAAGGAACTAAAGTAGTTAAAAGTTTCTATATTTTGCTGAGAAAATGTTAACAGTTATGCTTTCAAAAAATAACAAAAACTTGGTGATAGATCTTTTCACCAGATTGAATTGGAACTGGAACAAATTGACAATTCTAGCCGCAGCCATTGCTAAAGCAAATGTTGCAGATATTGAAAAAGGTGCACTATCTCATCTCTGTGCAAGAACTGAAAAAATAAGAAAGAAAGAAAACAAGAATTTAGGCCTAGTCACCAGTGTCAAATTGTGAAAGAAGAAATTTGTTTTTGTCTGCAATTAGAAAACATATCATATTTTTTATTCAATAAGCTTCTGTGTTAATAAACTATGATCATGTACTTTTCATGCATAGCATACAATGTACTTTTCATGGCCAAAAAAAGTTACAAAGCATACAACTTTTTGTGGCCAGGTTGTAGGATTTGCAGCACTTTACAATTTTCCATTTAACAACAGGTGTAAATTTTTCTTTTTTTATTTTTTTATACCTCAGTGCTGTTCTTATATTTCTCTTTATTAAAAAAATTTAAGTGGTTGGCATATCTTAATTTGTAGGATGTTTGCTAATAGGTTTTTTAATTATTTCTGGGTAGGACGTGACAATAGCTTAGCATACTATGTTTCTTGTAAGGGATTGCTGATGTAAAAGACACTTTGTTTTATTTATGCATTTACAAGTTTTTTCTTTTATCCACTTTTTTTCTATTCTCTTTGGCAACTACCATGATGTTTTGTCTCTGACTTTCAATATGACTGTCTGCTAGAAAATCTTGCACAAGACTAATACTTCTTGCAGAGCAGTCATTTGTGCACTGAATATTTGAAAGAAAAATCTTTAAAAAACTTAAAGCTGGGATGGAGATCGACAAATTTTCCATCAGAAATCCAAAACAATATCTTGTATATTAAGATCAAGTATGAAAAAAATATACCAGCTGTTTTTCCCAACAAACTCGTGCAATTGAGTGTTCCTGTTAATGATTATATCCATTATAATCTCTGGTTTCTTTTTTTCAAAATATAAAATATCTTCAGGATATGGATAGTTAATAAGTTTTTGTATCATTAAGAATTTCTCTTCATTAGTTACACCTGGATCTGCAAGTGATACAATAACAACACCTTCAGCCAAGTACCACATGTCTAAGAAGAGAATTTTTGAGACTTTTACCTAATTTTTTGTCTTCTCCCTCTATGCTTTCTGCTAATTTAATTGCTTTTAGATCATTAGATGGTGCCTGGATTATTATAGATGACTTCAGAAACCAAGGAATATAAAATATTGCTACAAAAGGTGCAATTTTGTTGACATCTATCTTCTCCACTGACATGAATTTAAGTTTTTTATGAGTTAGTTGAAGCATCAATAAATATATCCCATTTGCCATAAATCTAGCCTCATTAAGAGCGGGGTGTTGATGAAGGTTTTAATTTGGTACTTCGTTACCCAAATAAAAAGAACCAAGTTCAAATAATCTTACATAGTTTGTTCTTATCTCGGGAAAAAATTTCTGGGTAATGGCGTTTCCTAAGTATTCTTTAGCCTCTTGCGCAATCTGGTACAAGTAAGAATTGTTTTTGAAAATATTGAATTTAAATCGTCTAATGAGTTAATGTCTTTATTGCATATCTGAAAACTTTCAGGCCAATGTTTTTTAAAATTAGAAAACATTTTTTTTTTTTTTGGTGTCTTAGTCTTTCCTGTTAGTGCTTGCACTAAATGACTGATGTGTCTCTCATATATGTGTAGACGACATAAAAGCCACATAATGTGCTTTCTGACAACATACCTACTTATAAGTTCAACTCCTCCATTATGTGCACCAGTGTTTGAAGCAGTTGTGTCAGTACAAACAGCAAAAATGTTATTTTCAATTTCAAAATCTTTTAGTACCTTTATTATTTCTTTTGCTTGGTCTTTACCTTTAGATGAATTTGCCTGCAACACTCCTAGCAGAATATCACTACTATTATCATCCTCAGGGGCTGTCATGCTTACTGCCATCCTTTCCATTTTAACAAAAATATTATTTTTAAGATCCCATTCATTGCACAACTTACTATCAAAGTGAAGCAAGAGTTTCTTACCGATCAAAACATTTTTATAACTATTTCTAATTTCTTCACCTTTGCTTTTGATGGTATAAAATCTTTTTCTGTGGGCTCCTGATTTTGACTAGACAATATTTTCCAAATCATGCCCTGCATACTTCAGAATTGAAGAAAGAATTGCTGTATGACCCCTCACACTATAGACCCCTCACCTCCTCACGTTTATTATTTATTTCCATGTTAATATTTATATATCTAAAAAACATAAACTTTATTACTAACTGCTTTTAATATGTTTTATCTATTTTATATGGTATTAAAATACTTGCTTATTTATAAATTCAAAATAAATAAATGAGAAAGAAGTAGAAATGTATCATTTAGGTGAAAAACTATATAAAAAATTCAAAAATGCCTGTTTTTCAGTTTTTATACCTTACACTTCTGAGGGTCTACAAACCCTTAAATTTGGTAAAATTGCTTACTTTTATGCATATAACCAGGATATATTTCGAACCCAAAAATTTTTTTTTTTGGGACACCCTAATGTGAGTTTTTGATGTCTTTCATGCATATCATGCAACTGTAGATCACTCTGATGGAATTTCTTTTAAATATTTTGTGGAGGTTGTGGTTTAATGGAAATATTTTTGAAGTAAGAATACATCACTGTAGTTTTATAATTTTGTAACAGTTTTATTATTTTTGTTATATATTTCATGGCTGATGATTGCTGCAAGGCACGAAACTTTAGGCACCATACATAATTGCAATTTCTCCATTCTCCATGAACTTTTTTAGTATCAAAAAAAATAAGTCAGTGGTTATCCATTGAAAACAAACAACTTTACCACCGATAAGTGAAAAGCAAAGGGAAAGTGGGGTAAAGCTGCAAGTAAAAAAACTAGTGGGGTATTCAACAGGTAAAGCCTTGAAATAAACCAATATATATATTCTTTGAAAGTTAATGGGAAATGTCCATTTTTCTTAAAGAACTCATTTGAGCACTCGTATTAGACAGTGTAAATATTTTATACCATCTTTCCAGCCTAATCTATCAAGAGTTTGTTCTAATCTATTCACAAACTCTGCTTTAAGTTCCTCATTCTTCTTCAAAAGTTCAGGTACAAATGGATACTCAATGTTCAGTGAGTTGGTGCTATTAGCAAGTTCTTCATCTGATAAATTGTGATTGGTTGATATCCTTCTCCAAAAATAATCTGTGCAGTTGGGAACTACTCCATTCTTTTTCCCGCTTTTAATGCTGATTGTAACAATAATGATCATCTTTATTGAATTCCAGAAATTGTAATTAAAGAACTTTTGCAATTCCTACAGTAATAGATTACTGGACTAATAATAGATAGCATTTTAAATGCAATTGAGAGCATCCTGTTGTCAATGGAGAAGCATTACTGGTACCTAGAAAAGGTCTTGGTTCCATAAGCCCCCCCCCCCCTATATCCTGGAGCAAAAGATATTTAAATATTTAAAAACATCTCCAGCACTTTACGTAAGTAAAACCACCACCCAAAATGTAGCATTTAGAAAAAAACCTTCTAAAATAGGTTTAAAGGTCCCCACCAGTCTGAAGAATGATGAAAAAAATGTACATACATACATACATATCTTGCTCCAATTCTGCATCATTATTTCTTCAGCAAAGGATAAGAAAATGTTATAAAATGTCCTTATAGATAGCATTATTCAAATTTCTATTGATCTTGACCAATGAACTGACTCTGAAAAATTTTAGCTAATTTTTTTACCTTTAGCCTTTAGTGAATTTTTTTAGCAGCAATTTTTTTTTTGACATTTTCAGATGTTTTTATCAGTCTTCCACTACTTAGACAATCTACTAAACCATATCCACAACAGAATTTTACAGTAATAAGGTTCATGGTTGATTTAATTATTGCTAATAATGAAGCAATTTCACAAGAAGAATTTTGTTTCTTTGAAAATGTTCTTACTCTCAAAAGTTTTGGACTTGAGTATGTTGAGCCATGTCTATACTCCAATAACCTTCCAAACACTAAATGTAAACATTCAATGCATTATTACTCAGAAGATGAATCTTTTAACATCCTACTGCATCAATGTATAATACATGGCCAGAAACATTCTTTAAATTGAATATGAACAGTGCAGACTCAGAAAACCTGGGCCTCTAAATAATGCAAATTTCTACACAACATTCCTTACCTGAGATTAGAGAGATAAAAGAATTTAAAGGTTATGGCACTCTAAAACTATTACACTGAATGTTCACCTTGGTGACATTCAGTGTAACAGGATTTTCACACCTTGGTAACATCCAGTGTAAACCTGTTTTTTACACTGAATGTTACCAAGGTGTGAAAATCCTGTTTTATTCAATCCATAGGTTTTTTCTGGATGTAACTTTAAAACCATTTACTTTTTGGATGTAATTTTACCATCATAATAATTTTCTATTTCCATATAATTTCTTAGGACATGAAAGCTTTAAATTAGATGATAAGATACTTTGACCTCAAATCGAAGCTGGTTTGTAGATTTCTGGTCTTGTCTTATTTTGTGGTCTTGAACCTTTTTGTCGACAAGAGACATAAGTCTCTCATTGACACAGAGGTTCAAAGAAGATGCATTCAAATTTAAAGCCTGAGGCTTATGCTAACTTTAATTTTATTAAGCTTGATTTCAGTAAAAACTGATCAAAAAGAATTATTTTCTATGTTTAACCATGGAAGGTTTAACAAGAAAAAAAATTTAATATGTATATTTAGAATATCAGAATACATATTAGATTATACCTAACTCGCTAACTTGAAATTGCAGATTTGTTGTTGACATTTTTTCATTCAAGGTCTTTGTTAGTTAAGCAAATAAATCTACTAAAATAAAGTATATATCAGTTAGGTTTAAAAGCATAACTTCTGCAATTAGCAATAAACAGCTTCTTGGAGAAGAAGTTTGAAAAAAATATTTATGAATAACATTCCAATAAACATCAGTGTAACATTCCTTCAACTAAAAAAAAAGTTTCATTCTCGGGTGATTTAACCCTATATTGTGTAATGTTGCCAAATGATAGCACACCAGTAAAAGACATAACTTCAATTATTTTAAAATAATATCAACTTTACAGCGGTTTCTCGGTTGGCAGACGATCCCATGGCTCAGAATCACTGATCTCTATAATAACCAATGGGCGCTACTCCACTTTCTCCCCCCCCCCCCCTAATTTTATGATTGATTCTGATAGAGAATTTTATGCTGATTAAGAATCGTATAAAAACATGGGTCTCAAAATCAACGGAAAGTGCTCTAATCTGATGTCGAAAGTACAAAAATATACCACAAATCGCTAATATTCGCCATCTTGAATTCACTAACTTTACGGTTGATATTGTTTTTAACCGCAAAACATTGCCAGCCTGGTTTTTACTATAAGGAATTTTTTCTGGTTTAATATAGATAGCGATTCCACGGCTCAACGAAAAACATCTGACGTTTGACAAAAAACACGAAATTTTCTTTTTCTTTTCTTTTCTCTTTTTATAACAAGTATTTATTTATGTTTTTTTGAAGAATAGATTCTAAGGATTTGTATACAGAAATTATGTATATATATATCTATATTCCTTCGCATATTTTATGACGTTTTTTATTTTTATTTTCGCGACGTAAGAATCATTGTATATGTTTATTTGAATTATAAAAAAATCGTCTGGAATGGCTAATATAGACGCGTAAGTTCTTTCCAGAGCTATCAGGCAGACGATCGAGTTATAAAGTTATAAAACGTGTCGCTCTTGCGAAATTGCGATTCCTTCTTATGAAATTTAGTTTTGTAACAGAATTTACGATTATTTTTTCGGTTATTTTTTTTTTTTTTGTTATTAAAGAAAAAAATTAATTGGAAAGGCAAACTTTCATAGAGTAACAAAAAAGGGCTTTCTTAATGTTCTTTGCAAAAAATGTTCTTAATAATTTTGTGTGGCTATGAAAATAGCCGTTTTTTGATTTACACAACCTTAGGCATGAATTATAATGTATGTTACGTTTGATGCACACAGGATGTCAAACAGGATATGCTGTTAAAACTTGATCCCAAAAGTGAAAAAACCGGTGTTCGGAAAATCTCTGCATCCACATAAACTCGGATAAATAATCAGCTACCATTTCGCGATTAGTTGGCCCCATCATTGATTTGAATTTTGCTTTTGCTCGACACCACATAGCTTCCACGTGATTTGTTGTTACACCTGTCTGTGGATCTACAAAGTTGAGGGTGTGGTTAACGGTACCATGTAAATATGCTGGAGCTTGCAAATCATTATATGCTCTCCACATGTCACTCCAGACAATAGAGCCAGGAAGTATCCATTGATGTATGATAGGAATTAATGTTGCAGCATCGCGGTTCTGGACAGGAATCAAAAAGCCTTTCTTCGTTGCAGGTTCATACCCACCAAATATCCACTGCTGCGGGATTATTCTACCAACTTGATATTTTCTTCGACAAAAAACAGATTCATCTATTTCAACAATGCACCCTGGACCGCCTATTGGATCAGGGTTATTGAGGAAATATGAAACGCAAATGTCTCTGCAAAATTGATTCCAATCAACAATGGTGCTGTCGTTTCCGATATTTAACTCTTGCCTTAAATCACTTATTGATAATCCCCGGCTCTTACCTGCACTTCTACTCCAAGCGTAAGTTAAGCCCAATATTTGCCACAATTGTAGGTGAGATTTCTCAAAGAAGCTGCCTTTTCTAATGTTGAAGGTTCTTTTGCAGCGCTTGACTGGACATCTCCAAATAACTTGATCAACTGACCCATTCTTTGTTTGCTGTGTGCAGGGCACGTTACATACACTATAATTCATGCTTTCAGCGAGTAAACCATAAGTTCTGCACCAGTGAATTGTAGCTTCGATATCGTATTTGAATTTTGCTCCTATTTCTGTCAAAGAAAGTGAGTCAAAAACGTCTATTGTTGGTCTTCGAAGAGCCATGATATGTAGATAAATGAAGAAGCAGAAAAACTATTCTGAAGCACTCCTTTTTATATGACAAACATAATGAAAATGAATTCACGGGGGGTTAACTTGAAGTTTTAAAAGAAAGTCAATAGTTTTAAAGAATTATTTTTATAATTAAAAAATTTTTATCTTGTTTTAAAGTGAATTGTAAAATATAATCAATGAAAGAATTTTTCAACTTATTTGACAAAAGTTTTAAAAGACACTCAAGCTAACAAACTAAGAATCCAGTTGAAGCAAATTGACGCGATAAGAGTAAATGCCATTGAATTTCATTACCTGGTAAGAGAAAAAAAATGCGGTCAATACACCTGATTATGAAACTTAACGCACCGGTTCTTTGTTCTTTTATTCGAAATCTTTTATATAAAAAATAAAAACCAGGCTGTTGATACTTTGAAAGGATAACTTTTAAACAAAAAAAAATCACTTTTCAAGATGGCGAATATTAGCGATTTGTGGTATATTTTTGTACTTTCGACATCAGATTAGAGCACTTTCCGTTGATTTTGAGACCCATGTTTTTATACGATTCTTAATCAGCATAAAATTCTCTATCAGAATCAATCATAAAATTAGGGGGGGGAGAAAGTGGAGTAGCGCCTAACCAATGATATATTATATATACTAGATGTCTAACTTGCGGGATTTTATTGGACAAGAAGTGAAGCCGCTTTTTTTGTTTACAAATTGAATCCGCCATTTGTAATAAGGGCAAAAACTATATCCGACGTGCGAAATAAAAGTTAAAAATGAACGTTTTTGCCCGAATTAGAAATGGCTCCCACGGCTTCACATTTCGGATCGAAGTTAGACATCTAGTATATATAATATATCATTGATAATAACTGGATAGCGCATCTCATATCAAAATTCACGCCAAAATCGCCATATTAGAAAGCCCCAGAACAATGAAATCTGATATGTGCGATAAAGCGATAAAGCGATAAGCCGAAAAACAGAACTTAAAGCTTATGGGATTAAAATTTTTGGGGCTTT
Organism: Hydra viridissima; assembly: GCF_058129835.1. Classification (NCBI taxonomy): domain Eukaryota; kingdom Metazoa; phylum Cnidaria; class Hydrozoa; order Anthoathecata; family Hydridae; genus Hydra; species Hydra viridissima. Next base: position 6,084,696 of record NW_028324310.1, read on the forward strand.
CCAATATGGCGATTTTGGCGTCAAAAAATAAGAAGTTTTGCTCGGAGTTGCGCTATCCAGTTATTAGAGAGCTTACGATATGAAAACTGCAACGGCAACGGAGACGACAAAGGTCTGGATCGAGCGGTTGCGACTTGCAAGTGCGGTATTCCAATAAAATTAGTTACGAATTTCCGCTTCAAAAAAAAAGAAAACATCTTGAAATAAACAGAAAAAATTTAAAAATGGCTCCTTTAAGAAATGCTAGAAATAGTTTATTACTTGCATTAGAATCAAATATCATAGACGACGAAAAATTTTTACAACTGTACAAATTAAATTTGTCTAAGAATTCAGATTTAACGTTTCGGAGTTAAGCAATTTTGTTTAGAAATCATGTCTGATGATGAATGCAAAAGTGATTTCTACGTAGTGATATATATCGCTAACTCAATGTACTTCAACTACCTCAAGAGTTTGTATGTTATAACGGGTTAAAAGTTACTCCGGTGGGAAGCACTGTATATTTTTTTAAAACGGTTTTCCTACCCATGAAGACTACTCGATATGATACTCGATATATATATATATATATATATATATATATATATATATATATATATATATATATCGAGTATATACATAAATATATCGAGTATATACATAAATATATCGAGTATATACATAAATATATCGAGTATATACATAAATATATCGAGTATATACATATATATTTATACTTATGTATATATCCTAAATTTGTATCAGAAATTAAATAATTACTTTGTTACACTTTTGGAGCAAGTACTACTTTGATCTATTTACAAGCTGTTTTCAGAAAACGCGAATTTCAACGTTTTGACGTTGCGTAAAAAGTTTTAAAACGGCATTTCAGGGAATCCCATCCATTGCGCATGCCTAGTGTCAAATATTTATCATAAATTGTAGAAGTTGCCGTTGCAGTTTTCTTATCGTAACCTCTTAATTATAGAGATCAGTGCTCAGATAGCCATTCCAGACGATTTTTTTATAATTCAAATAAACATATATAATTTATATCATTGTATAGAGCTTGACTTGACTTAAAAAATGAGGGGTCATTCTGCCTTTGAAGTTAAGCGGATCTAAAGTTATTGAGTTTTTTGTAGTGCAAAAATTGATGATTTTTTGACGAAAGGTATAGGGCTTAAGTATGGAAAATTTGCATTGTTATGGCACCGAAAAAGAGAGTATAATGGATCATATTGACTTTTGAATAACTTTTGAACCGTTATAACATTTGACTTGATATTTTCCATATTGATTCAACAACTATAAAACAACAAAATACCAACAAAAAAAAATTTTAATTCTGAAGGGATTGCCCAGAATCGTCTATTTTACAGACTGTGGGTTTTAACTTATTTACTTAGTTTTGGTGTCACATTGACTCTTGAATAATTCTTGAACCGTTATTACATTTGACTTGATGTTTTCCATATTGATTCAACAACTATAAAACAACAAAATACAAAAAAAAAAAAAATTTTAATCTTGAAGGGATTGCCCAGAATCGTCTATTTTACAGACTGTGGGTTTTAACTTATTTACTTAGTTTTGGTGTCATATTGACTCTTGAATAACTCTTGAAGCGTAATTACATTTGACTTGAAATTTTTCATATTGATTTACCAACTATAAAAAAATAAATTGCCAAAATATTGATTTCTATTACTTATAAAATCCAATATTAGATGTTGCAAGTAATCATCACTTAGTGCTTTAGCAAAAATATCTAATACTTCAAGTTTAGTTACATACAACTAGTAACTAATGTCTCAAGTTTAGTAACATAAAACCTCTAGGTTAGTTGCATACAACTTTAAACAAAAAAAGCTATGAATGGCTGTTTCAAGATGAGCTTTATGGCTTCTTGAATTTTGTTTTGTTTTTTTTGAAAATATTCACTCAAGAGGGTGTTACTAAAACCCTTGTAACTTTTGAAGTATTGGAGATAATTTTGTTCTGTAAAAAACTTAAAAAACAAGTAAAATTTCACTTAAAAAATCTCACATTTAAGGTGGTTTTAAAAGCTGATGATGTACAGAAAGCTCTTTCTGGCACTCTAATTGATAGCAGTGCTATAGAAAAAAGACCAGATTGCATTTCATCCTCAATTCTTGATGAATGTGCATTAGAATTTCTTTCATCAATTCAGTTATATTTTACCTCAGATGCATGGAAAACTGTCTATAAAGTAATAGACGCTTAAAAAAATCAACACATTTGGCCTTGCGCTGTATGCCAGAAAAGCACAAATGAAGGAAATAAAACTGGCAGTGCAATTGCATGCGATTCATGCCTCTTGTGGTCACACAGAAAATGTGTAGGCCAGAAGGAAGATTCTCTTTTAAAAGCAAGATATTGGTATTGTCGTTCTTGTTATGCAAGGTAATAGCTATTTTAGCGTACTTATGCAGCATGTATTATATAGATTATATGAATTAGATACAAGTGTTAATAGTATTATCTAGATTGTATAGATTTTATGGATAGTATTTATTTATAGATTGGTTAGATTTTATGGACAGTACTTAGTTATAATTGTATAGATATATATTTTGACATTCTGTTAGTTTTTTTTTGTATGTTGAACTAAACAGTCATTAACAAAAAGATGATCGAACCATAATTATTTGTAAATAAAAAATAAAAAACAGTTTTTAACCCTTTTCCCGTTTGTGTTGCATATTTGCAACAAATGATTTGCTGATAATTTTTTTGGTTATAAAGTTTATCCACAACATTAGCAGTTTTGAAATATGTATTTTAGATCTTTCTATTTTTATTTTGACGCAATATAACCACAATAACATTTTCTTTTGAATAATGGCAGCTCAAAAGAGAAGTGCTATTTTTAGTAAGTTTTAGTTACTATCGTTAATGCTCATTTTTGAATATAGGAAAACCCATGCTGACGCTTAAAACTTTTTAATTGTTATGTGCTATGATTGAAGTTTTATATTAGTGTCATTATAAACTAAAACAAGCATAAGATATTGTTAGATTTACCTCCTAATTTATTTGTTGCAAATGTGCAACATTGTCGGATCAAGGTATAAAAAATGATCATTTTTTTTTACTATATGATTTCTCTGGTAGCTCCTACAAAAACTTGTAGAATTCGAAATTTTACTGTACAAGAAGCTGTTAATTACGTACTTGAACCAGATTCTAATTCTGAGTTATCAGACTTAGTGAAATCAGATGAATCAGGGAATGAGGCAGAACTTGAAATTGGCAATGTTGTTTTCAGTTCTGAAGAATCTGAGTGAGTCAGTTTTGATTACCATTGATTTGCTTTGAGAATTGATGTAAATTTACATTAATTTTTTTATCTTTAGGACTGAAGAAGAAGAAGAAGAAGAAGAAGAAAGTGGTTTTTCACCATTCAACATGACTTTAGGATCCGAAGAGTCATGGTATGTATCAATTTGAATAATGAATCTCATATTTAAAAAATTATATATATACATATTTCCAAAATGTGAGATTCTTTATTCAAATTGATAAATACAATGCCTCTTTAAATCCAAAAGTATATTTCAAGCAATATGTATAATATATATATATATATATATATATATTATACATATTACTTAAAATAAATTTTAGTGATTATGAGGATGATGTGATTCTGTGGAAAAGAAAGTCTGCAAAGAAGCCAGTCTATAAATGGAGGAAAACGCAACTACCAATATTTGATGCAGCGTTCCAAGGAGAGGAATTTTCTCTACCAGAACGCAATGACATGACACCATTTGAGTATTTTAAACTATTTTGGGATGATAGCATCACCCAGAATTTAGTTGAACAAACTAATCTCTATAGTGTCCAGGTAACAGGCACTAGTATAGCCACAAACTTAAAAGAGATTGAGCAATTCTTAGGTGTTCAGATGTTGATGTCATTAGTTCGCCTCCCTAGCTATGAATCGGTTTGGTCAACAGAACTTCGATGCGATGCTGTTGCTGATGTTATGAATTTAAAGCGTTATGAATGTCTTAGAAGGTTCTTGCATGCAGTGGACAATACTACAAAAAATAAATACTCTGGCAAATTGTTTAAGGTTAAACCTGTATTAGATGCTGTTCGTAATAACTGCATCAAAATTGAACAAGAGCAAGACCAATCGGTAGATGAGCAAATGATACCTGCAAAAACAAAACGCAGTGGGATATGTCAGTATATGCCCAAAAAAATCCACAAATGGGGTTTTAAAAATTTTGTTAGAGCAGGAAAGTCAGGCATAATATGCGACTTTTTCATCTACGCAGGTGCTACTAGTGCAGGTGGCCAAACTTGCGGTGCTGAGGATATAATACTTCGACTAGTTCAAGAAATGCCTAAACACAAAAACTTCCGTATATACTTTGACAACTGGTTTTCTACATTGCCATTAATTAATAAACTGAAAACTATGGGAATATTAGCTACAGGAACTTTCCGTAGTAATCGAATCGGAAAATGCCCACTTTTATCTGACATAGTATTGAAATCTCAAGGAAGAGGATCATGGGACTACCAAGTGGATCAGAATTCTGGGATACATTTAGTAAAATGGTTTGATAGCAAAGCCGTTATAGTTGGATCAACACATGCTGGTGTCGCAGGATCAACGAAAGTCAAATGGTTTGACAGCAAAAAGAAAGTATATGTTGATGTCAAAACTCCTGATATTGTTGTTGCATACAATGCGTCAATGGGAGGAGTAGATCTGGCAGACATGCTGATACCATTATACCGCACGAGAATAAACACTAAAAAACGGTGGTACTTAAAATTGATTTTTCACTGCATTGACATATCAAAGATAAATGCTTGGTTGTTATACCGAAGGCACTGTACTAAACTTCAAGTGCCTAAAAAAAAACAGCTGACTTTAAGAAGATTTATTTTACAGGTAGCAACAGCGTTGAAGCTCAAAGACAAAGATCCAGAAAAAAAAGTTGGTCGTCCCAAAAGAAGTTTCTCACCTTTAAAGACTCTCGGAAGAAAGCCATCAAACCCAAAACCAATTAGTGATATAAGATATGATGGATTCTGCCACTGGCCCGAAATCAAGGATAAAAGGGGGCGGTGCAGAATATGTAACATGACCTGTTCTTTTGCTTGTTCAAAATGTAAAATACAACTTTGTTTGAACAAGGATAGAAACTGCTTCAAAGACTTCCATGTACAATAAAATTAGATAATATATAACTATAGTAAGAAGAAATTATTTTAAAACTACAACGGTCTATTAAACATGCCTGAATTTACCCATATTACTATTATTATTATTTTTTTTTTTTTAAAAAAAAAGCGTTATTTTCAATACCTCTTTTCGGCAAAGTTGCATATATGCAACAAATCATAAAACAATAATAATTATCAAAAAGATTTATTTTGTGTTTTTTTCTAGCACATAATGCCATATTCTTACAAAAAATTCATTAAAAAAATTTTTTTAGTAGTTTGATCATAATGTGCCGGATAGAGGGTTAAAGTAATGACGTTCTTTTCATAATCAGTAACTCGTTTTAATTAGATTTTTTTCAACCGTTGAATGTCTTTTTGTTTTTTTCTTTAATCAAAAGATATGAAATGCAAAGTCCTATGGTTTAACTTCTCGTGGTGCATTTCGTTAAATAAGTTACATAAGTTTGAAACTTATGTAATTTATGAACTAAAAACCAAGGCAATATTTGTAGTAAAGTTATTTGCAATAAGCTATTTAAAGTATGAATAAATTCTAATAATAGGCGTTTTTGGTGAGATGATTAATTAAATGGTCAGTATAAAAATAATCAAGTTGTCAGTATTTTAAATGTGTATATACATCTACTGATTTAGGGGTAGGCGAATTGAATGTACATACACCGATTGCTTTAGGGATAGGTGCAGTGGATATACATACATTAACTGAGTTTTTTGATTTGTGCAGGCATTCTCTTGGGTAATGATCACAGTACACTGACCATGTGACTATAAAACAGATCATTTATTCACAATAATACTGACCATTTAATTAGATATATTTACCATTTAAATACAAGCCTAATACCCTCATTATCATTAGCTTTAGTTTAAGAAAAATTTACAAACAGGAGAAACATATTTTAGGTTTTATTGTTTTAACTCAAGCTGTATTTCAAATGTGTCTTTTTTTCTTTTCAATAATGTTCAATTCTTTATGTTGATTTTAAAATCAATATAAAATCTGAACATTATTGTTAAAAATAAAAAATAAAAATCATTTTGTTGATCAAAATAAGAAGACTTAATTTACAGAAAACTGTGAATTAAATGTATATGTTATACATAAGAACATTATAACGCACTTAGCTAAGGCCCTAACATCCCCCTGTAAGTGCAAAACCTATAATGCTTTAAAAGTTTCAAAAATAAAATTTTTTAAAAGTTTTCTAAGGCTTTAACTTTTAATATTTTAAAAATATATATTATATACTAAAAAAGTTCATTCTGCAAAGTTTATCACTTAAACTTTGTTGAAAAAAGTTAATGAAAATATTTATTAACATTACCTTCTCTGCTTACATTTATTTACACAACCGAATGCGCGTTTTTTTGATTAATAAATTCGTTTTGACATGTGACATTTTTAGCCAATGAAACGGACTTTCGGTAGGATAAGATTTTTTTTTTGCTACCGACTTTATTAAAACTTTGGAAGAAAAAAAGCCAAAAATTATGCGTTTTAATTTTGGAAGTATACATATTTAGCACTTTGACAACATATATTGTGTTTAATAATGCATATAATTGATTAAATGTAAAAAAATCAGGAGTGGGGAGAGTTTCAACCTGGGGGTCAATTTAGAGAACAGTGTTGCTTCACTTTTTCTTTACAGAATTTTTGTGAAGTTAGACATCTAGATAATATATACGATTGGGAAGGATTAACTTGTAAAACCGGTAAAGATAGGCAAAACGACATCTTGACTTGACTTGAAGATTTATTATATATTTGAACTAAAATTTGGCATTTAAAAAAAAAAAAAAATTGGAATATTGTAAAAAATATCGTTATTAAACCGATAAATATTGGTATTCTCGTTATTTTTATGTATTCCGATAAACCGATAAAAAAAAGCCGATAATATTTTCAAACGATAAGTTATCGTTTGGTTATCGTTTCAAGCGATATGTTATCGTTCATAGACAAACTCATGTCGTTTGATATCGTTATTATTTTATATCGTTATCGGTTCAAAATATCGGTTCATACCGATATACCGATAGCGATACGCAGACCCTTATAAAATACCATTGTATAAAAAAAAAAAATGCCAATTTTCCAAATTTTAGCAACCTATAATGCCATGTGGTTTGATTGAGGAGAGCAGACATAAATATTTGATTCTAAGGCATTTAATTGCTAGTTAATTTGTTTGAGTTGTATCATTTACAATCTGAAAAGGGATTTTTTCCCTTTAAAAAACGTGTCAGAGAAAAAAAAAATTTAACAACCAAACATTATCATTGATATTTGTTTTATTTGAAATAAATTTTCGGTTAAGATCACTACTCTTCAAAAAACGATTCTGACGGTTCGGTTAAATTAAAAGACAAATTTTGGCCAGAGATTTTCTTACGGCTAAAAGTTGCATTCTAACCGCTGCTTGAAATTGTCGGTTGTCCTATGATTACTCTATTTTAACCTGAAACGCCGCGCTGGTGAAAAATTAAATTTTTAATAAGGTTTGCTTCGACCATAAATTATTCGACCTATCCTGGAACGGAATTAAGTATTCTGACAAAGAGTTATTTTCTATTTTTATTATGTTGTCGACGATTAGATCGTCGAATTTATGCTGTAAATGGTTTGACTCTTTAAAAGTTCTACTTTTCTTTCTACTTAACATAATTTCTAATGTGGCACAGGACGCCATATAATAAAAACCACATTCAGTAATAAAAACTAAGTTTGAGACTAAGTTTTTACATTCTAATAAGGGGAAATCGAAACTTTTGTTTTACTCGTCAAATTAATCTGAAATGAGCAACAAAGTCGTAAGATTTTTTCTTCAAAAATAAGAAACAGCAAATATCTTAGACATGAAATTATGTCAAAATATGTGGATAGAAAATATTTCTGAAATAATTTGTCGGCAGAAAATGTCTCAGACAGAAAATTATGTCAACATAAGTTGGCAGAAAAATATTTCGGACATATTTTATGTCGGCAGAAAATGTTTCAGACATAAAATTATATCAAAGTAAGTTGGCATAAAAATATTTCTGATATATTTTATGTCGGCAGATAATATCTCAGACATAAAGTTATGTCAAAGTAAGTTGGCAGAAAATTATTTCTGACATATTTTATGTCGGCAGAAAATTGTCTTAGACATTGGACAGATAACAATTCTGAGTATCTCGTTAAACTTTTGGCACCGAATAAAGAACTTTTTTATCTTTTTTTTTTCTTGCGTAAAAAGTTGCGTTTACAATAAAATATCTAAAGACGGGGGAAATTTAAAAAATGTCCACTTAGAAAACAAAAAACCCACCCTGTTAGACTACTAAAAAAAAAACAAAAAAAAAACTGATTGACAAAATAAATAATTGCAGAATCTATTTTTAAGTGGGGACAAAAGAATTAGCTTAATTTACTTGTATATAAACAAAACTGAAGCATTTAAAATTAAATAACTTTATCAGTTCTAAAGCATAACGACGTCCCCCAAAAAATTATTGTAGTGACAAAACTCCCTACTTGATGTGCGAATTGGATTGATAAATATTGAGAAAAAATTAAAAAGCGGTGGCATGGAAGCTTTTGAATCATTAGTCTGACAGTAAGCGACAGGTATTGCAAACTACTAGTAACAAAGAGCTTGTGAATACGTCATAAACTTAATTGGTTGATCTTTGTATGTACTGAATTGGAGCGGAAGTTTTTTACGAGAATAAAGTTCCCCTTTTAAATTATAAACTCTTTAATAGCTTGAACTAGGGTTAGGACTATTGTAATTGTAATTGTAAAAATTAAATACAATTACACATTACAATACAATAATATTGTATTGCAATATTACAGAAACAATAAAAAAAATTTATTTTGGTATTGTATTGCTGTGATGAAAAACAATTACAATAAGTATTGTATTGTTTTTTTTCTAACAATACAACAAAATTCAAGAACTATTGTATTGTATTGCTGTGATGAAAAACAATTACAATAAGTATTGTATTGTTTTTTTTCTAACAATACAACAAAATTCGAGAACTATTGTATTGTATTGTTTTAATGAAATAAAATTACAATAACTATTGTATTGTTTTGATGAAAACAATTACAATAACTATTGTAGTGTATTACTTTACATTATAGTAGAAAAGCTGACGTATTTTAACGTATTTATATTCATCTCTGACGAACTTACTATTATTTTTGCTATTCTTTATTTATTTACGGATTTGCAACATATTGCAAATTTTATTTTTTACATATTTAGATTTCGCATCGCCTATCTTGTTATGTATTTCTATGCTCTAAATGGCCGCAAATTATTGCCTGTCTGATGATAGCCTTACTATTATGAAAAATAACTTTCATAAATTATTTTATTCAGCCCTTTTATTTTTTCCTCTTGATTTTAATACTGCAAAGGAACTTAAAATATATACGAAAATTAACTTTAGTAACACAAACAGTTAAACATAATATTCTTCTTAAATATAAATGTTAATGTCTTGAAATGTTGAAGAACCAACAAAAAAATTAATGATGACGAAACGAAGAGCCAAAAGGAGATTTTTCTTGATGCGTTTAAGGCCTGAAAATAAAACAAAATGTTAACCGTACTATTTTTAACAATATCTTCATATTCATTATTTTTCCAAATATCTCATACTTTTTCTTACAAAGATTTTAATTGCTAAAAGTTATACTGGAATGAGTTGTGTTTATAAGATTTTGGTATAAGAATAAGACTATTAGATGTTTTTGCCTTTGTTTGAATTCAGGGTGATGTGTAATCATCATTATCATCAAAACTCTGACTTGAACCACTGGAGACCTGATTAAGTTGATCTTCATCATCTTCTGAATCAATTTCTTCAAATTGGCTATGAGGTGCATTGCGCTTAACTGAAGTTGAGGTTCTGCTCGAGGAGGCAGCAGACACGGAACTGTTCATGATCAGACTTAGATGGACCTTCAAGTTGACCTGAATAACATTATTTCAGCATTTTTACTCTTCTTGATACTTTGTATCAAAATATGATATTTTCTAACAGTTTTAGTCAGTTAAATTAAAAGTTTGCATTTTGACAGTTTTATAATTTATTTATTTTTAATTAAATTTTTTTAATTTAAATTTTTCAAATTAAAGTAAAATCAAAAATCAAGTTGAAAGAATTAAAAAAGATAAATTTGTTACAGCAACCAACAAACCCTCTAACAAACTGCATTTACCTGATTCAAGTTGTAAATCCCACTGAATTATGACTTTGCTGCTGTTGTGATGTATATACACCAGACGAGCCACATTAGTTGGGTCCAAACGACTTCGTAGTAGAGTTACAATATTTTATGCCTCTGAGAAAACTTGTTCTGATGCTGCAGAAGATGCTAGGACGGAGAGCACAGCACGAGCAGCTGTAGACAAAATTGGAAATTGAAATTCATTTTGTTTCCACCAGCAAAAGACATCAGTATCTTTTGGCACTTTGACTTTTAAAAAAGCTTCCCACTCCATTAAAATTAGAGGTTTCTCTTCAGCTCCAACCATTGGGTCTGTTACTTTTTCTTCATCTCTGCAGGCTTCATAAAGGGGATCGTTTTTACAGGAAAACTCCTAAAAAACCTCTTGGCGTGTTGCAGAGGTCCATTCTTCGTAGGAAGAATGTTCATTGATAATTTCTCGTTTGACCTTTTCGAATAATGCCAGGGAGAATTGACGTAGAACCACACCACGGTAACGTGAATCTAAAAAGTTGGCATCAGCAAAAGCTTTCTCGTCGCAGCCATGATTCTTAAACTTTTCTTCAAGCTTAGACAAAACAGCTGCACAGTAGTTCTTCACATCTTCTGTGTTTTCTTCTGTCATGCTGTCAGAGAAGATTTTGTGCAAGTTGAACACTACGGGAAAGACTTCATGAATTGATGGCTTGTCTTCAACAGACAAGGTGTTGATTGCGCCTTTAACCCTTTTCATCAAGGGCAAAACTTTCTGCCAGATTTCAAAAATGGATTCATCAGGAATTTCTCTCCACCAGGTATTCTGCTTGACAGGGAATTCATTTTTCTTTCCTTTTCTTTGTATGTACAAAAGAATAGGCTTCGCATCTAAAATTGACTTCAAGCAAAAAAACATACTATTCCAGCGTGTCTTGACAAAGCTTTGAATTTTATGGAGTGGTCCTTTAAACAAATTTTTTTGGTTTCAAGTGCGCTGCAGTGGCCTCCATTTGACCTGCAATCATAAAACTAACCTTTTTACTGCATTTGATTAAGAATCTTTCAAAAATTGAAATTTTCTTTTGACTTAGGCAACTCAGAAAGTTTAACTTGTCACGCTTTTATATTGACACGCTTTAACATTGTCTGGACACGGACTGTGTCAATTCTTCCGCGGAAGAATTATTTATTACGTAATAAAAAACCATGACTATAAAACAATAAAAAACCTAATTTGTACTAGTCGGCTGGAAAGAATTAGGCAGTCTAAAATTAAAGTTAAAATACAACTTTAGACTTATCAAAGTTTAAAATTTTAGTTAATTAAACGTTTATTGTGTAAATACTAAGTAGATAGCAATTCAACATAAAATATTTTTTGAATAGGGTAAAATCGGTTGTACCCGAGAATGAACCACAAAATATTTAAGAAGATTTTAGTTAATAATATATTATATAAATTACAACTAATATAATTAATGAAATTCTATATAAGTTTTGGTATACTCTTTTTACAATACAAGACTTTACTTATAAATAGTTTTATTAGAAATTTCCCGAATTTTAAATTGCTAATTCAGGATAATTTCGTAGCAATAAGGTTTTTAGTTTCCGCTCATTGTGGTATTTTATTGGTATTATTACGTAAGGCATACGTTCGCAAATGTTCTTTTGATAATTAATCCGTACCAAATAAAAAGAGTGTAGTTTTTAATTTATTTTGTTTGCAGACAAAAAGCCGCAGAAATTTAATTTTTGATCTTTTTGACTACGTTGGTAGTGCTATGGTGGTTCTCAGTTCTTCAGGAAAAGCTAGCACTAGCTTTTCAACTGTTTTAGCTACTTAGCTAAAACAGTTGAAAAACATCCAGCAATTGTTGATTGTGTTTGTACATTAATGTCATGTTCTGGAAGGTGTATTGAAAATTGCGATTGCAGGTGTTGGAGCTATGTTGGCTGGAAAGACGTTTCCACACAGTATTAGAGTATTACGTATGATCGTGGAAGAACTAATTTCACTTTTGTTCTCTAAAGACATAAGTGATTTTGATTCTTTAAATATTCATCTGAAAAAAAACAGCAAGTAATAGTAGAGCATCAAAACATTGCATCGACTGTTTAATAAATCCAGTTTTCATTGTGTTATCCCAGTAGGCACGGGACCTAAAGAAGATGTCTTTTGAACGTTGAAAAGACGTCCAAATCGTTCAAAAGAATTTAAAAGGTGTCTTTTTTACGTTCTGTATCCACTGGAAATATTTATACGCGCCGAACGCGAAAGTAACTGGACTTTGCATTTGTGGGCAATTTGATGAGCATTCTGTAGTTTATTGGGCCGGGTGAATAAAAATGAGCAATTGCTTTTACTCAGTAATTGGTCAGCTTTACGTGAATAAAAACTTCAACAACTTTTCTTAAGTTTTTATTCACGTAAAATTGAGCAATTACTGAGTAAAAGCAATTGCTCATTTTTATTCACCCGGCCTATTATTGTAAAATATTCTGTAATTTTTAAACTTAAAGAAAACTATTCACTTCATTTTTATTATCTATTTTACCTATCTCAGGACGTATTTTATGTTGAATCGCTGTCATAGGTGTGCCGAATCCCTTTCATTTGCAGAAAAATGATGATTTCCTTTTTTTTGATCCCGTTAACGTTGATTTTTAATATTTAAATTTGCCCAATGTACCATTCTGGCACCCCTTCCCCCTCCCATTATGTTTCAGTAAAATAGAATCAATCATTAAATATTAGTTGTACCCTATTTCCAGGTTACAAGGGTATATATTCGGCAACTAGACTATTAAAACATTTATTAAGTTTTGACAATAAAATAATTTTTTTTATTACAATAACAATATATTGTTATTGTATTACAAAGACGAATTACAATACAATATTTATTGTTATTGTAGTGGGTCATTACAATACATTTTTTTTTCAAATATTGTTATTGTTTTATAAAGATGAATTGCAATACAATATTTATTGTTATTGTAGTGGGTCATTACAATATATTTTTTTTTCAGATATTGTTATTGTTTTATAAAGATGAATTGCAATACAATATTTATTGTTATTGTAGTGGGTCATTACAATACATTTTTTTTTTCAGATATTGTTATTGTTTTATAAAGATGAATTGCAATACAATATTTATTGTTATTGTAGTGGGTCATTACAATACATTTTTTTTTTCAGATATTGTTATTGTTTTATAAAGATGAATTGCAATACAATATTTATTGTTATTGTATTACAGAATTACAATAGTTGTAAATCACAAGTATTGTTATTGTTTCTAAATTAAGTTAATACAATAACAATAATTATTGTTACTGTTATTGTTTTCATTACAATTACAATAGTCCTAACCCTAGCTTGAACAACTCCAAGTAGGGTAGGGCGAGGCTAGTTGAGCATGTTGGGCAACAAGGCAAGTTGGGCAACTAAAATATTTCAAAAACTACCCATCAAATAACAAACATCTGATGGATGAAAGATAGGTATATATAATGGTTTTAAAATACAAACTATTTTAAGACAGGGAATGGACTTTCAATTAACTTTTATATAGACACGTCTTTCCAGCTAATACTCTTTATTTCAACTAAAACTATATAATACAACAAGAGGGAGTGCAATGAGGCGCGGAGGAGCGCCGTGGCGGGAAAACTCCACCGTACAAGATTTCACAATGGTCATATAATGCGCATCAAATGGTTGTAGGACCGCGGTCAAGTGAGATGCACGGGCACTTTTTCGATTTTAAACCAAAAAAGAAAAAAAAAAAAAAACTTTTTTGCTATTTTTCTCTTAGGTTCTTAAAAAAACATTTATCTGGCATCACTTAAGTGTTGATAGTTTATCCACTTATTTGACTTTCGATTATACTTAGCTTTTTTCCCCAAGTATTGTAACTCTTTTTATAACCTAACTTTTGTGTCACTTAATCTAGTCGGGGTAAATTGAGCAGGTTTAAAAAAAATTAACTAATAAAATTAATTAATAAAACGGCATTATCGGATACGGAGAAACAAATTTCGCTGGGTAAACATTTTAGGGTCCATAAACACTTTTAAATTAGTCGTTATTAAATACTCTTAGCAATTTAAAATAATATTTGAAACCCTGTTGTTTTTTTTTTAAAAAAAATTATTTAAACCTATACTTCAACATCCTAAAAAGATTTTTTTTAGAGGCTTCTGTTTATGTTAGGGTCAGTTTTTTACATGGTGTAAATGATAAAGGAAATTGCGTTGAATAACTAAGTTCGATAAAAGTAAAAGTATCGCAAAAGAATTTGCTTCAAAATCTGTCTCAATTGAAACAATATCATCAAAAAAACTAACTTAATTTTCATATTTTATATATTTTTCATCAAAACAAAAAAGATTATTAAATCTTGAAAAGGATATAAGGCTATGAACCTGCTACGAAAAACGATAAGAGAATTGAATAACTATTGCTTGCAGCTTTTTTATAACTTTATAGCACTGATACTGCTCTTAAAAAATTGTAAAAAAATATAATACAAATTATTTTCAGAGCAAATCTGTCTTCAGATTTTAAGGTCTGTAATTCGTTACTTTAAAAAATTTTTGTTTTAATTATCCATTTTTTTAAAAAAAGATAGAATTGATCTAAAGTACATTAACTTCGGTAAAATTGCAAAAATACTTATGCCTAATATTCTAATTTGTCTTATGTGTATTAGTTTTCACAGTAAGGTATTACACGTAAAGTAAACATACAGATAATTCAAACGCATGAAGGAATTTAAATAAGAACGTTTAATAATTGATAAAATAGTAAACAAAAGTATTATTCATCAAGAAGGATAGTTTTAGAAATTATCGAATGCACACAGAAATACCAATGTCAATAAATAAACGCTAAAATCATTCAAAATATTACAACAACAAATTATAACTTTGTCACAATAAAAAACTAAGTTTGAAGGAAGACCACTGAGTTTAAAAATCACCATAATCACAGAACATGTTTCATTTTTGACATTTCCTAACCAAATATCAGCTAAGATCAACTGCAACTCTACACTGATAAACAAAGCTAAAACCATGTTCCCCAAAACATCTTTTGAAAGGTTGTAAGAAAAAAGAAAGGCGAAAAAGAAATCTAGACCTTTAATAGTAGTTAAATAAGCAATCCAAGCAAGTAGACCAAATAGCAATGTTCTTCTTTTACGGACTATCCAATTAGTTTCAGAGGTTTCGATTGTTACTTTCATTTCTTTAGGTTGACTATCACCTACAGTTCTAAATGGTAGAGAATCATCTAAATTTAATTCATGACAACTCCGCCCAGTATCGTTGAGACAGATATCATGTTCAACTAAATTTGATGTTAGATTCTCATCTAGGTGAATTGGGGTATCACTTGTGTATCTTGCAGCCCCCTCATCAGATTTCTTTAGCTGTTCCAACTTTTCAAGTCGAAGTTTTGAGTTTTCCAAAATTCGTTTTCTACGTTTCTCTCTATCATTCATTATTACGCTAAAAGTATTAAACAGTGGTTTGATAACTTTTCGTTATATTACAACAAATTAGCGAAGTAAACGAAAATGCTTAATATTAAATCTTTAGAATAAGCAGCAGTTCACCAATTATAAATATACTGAATTAATAAACGAAAAACAATAACGATCATATTACCGAAATATTGCAGGAAAAATTACAAACTATTTAAACTTTAACAACTGATGTAAATTTTTGTGTCAAAAGTCCATAAAAATAGACTTAGGCTTCGAAAATAACATAAAAGCAATATAACATTATAGACGTATTTACATTAAAGTCTTAAATAAGTCTTTCATTTATTTTAACCTTTCCACAACAAATTTTTTTTTTTATTTTGAAGAATTTCATAGTTATTTCAATAGCGATATGATCATCTTTTAAAGTGGAATTATTTTACATGTAATATGGTTATTACATATTTATAAGAATGGGGAAAAAAAAAAAGTTAAGTAAACTTAAAATATTAACAAGTAGTCTCATATAAAACGATTTTTCAAATAGAATACTACGCGCTGAACAATGAGCAATAACAGCGATAAGTCAAAATAACTCCAGAAGTATTATATACAAAACAGTAATGGTTAGTAATGAAAGTACCATCAAGACAAAGTAAAAAAAACAAGGGGAACAAATGAAAATAAAAGTTAGGAATATAAAAATAACACAATTGCTTCTTTGGGAAATGATTTTTCAACACAGTAAACAATATGGAAAACTCTTAAGTATTTGATAAATATTATCGAAAGATTAAAAAAATTAAGGAATGCCATGCATATCAGTATAATGCGCATTGTAGTTCTTTTTCACTTCTTTAGACTTTAAATCCCATAAGGTCTAAATTAACTGTAAAAAAAAAAAAAAAAAAAAAAAAAAAAAAAAAAAGTTATTAAAAAATGAAATGACCGCAAACTGTCAATAAACAAAAAATATTTAAAAAATAGAAAACAGAAATATATTGGGTATAAACAGTGAAAGATATTGTTTACTTTTAGTATATCCTTTAATTCTGAGTTCGTAAATGTTAACGATTTAAGAAAAAAGATCGGTTAAATTTATAATTGAGTACTTTTTTTATGAGCATCGATGTTATGTTTTTTCCAATCATAACAAATAATAACAAAGTGCAATCTTCTTTAAGACACCGCAGAAAGCTTTTCGATTAAATTCTTTAACTTTTTCAAAAGTAAGAAATCACGTATGAATATAAACTTTTTCTATTTTAAACGAATAAAGAGTTCTATTTTTTAAACCATAGAAAACTCGATTTATATTAAAAAAAGACAAGAACAATGAATTTTTGATCATTATTACTCGTTGTTAACGAAAAAACTAAACGCCGATGCTTACTTTTTTATGTATGCATATTTATTCAGTGCATACAGAGAAATAAAATAAGTATAAATCACTGTTTAACTTTTGACAAAAAAGCAACTTAAGTTTCTTAGCACTGAGATTTTTTAATTCGATCAAAGTTTTAAAGTCAACTTTTATCCCTTTTGACAGTAATTTACCATTAACTTACTATCTATAAGCATAGCCACCGAGAGAAATTTCGGGCCCTGGGGAAGCTTTCTTAAGGGGCCCTCATTATGATCAATTATTTACCCAGACCAATAGAAGCGTGCTCTGGTCATTGAAAATTAAAAATGAAAGTTAAATAAATCTTTTAAAAGTCAAAACTATTTAAATCTTTTAAAAATTATTTTAAAAAATCATTTGTACACACACGGGGCCCCGGGAATCTTCCCCGTCCACCCCCCTCTCTCGGCAGCCATGTCTGTAAGTAATTGATGATACCTGTAAACTCCAAGGGCCAAACGCAACCGAAATGCCGTAGAACTACTAAAACAAAATGAAATTTCATTTATTTCTTAATTGCCTAATTTTCAAAACAAGCAAAAATGTTTTTAAACACAAATCACATACCTCATCTTCACAAACTGAAAATTCAGTTACAGTGTATTCGCTGGGTGAAGGACTTACCGGTGCTAAATTTTTAAAAGAATCGCTTATTGGCGTAACGCTAAAGTAGAAAATAAACCGATGTAATTGTTACAAAACTTTCGATATATAAAAACTGATTTGTGCGTTGTGAAAAAAAAAAAATGTATGTCAAACACAATAACCAAAAATATTTAAAATTCTTACAGAAATTGACAATAAACGGACGTGAGCTAATTTTTAACTAAAACAACTAAAATCATGCGGGTTGAATTATTGTCTTATGCTATTATATTCATGTATAGTATTCATGTAATATACTCTTATTCCAATACGAGGCATTTACTCCATCTTCTCGTCAGACTAAAAATTTTTAGCTGGTAGCCTTTGAGTTTAATAATTTGTATTGGTAGATAACATTGGGTAGCCATGTTTAATTATTTATTTTTTTTTAATTTATTTCACTCTAATACTTTAAAAATTACTTTTTGATTGCACTCTTAAGTAATGCTTATTCCAAAATTTGACTGTTAAATTTTGAGATCGATTTAGTCAAAGAAAATGTGTCCGAAAAAACGTTTTCAAAACAAACTATCCAAAAGGAATAGTTAAAACATTTCTAAAGAAACTTAACTGACATATTCATATAATCATCTAGAGCAATATCTACAATCGGTCAACAACAACAATATATAAAGCAACTTTCAATCAAAGTATGTCTAAAAGTTTTGTCTAAAATCAGTACCAAGGTTTCTAAAAAATATGAAGTAAATCTAAATATGTTCCGAATACTTTTAAAATAGATATTTGAAATGATTCTTTCGTTTAGCTCTCTTTTTATTAACTGTTTCTGCTTTTGCCTAAAATTTTACCTGCACTTAAGTATTTGCTGTTAAAAAAAATTAAACAGGAAAAAGAATCGAAAAGAAGACACCAACATTGATGAACTCTTAAAAAATTATACAAAACATACTTACACCTAAGGCTTGAGATGAACTTAACGTATGATCACTAAATAACTGTAAAGTTCAAGACTGCATAACTTCTTTACATTTTTACCAAATGTAAAATTAGTTTTTGATAGTTTTGCCTTTTTTGTCATATTAAATTCTCAATCTTTTTTAATTATGTAATTTCTTCAGATTTTTCAAAGTCAAATAAATATGAATTCTTTTTTTTCTGGTTATCTATTTGTAGGGGAATCATCTTGACAACTAACTGAGAGCAATTAAATTTTCGGCTGGCTTGCCTATTTAAAACTGTATGATTTTGATTTAGAATTGTTTTCAGGTGCTTGAGATTCATCTTGTTTAGTATTTTTGGCTACCCAATCACTACCCTGGGATCTCTGATGCCAATCATGTTTTAATAATTTGTTTGCTAGTGAAAAAAATGTCTAAAAAAGTTTGTTAATTCTCTTACTTTATGCCAACTGTTTTGATGAAATTTTTGTAACAAGTTTTTATAAAAGTATAACAAATCATATTTTATAGAGAAACTTTCTTAGAATTGGAAATAACTTTCTATGACCTGAAGGAGAAACTGCTTGTTACTCATTATTCATTGTTGCAAGTGCAACACCTCTCTCTGCACTAATATTTACAGCACTTTTAGACACTTAATTTCAGACACTTAATGTTGAAACCAAGAGAGAATTGGTGCTATAATTCATTAGAACTGCTTTTAATAAATAAGCTGATCAAGCAGCATACTGATGATTATGCAAACTAACAAAACATTATCTTGCTGCAGCTGTAGTATTAGCAACATTTCAATTACTTATCTTGTACGGTCTAGTGCAGCTGCCAAAATCATAGAAAAATTGTACAACCATGACAACCATTTACTAGTTCAACAAATAGTTAAACAAAGTAATTGTTAAATGTATTTATAAATTTTTGGTTGAAAAATCTTGTAAACTAAGGTCTATTCTGACTTGAAGAAACAACCTTTTTTTACAATCATATTATCTTTACTTATAACTCTTGAATATAAAATATGGAGGAAAAAAAACTTTCCAAAATGGTAAATATTTGGTGTTAACAACTTCCATAAGAGTGTCAGAAAGGATAGAACAAAATCTCTCACCTTACAGCTCTCTTTAAAGATGGATTTGTTTTTGACATTGTCTGTTTAGGAGTTTTGTTAAGAGAAAACGCTCGACCAACTTTTTTACTGAAACCACCTTTAGCTTTCCTGAAATATTGTAAAATATATATATATATATATATATATCTAAAGCTGTCTCTTTTATCAAATTAAAACTTTTTGAAAGAATGCTTTATTTTAAGAGTATATATAAAAAATTACTTCAACACTTTATGAAGATAGCCACTTTTATTTCTTATGTCACTCATATCACATTTCTCAGAATGAGCGAGTTCTGATGCATCTACAGATATCATAAGATTTTCCTAATATTCAATAAGAAAGTAAAACAAAAGTATCAGCAAAAATATGAAATTTCACATACTTTATACCAATATATGAAACTTTATATATTTTGAACCTAAGTCTTTTTTAAATAACATAGCATAACAAAAAAAATTTTAGGCTTTTACAGAAGGATATGTATCAGGACTATAGAAATGTTAACTTTAACTAAAGAATGACACAACCTTTACTTTTAAATACTTATGAACTTTCCAATAATTTACACACTATACAAGCAGTTTTTATTTAACAATATTTTTGACTAGGATCAGGGTTGTTTGGCAGATAAATACTCATTTGAATCTTTTTATAATTGATTTAACATAATTCCAGCTTGATAGATCTGGCCATAATGTAGCATGATAATCATCCTTTCAAATATAAGGAAATCATTTTTACATTCCTTCCAGTAAAAATTAGCATTCAAAGTTGATGTGGTCATAACTGATTGACTTTTTAAGCTGTAAGTGCAAACAACCTGGCAGATGAGAAGCTTTTTTCTATATGTGTTTTATATTATTAATTTGTATTTTGAGGGTACATTATGTGGGTTTAACATTAGTTTAATTGATTATTAATATGCAATCATAGTAGCTCATCAAGATCTTGTAACAAGTTAATTTTTTGGAGCCTGGTTTTTTATTTCAGTTTGGATGTTTAATCACATGATAAGCTATCCTTACTAAAAAGCTTTTATGTGTGTTTTTTTAACATTTTTCTTTGTCATGTCAAGCAACTCTATCTTGATCAAAGAGTTAAGGAATGATTTGATAAAACTTATGATCTTAAGAATCAGTTCTCTCTTAGTTGGCATGCAATTGTCATTGCTGCCCGGTTTCCTATGAATGCTTAGAGACTGCTTGTATTGCTTTAAGATGCAATTTACTTAATTTAGTTCAAATTCAAACTTTTCAATTTTACTTTTAAAGTTTTTATTTTTAATTTATTTTTCAAATAGACTATTTTTTAATCTCACTTGTTTTGTACTGCATCTTAAGAACTGCTAAGTTAATCAAAAACTCTTCACTTAAATTTGGAATGTTTACATAATCGAGCAAAAATATTTTAAAATGATAACAAAGTGGGCAAATTTTGCATGCATATATCTATCTTTTGTACAGTAGAAGTAGATGCTCATACTCAAATTATCTTTTGACTAAGATTAAGTAAAGAATCTGTCATAAAGAATGAAAACAATAGTTGCTTTAATTGTTAATATATTTTAAATTATACAGAATTGATATTAAAGTCAGTTTTTACATTATATGAAGGTTATTCTGAACATGAAAATGCTTAAAATGTTGGATAGTAGTAATTAAAAAATTTAGAGAAAAAAGCGTCTGAAAGTGAAACAGTGAAAACCTAGTTACTGTTTGAAGGATTAAATAGTTTCATTGCTTTAAAAAACTCAATAGTTTAGGAAACTCATGTTAACTTAGTAAAAGCATTAGTAAACAATGCATAACACCAATCAAACATAATGGAGTAATTTGATGATTGATGAATGTTTTGTTATAGAAATAGCTGAAAATTAATGTAGAAAGAATAATATTTGAAAGTTTTCTCACAAAACACTCTAGGGTAATTCCATGTAAAAGTGGAGCAAAAAAAATAAAACTTCCCATACTCACCCCCTCAGATTCCCCTTTACCTCATCCCCTTTACATTATCCACCCTTACCCCCTCAGATTCCCATTAAATTTTAACCTGTGGTACCTATCGATGTAACATGATAAAATGCAAAATTTGAACTCCCAACTCCAAATCCTTCAATGTTTTTTGTTCACATCTGCCATGATTCAAATTCTAGTGGAAAAAAACTTTTTAATTAATTCAAATTCTAGTGGAAGAAAACAGCTGGAATTTCTCTGCAACAAACCATGAAAAATCGCCATGTGATGGTATTGGTGGCACAGTAAAAAGGCTTGCTGCCACTACTAATTTGTAGAGTCCAACCGCAGGTCAAATACTGTCTGCTGAAACATTGTTTGAATGCTTTCAAAAGTCAATCAGTGCACAGTGGGCCAGTAGGTGGACAAAATGGGAAAAATTTTAGTTGTCTAATCTTGAAAACTTATTTAATTTTAGTATCTATATATATTAGGAGAAATTTATTGATAACTTATTTATATTAAATCCCTTAGTTACCAGGACTCTAAGCATTTGAATATTGAAATTAAAAAAAAAAAAAAAAAAATTTTAAATAAGTAATTAACGGTGATATCAACGTTGTGTTATATTTCAATTACATCTACGTTTTTGAAACAAAAAATTAGCACATGTTATTCTAGAGTGTTTAGAGATAAGAAAAACCAAATGTGTGAAATAAATTTGTCATAGCATGTTATCTCAGTTATACTTTGAAAATCACAGATTAAAAAAAAAAATTCCTTAAGAAATTTGTTTTTTGCCGCACTATAACTAATAATTACCACAATTTGCCATGTGCTGTCTTATATTTATTTGAGCTATATGATGCTTCAATTGAGTTTTAATTGATTGCTCGTCCCCTTAAATCCCCGTTCAGATTTTATATATGTTTTAACTTGGTTGCTATGGTATTAAATTTTGCATGGCAACAACTCATTTTTACATTAACGTTGTTTTAACAGTATTTTACATGCGCTAAGTACACAATATTGGGGGTATGTATTAAAATGAGATTCACAATTCTTATGGGATTATTTTTTTTTGGTTAGTATGGATACCTTACTTTGCATAGCATAGCAACAACATATTTTCGGTAGTTGTTAGTAATTTAATTACTAACACTAACAGTAATTTAATTACTTTTAATTTTAATTACTAACACTTGTAGTAACTTAATTAATAACAAGTATTAGTAGTCCGGACAGCATATATATTATAACATTAAACTTTTAAATACAAAATACTTGCTACAATAATAATTTAGATATGGTTTTATTAAACTTAGACATTCATAATTTTCTCCAAAAAAACAACCTTAGTATTTCAAAACAATATATTTCTGAAGATATATTAAAATTTATTCAGCCAAAATTTGCTGATTTTAAAGACGTTGATTTTAGACACGCTGTTCAACGATTTGTTTACTTGTATAAAAAAAAGTGGAAATCTGCAAACTATACTGTCAAAAATTTTGAAAAGAAGTTTGTGAGCTGGCTTAATGAATATTTAATTGTCAGAAAAAAAGACAATGAAC
Source organism: Hydra viridissima (assembly GCF_058129835.1). Taxonomy (NCBI): domain Eukaryota; kingdom Metazoa; phylum Cnidaria; class Hydrozoa; order Anthoathecata; family Hydridae; genus Hydra; species Hydra viridissima. Next base: position 6,108,227 of record NW_028324310.1, read on the forward strand.
CAACTGCAAGTAGACGTGGTCGAAAACCAGTTACATTTGATAATAGTTCTAATAAAACTAAAAAACGGCGTGTATCTTGTTTAATTGAATCTCATTCATCCAATGAATTATTTTTTGCTGCTAATAAAAAATTTAGAGATGAATCTATTATTGTTGCTGCCAAGAACATTTTAAATATTTCAAATACAGATAAAGCAACTAAATATTCAGCAGACGAAGCACTGGTTTTAATAATTGATGCAAGTCTGACAAAAGCTTCCTATCAATTGGTTAGAAGCGGAGCCTTGGAGAAAGAGTATAACATTTACCCTGCTTACAATGATGTCAGAGATGCAAAATTGAAATGTTATCCTGCAAACATAACAGTGGAGGACTATTCAGCTTCAGTTCCTTTAAAAGATTTAATAATTCATACTTTGATAAGAATCTGTGGAGTTCGGGAACCTGTGCTAAGGCACTTGATATTGAACGACAAAGCAATAAAAACAATGACACTAACGTGTAAGGATGGTTTTGATGGTGCTACTGGCTAAAGTATTTATAAACAAGTTTTATCAGAACCCGACATTAACAGAGATTTAAAGCGTGAAGAATCACTATTTATTACTTGTCTAGTACCATTGGATTTGACTGGATTTAACAACAGCAACGAAAAGGTGCCTATTTGGAAAAATCAAAAGTCGTCCTCCACAGCCAATTGTCGACCCATAAGATTTGCATACAAAATGGAATCCAAGGAATCTGTGATTGAAGAAGATCAGTACATTAAAAGTGAAATAGAAAGCTTGGGAATGATTTTATTTGAGGTTTGCAGATCTTCTATTGAAGTGAATTGTATTATTGAACTTACAATGATTGATGGGAAGGTTCAAACGATATTATTGTTTTATAATTTTTTTGGTGCAATTTAAAATTGACAATGTTTTCTTGCACTATTTTTGCTTTTATTATTCCTAAAACATTATTTACCTAAATACTCAATTGTTTTTCAATATAGGTGGGTCAAAAATCCAACAAAATATTCAAATATCAATTTACCACTTTGTAACTAAGGAGAGTATCCGGAAACTAAGCAATATAAGTATCCATAGCAACTAAATTTAAAAAATTATCACTTTTGTAAGAAGTGTGATCTCATATTGGTACTCATGACAAATTTAGTGAATATAGCACTTATAAAATATCTGCAGATAACAAAAATAGGTTGTTGCTAAGCAAAATAAAGGTATCCATAGCAACGAAATAAAAAAATATTACCTTCATAAAAAGCGCAGACATTATATTAGTACTCATACTAATTTTAGTGAATATAGCTCTAATATTAAATTAGTTACGAATTTTGTCCAGTAAAAGTGAATTCTGGCCCACTGTGCAGTGGGATCAAGTTTGTATATGTCACTGCTGAAGAAATGAAGCTAGCATGAAAGAAACTTCCCCATAGATTTTCAATAGCAACCACTATTACTGGGACAAGAAGTTTCCATGAATATGTGCATATTGATGGAAATTCATCTACTTCATCTACTTCAATCATAAAGATGAAATGGTTATCTAAGGATAATGATTTTGTTCTAACATTTGATTTCCTCAATAATGATAAAAAAAAATTATATAGTTCAGATTGATAACGTTACAATATCAAAATACCTATTGTGCAAATATGATGAAAATTGATAAGAGAATATTGATTTCATGGTAAAGCTCATGCATCCCCATTTTTCCTGATATATTAATTATGTTTTCAAAATGTAAATTTTAAAAAAGCGTAGAAACTTGTTTTGACCATTTTAAAGTTAAAAAATGATGATCAAAAATTTGAATTGGGTTATTTTCTCTTTATCTTTGGATTCACTACCCTCAAAAACGTTCAAATAACAATTTTCAGCCAATATCTTTCACTATAACTTAAATTATTCAGGAAAAGGTACCACTAAAATATCCATAATGGAGAGCACGGGCCCAAAAAAATGGCATTTTTCAGTCTAATGTCCAAAATAGCATATCATTATAATATTCAAAATACCAAAGCTGTCTTTTATACTAAGATGGTTTAAAATCTCTTCTTTTATCTAAATGAATTAGTGAAAGTGTATCCCATGGTAAAAAAAACAGAAAATTTGTCTTCACCATTTTAAAACCAAAAAATGACTGTCAAAAAATGTTATTTGTGTATTTTCTCTATGTATTTGGATTGAACACCCTCAAAAATGGTTAGCTACTGATTTTCACCTGTTTTCTTCCACTAGAACTTGAATTATTTTAAAAAGGTGATGCTATAAAATCCATCATGGCAGCGTGAACAAAAAACATTGCATTTTAGGCTAAATTTCAAAACATATTTTTTGAAGAATTTGGAGTTGGGAGCTCAAATTTTGCATTTTGTCAAGTTTCATTGATAGGTACCACAGGTTAAAATTTAACGGGAATCTGAAGGGGGTGAGTGGAATGACTGTTCTACTTTTACATGGAATTATCCTGTACCATCAGGATAAAGAGTTGTTGGTCAGAATTGATTTTTTACTAAGATAATTTTAAGCATACATTCAAACTATAAAAAACGTTGTTCCTCAAAGAAAAAAAGGGTGAGTTTTAACACTTGCTAGTTGTTTTTTACTTATTTTTTCTTTAATTTTATTTCATAACACAAATGTTAAAAAAGAGAGTCTTTTACCAGCTCAGTAGAGTTTTGTGTTTGGCTGATGCACTTCAACACTTTTTCTAGCATATCATTCTTGTTAACTGCACTACACACCAATTTAAATATCGATAAATGATCTTTATTTTCTGAGCTCAAATGGTACACCAATCCAAACAAATTTTGATGCTCTAAGGGAAAATACAGATTAAAGAATGTATCTCCTATAGGTTTATGGCTTTTTTTTATCATAGCCCCATATTCCTGTGTTACAAACTAAAATTTGTTCAAAAGTAATGAGAAAAGCATTTAACTTGATTGAGTTTTGAAAAAAGACACCACTTCACTAAAAAGGAGAAACATCAGTTTAGATTTCTTTTGTTTAACAAAATAATTCTATATTATACTACAATAAATGCTAAATTCTCTACAACATTTTAAAATAATGACTATTCATACTTGTAAAGTTTTTATACAAATCTTTATTTATTTGTAATTCCACATGTTATACTACAGCAGTAAATTGTAAAATGCTTTAAAAACTACATATGAACTATTCAATCACATTATTAGAATTGAAAAGTAAAGATTCTACAACATTTGACTTTTTTACCCAAGGCTTTTTTCATTATTTTTGAAAAAATGTATATTAGGGGAACATGGGGTAAGATGACGAATGGGGCAAGATGAAAACATATTGTTATCTTCAAAACACAACTAAATATGACATCTAACTGTAGTTGAGAGGGAAGTAGATTACATCTACTAGATTTATTTATGCTTTTTTTATAAATATTAGTTTTGGAATCAAAGATAATTAATAAAAAGGTTTTTCCTATATTAAGGAAAAAAAAAATTTATCCACTTGTATTTGATTTATTTCATCATTACATCACCAACTAAAAGTAAGCAAGAATTTCTCATTCAGTTTGTTCAATTTGGAAGCCATACAAGTAGTATTAAGCTATGATAACTTATTTATGTAGAGTTCTGAGTCATTTCAAAGATTAAGTAGCCTAGGGGCAAGATGAACCGGGCAAGATGACTCATTTTTTGTTTCGCCAAAGTACATGTTTTACCATAAACCTGCACTGTAATAACTTTTGTGTAGCTTAGTCATTATTACATTGCTTTATTATGCATTAAAATATTTTGTTTGACATTTACTTTATTTTGTTGTTTTGGAATTTGCTATGAACTGATTAGTAGGTTTTTTTTGCATAGCCCTATATAAATATATAATTGAATTGTTTAAAAAGTTACATAACCGTTTGTATTACATATCTTATTAACTAGAATTTATGATATCGTGTTATTTGAGAAGGTAATGGTATAAGGGAATTTACTTTTTTTAAAGTTGCCACCTTGCCCCGCATACAGGGCAAGATGATAATTTGAGGTAACTTTGGTTAATGAGTTTTTTTCCAGGCTATTTTTAATTTTTATATGAGTTTTTTTTATACATATGTGACGCATAACAATTTTTTTCCCACTTTTTGATAAAGTTTTACTTATTGAAACAATTATTGAATAAGATATAAGTGCTTTTCAAAACGTTCGTCATCTTGCCCCATGTTCCCCTACTTCATAGTACAGAAACAAGGTTTTAAAAAAATTCATAACCCTAAGCTACATACTATATATAACAACTACAATATCATATTATATATATACATATATATATATATATATATATATATATATATATATATATATATATATATATATATATATATATATATATATATATATATATATGGGCAGGCCACCCTGTCATACAAATTTTTCAAAAAAGATATTGCAATGATGGCTGCAGTAAATATAGTTCCTTTTGTCATTAAAAGCATTTTTTTATATAAAAAGATTTCTGTGGGGTATGTCTGAATACTAACGATTTTTCTCTTAATATTTATAATATTATACTAAAACAGGAACAAAATACTTCCATGAAAGTTATACCAGTTTTTTAATTTATTCTACAAAATACTTATTAAGTAATTGCAGAATGCTTCTTTTCATCCTAAACAAAGTTCATAAAAAGGTGTAATAATAAACTAGGTATAATAGTTAATTGATGCTCATTTTTTAAATTACAGTTTATATGTGTTTTAAAGTAAAAAGGCGATGAAAAGAACGTCACCTCTTAAACAGAAGAAAAAAAATTTTAAATCAGAAAAATTAAGAAAGTCTGTGAAAAAGAAATGCAAGAAAGTTTTAAAGTCAACAAACAAAATATGGTTGGCTGAATTTCCTTTAGAAGATTTAAAAACAAATTCTCTGCCCATTACCAGAAATATTTACAATTTTTTTAGGTTAGACTTAACAAAATTTTAAGTCTGACTGACATTATTTTAAGCTTTTGAAAGTTTATTTAGAATTCTAATTTAGTTTGTGTCTTTCTTTTTAAGGTATCACTTGAAAATTATTTATAGTTCTTATGAAGAGTTTTCTAAAGTTAGGGAGGCATTGCATGCTCAAAGCAACATTTCAAAATCTAAGTTAGCTGCAATGCTTATTATGAAGTCAGTCAAACTATTCTGGGATAAAGCCGATATTCCCTATAAGCAAGACAAGTACAGTATTGAAAATATTTTAAAGCTACATGAAAAATGGAGGTTGCTTACAAAGACTAAAGTTAAGCACTTCAATAAGAAAAATTCACTTAAGCAGAGCTTCACTCAAACATTAAATGGAATTTTTGATATTAATTCTCCTAGTTGGAAAGATGACATTAGAAAATCCAGACCAGCTAAAGATGCAGATGAAGATATTACCTGGCTTACAGTTCTCAAAAATGGAATAAAAACTGGAGGAATTGGTGTAAAGGATATTGTGCTAGACTTCAGTGTTAGGAGAAAAAAAGCAAGGATGGAAAAGAAACAGATGGCGACTCAGAAGGAAAAGAGAAGAAAAATGAATGATGAAGAAACTGTTCAGTTGGATGGTTATAGCAGTGACTCAGCTGAAGAATCTCTTGTCACTGAACCTAATAGTTCTATGGCTTCTGCATCTCAGAATTCTCATAAAAACAAGGAAAGATACTGGATCAGATAGTATCACTCTGGTTTTACCAAGAAACTTTATTTCTCATCCAATGATAACAGCAACTGCAGACAGAACAAGGCTATCAAATCCTCAGCTAATGATAAATGCTTCTGCTATTCTAGTTCTAGGTTGGTTTTGTGTTAATAAAAAAAAAATATTATTGACCAATCTTTAAACTTTTATTTTCATTTTATACAGGGGGTGTTAAACCTGAGGATGTGAACGTTTCAATAAATACCATAGGAAGATCAAAAAAGCAAAATAGGCAAGTGATAGCAAAGAAAATAATAACAGAATTTAAAAGTAAGGTTAAATCAGATTATTTGACACTTCACTGGGATGGGAAACTTTTGAAACAAATCTCTGGCCAGATTTTTGAGTATTTAACTGTTTTGGTGAGTGGTTTTCCTAACTGTGTTGAAGGCAAAATATTGTCAATAAAACCTTTACAGTTTGATACAGGACTTGCTATCTGCAAGGGAGTCTTAGAGGACTTAGAAGAATGGGATTTTAAAGCTAACATTGTTGCCCAGGTTTTTGAAACAACTGCTTGTAATACAGGGGTTAAGAATGGAGCTGCAATCTTCTAGAGGAATGCAAATCAATGAAAACTCTTCTTTGGCTTGCTTGTTGCCATCATATTTTAGAATTGATCCTAGGAGCATTTTAGAACTATTTATCTAAAAAAGAATTAAAAGTTCTTGTTAATATATACTTAAAAGATTTTCAGAAAGAATGAATTAGCTCAGAGAATATACCAAAAACTTAAATAGGCCTCTAGATCTCGAAAATTCTTTCCTCAAAAAGAAAGCAAACTTGTGTGTTCTTAGAAAAAAAAGTAAAATCTAAATATCTACGAAATGATTATAAGGAAGCTGCGAAATTAGGACTTTATCTTAGGCGGACCAGAACCTAAAATATGGAAAACTTGTGGAGCAAATCATCATGGTAGATGGATGTCACATTTATTGTATGCACCAAAGATGTTTATCTTTAAAGAAAATTCACTTAATTCTGATATAGTAAAATTAAAGACATTTTTGACTTTCAGTTCAGTTCTGTATGTTAAAGCATAGAGACTTTCAGTTCAGTTCTGTATGTTAAAGCATAGGCTAGAAGCAGCGAAAGGTGCTGATGCACCAGTTAATGATATTCAGTTATACAAAGATCTAGGAGCTCTGGGACAGATCTCAGGCTTCTCTGTTGCAGCTCATAAAGCTCAAGAAGTTCTTAACAGGCACTCTTGGTATTTAACTTAGGAGGTGTTGGTATTCAGTCTCTTTTTTAATAAACTTTCTGCAAATGAAAAAACTGAAATTGTTTTAAAGTTGAAAAATGTGGGAAAGCCACTTGCTATCAATTCTGGAAAACCTACTCTTCCATCCATTCAAATGAACTCAAAGCTTTTATTATATATTGGGAAACGATCTTGGTTGCTCTATCATAATTTGAACGATAATGGCAAATAGCTAAAACTTCCTCTTTCAGAGTGGGAGGAAGATGAAAACTATTTGAATATGAAACTTTTCATTAAAACAGTCAAGGTTACCAACAATACTACTGAGCGAGGAATCAAGTTATGCTCGGATTTTCTTTAGATCCTTACAAAGGTAAAGCAAAGATATTTACAAAATATATTTAAAAATTCTATTACACTTTATATTTAAAATATCTAGTTAATTTTAGGATGAGGCAGTACAAAACTAAATTTTTGAAGCGGTTGATACTTATAGAAAACTTGTTTATAATTTGAATAAGAAGCAACTATTCTCTGACATGGTTAAATACAAAGATTAACTTTTTTTTTCCATTACCACAACACCGCAACTGAAGGAAACTGGATTATATGTAATAATTGATTTATATTATAAAAGCAAAACATATTTTTCATTATAAAAAATGTATTTTGAACATTTGGAATTGATACAAAATGTTCCTCACTCCCCTCTCACTTCTTTATCTTCGCCTTTGATATCTTTTTTGGGGGAAGTTTTAGCATAAAAACATGACTCTTTAAAGCAAATTCGGCAGTACTTAGAACCATCCTATAACATGTTTTTTTAAAAAATAACAGTTTTTATATGTTAAGAAACAATTTTTCATGCAGCTAGGGGTAATTTTCAAACATTTTTGATTTTGGCCAGCCCTAATATATATATATACAGGCTTGGTCGGGAAAGGCCTGTGATTGCACTCTAATCTTGACCACGCATACAATATTTAAATGCGACAACTTGCCCACGGCTTCATAAATGTTTTGGGAACATTTAAGTTTAAGTATGTTAGCACGCCTCTCCTGACTAAGCCTGTGTGTGTATATATATATAATACAAATTAAATAACTAGCTAGGTTTAACATTACTTAAAGTTTCACACAACTTATTTTCATGGTAGCACTTTGATGTTAGCTCACTTCATTTGTTGAGCAATCTCAGTTTTGTCGTGATGTGGTACTTCTCTGTAAGGCAAAAGTTACAATATGTAGTGCCAGGTTTAAATGGTTCTAATTGATTGAGAATATTCCACGTAAGGATAGGCTCTAAACTGTTATTTTTACACCCTCATACGAATTTCGAAAGTTCAGTGAAGTTTGCCTTACTTTTATACAGAAAGGAATTTTGATGTTTGTAGCATCTATCTTTGAAGGTTTTCTCATTAAGTCAGATGTAATGTCCCTTTTCTTGTTGATGAGTTTTCACTTTGTAAATATAAATAACGCTTTTTCATGGTTTTTAACATTTGAAGATCACTGTTGTGTAAAACTTAAAGAATGTTAAATAAACCTAGCTAATTATTTAGTTTATATAGTAATAAATAATAATAATAATAATAATAATAATAATAATAATAATAATAATAATAATAATAATAATAATAATAATAATAATAACAATAATAGAAATAATAATAATAATAATAATAATAATAATAATAATAATAATAATAATAATAATAATAATAATAATAATAATAATAATAATAACAAATATAATAATAATAATAACAAATATAATAATAATAATAATATAGATATATATTATTATTATTTTTATTATAACTATTACTATACAAACTAAATAATTAGCTAGGCTTATTAACATTATGTAAAATTACACATAATATATATATATATATATATATATATATATATATATATATATATATATATATATATATATATATATAAGGGTTAACTTATGATAGCTATGAGTTTTTCATATAAAGTCTAGAATTGTGAAACTTGATGTTTTATAAAAACAGAAATTAAAAAAATTTTTAATAACAAAACTATCACATTTATTTATTTGAAAGTGATCAACTTATTGTAAGTTTATGATACATAGCTAGAGGCTTTCTTTAATCTTTTATTGCCCACGGGATTTATAAGGATACCATCACTTACACTTACAAGAAAATCTGATGATGATGTTACTGTGAAAAATAATGCAGCAGCTGTTGGAAAAGTAAGATTGGAAAGAATTTATAATGGTACTTTGTATAAGAACAATATGTAAAAAAGGTTTTTTATTTGATTGCAGGTTTAGAAAATCAAATTAGCTATAGTAGATAAAAACATTATACAAATTATAAGTAAAATTATATTTACACTGCAGGCCAAAAGTTTCCCGACACTTGGATTTTGTTTAATTTTTTACTTAAAACTCCCATAATTATTTCAAAAAAATTCAAATATCATATTTATTTTATAAAAGATACATATAGCTACTATTTAAGAAAAAAAAAAGACAAAAAATGAAATTAAAAAATACTAACAACACTATTATTATTAAACTGTTTTTTTGTCAAAAAAAATAACCCACAAATTTTTATCACTTTTTTTGCAATCTGTGGCATCCTATTTATTAATTTATTTATTATTTCGGGTGTAATTGATAACCAGGATTCTTCTAATATCTGCCACAGGTGCTCAATGGATGTTGGGCGTTTTTGTCTGACCTTTCTGTCCAATTCTTCCCACAGTAACTCTATTGGGTTCAAACCTGGTGATTGGGCCAGCCAGGTCATGTTTTTAAGGACACCGTTATCCTCTTGTTCCTTTATATAGTTCTTACATAACTTTGAGGTTTGTTTAGGGTAATTGTCCTGCATAAAAACAAAACCATGACCAATAGTAGGGGGGGTCCAAAATTCTACATATTTTGTTTAACCAGTTATTCTTAATTAACTTTTTTAAAAAAGTTTGAAAAACAATTCAGTTTTTTCTATTTTTTTGTGGTTGGCCTTCTACTTCTATTTAATCATTTTTAAAGACACATAAAAAAGCATATAAAAGAAAAATCTTTGCAGCGTTTTTTTTGCATATAAAGTTATGCAACTTTATTTTAAAATTTATGCAATTTAAATTTTTATTGGATAAATTTGAATTAAAATGAATAATAGTTGCATTTTAAAAAAAGATGTAATAAAACTTTTTTTTGTTAAAACGTAAAACCTATATATACTTAAAAAATAGCTTATTATTGTTAACTAAATTTAGATATCAATTAAAATGAAAAAAATAGTAACAAGACGTAATAACAAACTAGTTTTAAATCAAAATAAACAAACTCCTTTAGAAAGTCTCCCTGTAGTTGATAAATTTTATCATACAAAGTTGCCTTTACTCAGAGATGTTCTTGCACTTGTCTTTAACGAAGTCAACAATAAATTATCTTTTGAAAGTGCTTGTTGAAGAGTTGCAAAGTTAGTAGAAAGTAATTGGACAGAGTGTAATATCTATACAATATCATATCAGGCCATTTTAAAACGTCTGCAAAGTGAAATCAATGAATAGTGCAACTTAAAAGGTGTTGACAAAAACAAGCAAGGTGATAGTTTTTTAAGTAGATGTATTTCTATGAACGAATCCCTTAAAAAACTTTTTGACATTTTCTGCTTTAATCCAGAACGTCGTGAAAAGCTAGAGAAGTTTTTCGGTATTTCAGTAAATGCTGAAGACTACTCGTATCTAGAAAACATGCACGGTAACAGAAATTTTACATGTCAAAATGTGATAAAACTTTCCATCAAAAAGTTGTTAATGAAAAAAGAAAAATGGAGAAAAAGATAAGAAATGAAACAGCAGTTTATCAGACAATGTTTGTTGATAATGATGATAGCGAATTAAGTGAATTTGAAAATGAAGATGAATTTCTTGAAAAAGAATTAACAAAAAATGAATATCAGTTCTTTGAAAAAGACACTGAACCAATTAAAAAAAAGAGAGTTATGTTTGTTGATGTAAGTGAACCAAAACAGCCATACATGACGAGATCAAAATCAAAATTAACGTTTGAAGATAGTTCTCACAATATTTATGTTCCACCTAATGTGCGACAATCAAAAAACTTAGTCTTAAGTGATATCTACCATGCATGTGCAGAGTTAGATGGAGAAGGATTCTCGATGAGGGAAATGCAAATTGCACTGAAAGTAATCGGCAATCAAATTTTTAAAACAAAATGGAAAATTCCAGATAAAACTGACCGTATATCAAAGTACGATAAAAATAATTGTGAAGCTATTGAGAACACATTTATTGATTCTAACACACTCCCAACACGCAGTGTCATTTGTAAAAAACTAAAACAGATGCACGTGTATTCTCTTGGCTTGATTGCAGACAGAGTTGTTCAAGCTAAAAATAGTGGCGATATAATAACTCATGCAACTGACTCTACCACTCGAAAGCATGTTGGGACCTTTGCACCTTCTGGTTTACATATTAACAGAGAATATTATTTTCCTTTGCCTACATTAGCAATTGCTTCAGAAACTACAGCAAATATTGCAGATGGAATAAAAACATAATTCGAAATGTTACAGGAAGCCTCAAAATACACCTCAGAAGAACTATACCAGAAGGTAGATGTTCATATGACTGACAGTACTGTTCATAATATAGGAATATCTAAAATCACAGCTGATATACTCGATAGAGAAATTCCTGCTGGTCAACTGTTTTGCACTTCACATACAGCTTTAGGTTTTGACAGAGCTATTAAAAAAGTTCTAAATCAAATTGAAAATGAAATGACTATGGATAACTTTTTCAAAGGCTTTCTGTTAGATATATCTATTGACAAAAGTACGGAAACGTTGTCTGTAACCTTTCTCTCATGGGTACTAAACTTGTTTGGTCTGAGTTTTATTAAAAAACCATGAAATTATTATAAAGAATTTAAAACTTTTATGCAGCGTAAAAACAAAGATATTTTTCTTTTTGAATTTAAAGATGTTCGATTTGAATGTCTTTCGAAATGTTCTTCTATAGTTTGCTTTCACTGGGATGACTTTAAGGAGTTTTTAGACCAACATGAATATATTACAAATAAACTTGCTTGTTTAGTCTGAGATTCTATGAATTTTGATTGCATTATAGTTACTTTAGCCGTGGTAGCAGCTTTTGGAATGCAAGTCATTTCACCATTTTTCTGTAAAACTAAAGGTAAAGCCACACATTCTAAACTGCAAATATTCTTTAGCAAGATGCATTCAAGCTTATCTAATGATGTCATAAATCAACAATTCTTTGAATTTAAAGAGCCATGTGTTCAAGGAGTATCAAAGAGACTATTTGAAAATCTCATTAAAGAAGATTATGGCTTAGAAGTTGTTGATGTAGCTCGAAAATACGCATCAAAAAACTTTGATGATTGCATTATTCTTGCAAATATAGTTCGGCAAAGTTTAGCTATAGTTCTTCAACACCAAAGAGGAAAGCATTATGGGTTTGGAAAGAAATAATGATCGGTTACCTGATGAGTATTACGTTTTTAATCAAGTCACTGAAATTGATAAAACAGTTACAAATAATATTGAATTTAAGCTTCAGTATGGAACTCATAGCAATCGACTGTGAAAAAAACCGTCACTTTCAACAGTTTTACGTGGTAATGTTCTTAAATATTCAAATAATTTAAGAAATGAAGATAAAAGTAATTTAGAGCTATTTTGGAAAATGGGTCCTATTGTTAGAAAAATTGAAAGTATAGAATATAATTGGAACCAGTCACAGATTCAGCTGAGACAAAGCGGCATAACTAAAAAAGAACAACAAGCTTTACATCAGGCGTCCAGGAGAAATTCTATTTTAACTTGTTTAAAACTACAAGACGGCCCATTTACTTGTGGATCAGATGTAAGTGAATATATTGAAAAAGAGCAAGATCTGATAAAATGCCAAAAACGATTGAAGAATGAAGTAATTTATTTTAGGGATACAAGTAGGTCATTGCCGCGGAAATCAACTCTATTTAAAATCATGATTTTTGATAAAAATACAAAAAAGCGCCGTCTTATGTCTATAGAAGAATATGCTACTAATTTGAAGGTTCTACTTGGAAAGTCATAACAGCAATCCACAATCACCCACGATGACTTCCACAAAGTTATTTAGCACTTTCAATAGAGATCGAAACAAATTATTATTAATATTAGACTTGATGATGTGTAATGTCTAATTTTTTGTGTTATTTATAACTAGGCATAATGATTACATATTTTATTAATAAAATGAAAAAAAAATTTACTGTGTTTTACATCGCTTATATTTGAAAATAATAATGATTTCATTTAACTTAATTTAACAGTAAATTCTTTTGTGAAAATAATCACTTTTTTTAAAATTGAAGTAGAAGGCTAAATATTGATAATCAAGTAAAAATATTGCAAAATTCGAAATCAGCATAAAAAATTAAGAAAAAGTGGTTAAACTACAAAAAATCTAAAAAAAGTTAATTTTGGACCCCCCCTACCAAGAGTTCTTAAGCCAGAAGGTATAGCATTGTTTTCTAGAATTGTTTTATATTGTTCTTTTTTCATAATACCCTCAATTTTAACTAGGTCATCTACACCAGCTGAAGAAAAACATCCCCATACCATAACTGACCCACCACCATGCTTGATTGTCGGCACTAAACACACTGGGATCCTTTTTTCCTTTGTTGTTCTTCTGATGTAAATTCTACGTCTTTGCCCAAACAGTTCAAATGTGGACTCATCGGTCCATAGTACTTTTCCCCAGTCTTCTCCTGTCCAATTTTGGTGGTCTATAGCCCTTTGTAACTTTTTCTTTTTATTTCCAATCTGTAGCAACGGTTTCCTGACCGCTATACGACCAGAAAGTACTGCTTGTTTAAGACTTCGTTTTGTAGTGGTTAATGAAATAGATTTTGAATGACTCCAATTAAAGCCTGAAGTTATTTCCGAACTGTAAGTCTTCCATTTCTTTTACTCATCAATATTATACTATTATCTTCTGCTTTTGTTGTCTTCCACGGTCTACCAGATCTTTTTTTGTCTTCAAAAATGCCTGTTTCTTTCCATCGTTTGATGGTATCTTGTACAGTACTTCTGGCAACTTTTAATTTTTTACAAGTTTTACGAACTGAATAACTTTCGTTATGTAATGTAATTATTTCAGAACATTTTGCAACCGTTAAAGAAGGTTTTTTAGCCATATTTTAAATTAAATAATCAAATTATAAAATTTTAAAATTTTTTTGAAGATTTTTTAATGCAACTGTCATTAATACCAAATGAAAACTAAACAAAACTAAATATTCTGAATCGTTTTAGTCAGCTGTCATTATATTATAAATATTTACTTCATGTTTCAACAAATAAATAACTTTAACAAGACCAAACTCTTAAGAGTAATGTAACGCTATATATCAAGTTAAAATAAGCAATTAAAAAAACAAACTTATTTATGTAAACTTGAGGTCAGTTATACCCAATTACTGACCTCAAACTTACATAAACACTTAAAATTAGTAAGTTTAAATGTTAAAAATTATTATTAATGATTAATTTAATGATATAGGATAGATTTTAGCTTTTTATATAAAAAATATCAAGTGTACAGAAACTTTTGGTGTAAAATAAAAAAAAATAAACAAAGTATTATATAAACAATAATTTTGAAAAACCCTTTATAAAACAGTTATACCATTGCTGTCTTTGATATCAACCACAGACCTAAGTGATGACAAATGAATGAACTCCACATGCTTATATTTTTGTTGTGCTCCTTTTTGTAAAGTGTTCAATGCAGGACTCTTATAGTTATTTGATGTGCTGATTACACGATTTTTTTTGCGAGCAAGCTGAATGAAATCAATAAAAAAAGTAATGACAACCCAAATAGATACTTATAAGATATACTTCTTTTTGGTATAAAAGTTTTAAAGTTTTTTAACAAAGCAAAACAACAACTTGTAATATACCTCAATACAGTCATTGAACAAGTACATCATCATTTGATCAGTTTTAAGAACAAAAGCATCTGCTACTTCCACGACATCAACTTTTTGTATCAAGCAACGATTTGATGAAAGAATATATGGCTATCATAAAAATAAATTGAAAATATTAACTTAAATTAAAATTGTGCTCAAAAACAAAAAAAACTAAAATCAAATTACCCCTAAATTTGATGTTAGGAAGTAACATTAATAGATTTCCATAACTCATAAATTTTGCCATTTATAAAACTGTTAGGAAATCTTTCACTATACATTAACATAAAATATTAACACAAGTAACTTTTTTTTTTTTACTACAAACAAGTCATGCAATACTTCTTAACATGACCTGCACAGTCATCAGAGAAATAAACAACTTACAGAATATCTATTATTTTCTTTTTCCTGCTTATTTCCATGGTAAAAGAAAATAATATAAACTTTTCTCATAAATAAATATTGAATGAATGTTATGTTGAATGATTGCTTTTTTTGGAAATTTCTAGAGACCGTCGATTCGTTACTGTTTATCGGTTCGCAGATTGTGCACTGAATTATCTATGCTAAACGGTTCAAATTACTTACGGATTGATTTAATCCGAAAATAATGTATCGGAAAAAAATTCGTTAAAATTTTTTCGGATTGCATTCCGATTCGATACTTTCGGATCGGATTTCGGATTGAAAAATTTTTTTCAAATTGGAATCCGAACCGATATTATTTTTACGGATTTATACGGATGCAGAATAAAAAATCCTTTTGAAATAAGATTCATTTTTATTTATTTTTAATATTCAAATATTCAATGAAACGAAATGACTTCCTTGTTAAGAAATAAAAAAAGTCAAAATCACACTGAAAGTTAATCATTTTCCAAATTCATTTCCTGGCCACACAATGTCTTGAATTTCACTGAGTTGCTTAGTGTTTTCTTTCATATATACCAACATCTCAACCTTTGAGATTGAAAGATTGGTTCTTCTAGAGCTGTATATATTCCCTGCTGTTGAGAAAACTCTTTCAGATGTTGATGATGCAGCAGGTATACAGAGGTTTTTTCTGGCCAACCTTGACATTATTGGGTAAATATACTGGTTTTGTTTCCAGAATTCTAGTACATTTGTATTTGCTGGAACTGGTTTTGAATTCAAATACCCCTCAATTTCAGCAGAAATGGCTTTCTTGGAGCTTGTTTCACCTCCAGGACTAATGTATCCTGCACCAAACACTTTCTTCCTCAGTTGTTCAGTGAAATCAAAGTCGTCATCATCTTTATCATCCAACATTGAAGGGGAATGAGTGCTTTGGCTAGCCAAAATTTCTTTTTTTGACAGCTCTTCCATAGCTTTCTTTACTGCAGTTTTGACTACTTCAAATTTTCCCCCCTCATCCACAAAGCACATGCCCTTGCTGTTAGGATCTAAAAAATGAGCTATAGAGAATTTAATATTCATTAAATCCCCTTCGAATCTTTTGTTTAGATCTTCATTGAAGTAGTGAGCAAGCTCTGATGACACCTCGGTTTTTGGCTTGATCATCTCCCTTACTAATCTTCCTCTGATGTTGTATAGGCAATTAATAACGGAACAGATGCTAACATTCTTTTCGCTGCTGCATTTCTCAGAGAACTCTGAGAAGCCTCTCAGAAGCCGGATAACAGATTGAATAGATTCCACTTCATCATCTGTTAGTAAAAGATCTGTCAACTTACAACCTCCACACACCTATCCAAAAATGGTCCCAACCTCAATTTTGAGGACCCAAAAAACGACCGATGGGGCATTAATCTGTAAGGTCTCAGTTATCACCAGATGTAAAAATTAAAATCTAATTTCTATAGCCAAAGGAGAAAAACACATTTAAAGTTTATAGCATTTTGCGCTACTCATCACACTTGGAGCCCCGTCGTAAATCTATTTTGTTTTTTTTTTCACTTTTGGGTTATGGAGTTTTTAAAATATATCAAAAACTCTTCACATATATGTGTTGGCTATAACCTGACAAAAAATGAGCTCTTTAACACTTGTGGTTTGTGTACAGAGACCTAAAGTATAGGGTATGGCACTAAAAGCCTCTTTAAAAAGAGACAACGGATGCTTTACGTTTTTAATCTAACCTTATTATCGACTATGGAAGTTTCAAAATTTAATAGAATGAAGCCTTGGCATTTATCTTTCAGGCAAAAAAATAGAAGCAAGATATCTTTTATCTGTGCAAAGATATAGCTCTTAAAGTAGGAATCTCGCCTTTGAAAAAATGGCCAAAATATAGCAGCTTTTTGTGGTTTTTATGCTTTTTAAAGATTCAAAGTTACATCAAATGACTAATTTAGTAACAACATCATGTGACTAGTGGATATGGGGTTCTATGGTTGTTAGACTTCACATTTGTGTGTACTTTGTCTGCAAAAAGAGTGCTTTTTTTGTCCAAGTTTGTATAAAATATGGGGAAGAAAACACATAGAGGAATTTTTTCTAATTATTCTGAATTTAAAACACATAAAAACCTCTTTATATTTTAGTTGTTAAATCCACAGGTTTGCTTTGTTGTTTTTGTTTAAAATTATTGAACAAATATTGGAAATACACACAATAATGAAAAAAAGAAATATCTCTATACTGAAATGGGTTTTAACAAGATATCAAACATATGAAAATCCCATTTGAACTTAATCTCCCATTGTAAAAACACATACATACAGACATGAAATGATTTCCTTTAAAAAGAAATTGCTGTATGGTGGTGTTGTGATGTTTATTACTTTTTCTTGAAATTGCTCTTAGATTTTTTTATTTAGTACTTGCAAAAAAAGATATATACTTCTGATTAATTTTTTGAAAACTTATGATATTTTATGAAAATATAAATAAATTGATACAGTGTATAATATAAACAAATATTTTAGACAAGAATGAAATTCTAAGAAATCACTGTTTAACTGTTTAAAAAAAAAAGAATTCTTTAAAAAATCTATTTCAAAGATGCTTGCTGCTATAGTCAATAACACATTTCAGTAACTGGCCTTCATACCAGGGTGATCAGGGTTTCTTTTGTACCTAGCCCATTGAGCACTGAAGATTGAATGTAAGGCTTCTGTTGATTGCTCACTAAAAATGCCCAATGCTGTACCCTTTAGAGTAATAAATTCAGGAACATGGTAGAACACTGCATGGGTTTTTGGAGTGACTGAAACTGGGAGTTGAAGGTATGAATTCTTAAAGTCTTTGATATGTTGAATATATTCAGTATTTAATGTCCTTCCAAAACAGGAGCTAACAACACACTTAAAATGTTGGAATGTTTTCACAAAACCAAGCATATGGTCTGCCTTTTCTCTTTCAGTAATTCTTTGCAAAACATCTGTTTTCATCAAAAGCTTATGACAATCATTTCCAACAAACTCTCGACCATGATAAGGTTGTAATTTCAATTTGAGAAATAATGGCCAATCTTTGCTTTTAGGCCATATCTTTAGCATTGATTTGTAAAGATGATTTACAATTCCAAGGAGAAGGTGAAGTTCCATTGGGGGAATAAACTCAATAACTTGTTTGACATCTTCTTGGTCAAACAATGGGTTATGAACAACATTATGAAAATCCTTTGCACACATTTTTCCATTCTCTTTCTCAATGAATGCTTTGTACTGCATCCTAATGGATTTGAAGTTTCTTGGAGTTCCCTGTTCTTTGAGGTCACTAGATTTAACATCACACCAACAGCAAGGGTGTTCGCTTGAGTGAGACTGAATGACACAGATGATATTGGCTAACTTCATGTCACATACAATAAAGAAAGGCACATCAATTTTCCCAAATAAACTTAAAATTTTTTTGACATTTTCATAAGTTTCTGAAACATTTTTTCAGAAACTTATGAAAATGTCAAAATTGGCACTTGTTTCTTTCCCATGTTCTACAGCCAGTAAGCTTTTGTCATTTGAGGCTGAACTTGTTTTGACATTTTGACATCCACCATTGGAGATAACACTCAAGCTGAACTTGAGGAAAGATCCTCCACCATCAATACCTAGTTTGATGAGAGGCGGTGAAGTGATTACTCTAACTCTGAGAATTGTGTTATAAAAATCCCCTAAACTCTTGCAGTGAACAACCTTTGCCAAATAATCAGTTTTTGTTGATGGCCTTGTAAGTGAGATTTTGGAAACTTTGAATAAACTTTCAACTTTTTGATCAGCCATTGTAAAATTTTCCCTAAATTTTGTTTCAACAATTTTTAAATTTGTAGTCTTGTTTAATGTTACAGCCAGTTCTTGCATCTTTTTATTTGAAAGACCAGTATTGATTTGAACTTGAACCATGTCCAAAGTAGTTAGAGAAGTTCTTGATATGCACTGAGCTCTGGAGGGACCTGGAATGATTGTTAAAGCTCTACCTCTTTCTCTGCTCAACCTTATAGTGCCCTGTGGAGAAGATACCTTTTGAGTTATTACAGAGGACGCAATTTATTCAGCAGTTATGGAATCAGTTGCTATCATTTTCTTTAAGTTTTCAAACATGGCGGCTTGTGAACAATTATTTGTTATTCCTCTTTTGACTGCACTGAGACAGTTTGAGCATAGCTTATCAAAGCTACTTGATGATTTTTTCAAATCTTGATCGGTTGAAAAAGTGAGCTTTGTAGAATGTCCTTTTAATTGGCCAACCTGGCAAATTAAACAATTACAAGAATCAAATCCTCTGGTCTGTGGTCTAATAATCACTTTGTTAAAGTGATGTAGCTTGGGAAGAGGCAAGTTTCTATATCCTTTGCCATGTTTTTGTACCATTGCTCTGCAGGAATTGCATATCCCCAATGGAACTCTATCATCCTTAAAATCAATCAAATTTCCAGAAAAAATACCTAGTATTCTTTCCTTGTTGAAATCAGAAATATGCCTGTCACATTTTGAAAAACAAAAGAAGCATACAGATTGCCGACAATCTTGATGAGTTTTTCTTTTATATGGCATTTTAGTGCTTAAAAAACTGATCTTTGAAAAAAATATTCATTACAAGCTTGTGTTGATAAAAAATCTTTTTAGTTGTTTAGACTGTTGACTGCTTAAATGTAATTACTTTGATGTTGTGGCTTTTCCCAGAAATAAGAAACATTTGTTTACACATTTTTAAATAGTCGAAAAAAACTTGGCCAAAGCAATGAAAGATTTTAGGAGATACTTCAATACAAGAAAAAAAGCACAACAAGGTTATACATATTTGATTTAAATAAAAAAAACTTGATTCTAGCATTAACTTTGAAATTATTTTATGAATTATCAATTAATTTTGAATTTACAATTCTAAAGTAATTTTTACAATATGAAAAAAAGTTTTTATTATATCCAATATTTGTTCAATAATTTTAAACATAAGCAACAAAGCAAACCTGTGGATTTAACAACTAAAATATAAAGAGGTTTTTATGTGTTTTAAATTCAGAATAATTAGAAAAAATTCCTCTATGTTTTTTCTTCCCCATATTTTATACAAACTTGGACAAAAAAAGCACCAGGCTTGCAGAGCCGGAGCCAGAGCCGGGAGCCGAGGATCCGATAGTTTTTGCAGGAGCCAGAGCCGGAGCCGAGAAAAACTAGTAGATCCCGGCTCTCAAAAAAATTTTGAACTGAACAAATTTTTTTTTTTTTTTAATTTTAGATTAATTTTTGACACATTTTTTTAGCGACCTCTGCACTTCATTCAAGAAACTTAAAACTCAAAATTCTCTAAGTCTCTAACAATTAATTCATATACAATAAAATTACTTACAAGTTTAGTCTAAAAATAAATCTCAAAAAAATGGCCGCCACCATATATTTGCTTATATTGTTTTTTTAAATTTTTATTCTTGTGAAATGAATGGAGTGCCATATTTATTCTTATCTTCTGTCATTTTTTTTTCATTTCAAAATTATTCAATGACCCAAAAATAATCTTGTATTTTTCTTTTCTTCTCTTGCAATATTTATATAAAGTTGAATATATATTTGGAATTTTTCCGCGATTTCTGTTATTTGTAAATTGCAACCATGAGTGATAAAGTAGAAGACGAGAGGTTATATGATGAACTGAAATGGTTTGCTTATCGCGAAGAGGACGAAGTGTTTTTTTGTCAAGTTGAGATTAGTGTAGGGGAGGAAGTCAGCAAACTTTGCGGTGCAACATGCAAATGCAGTACGAGGGAAAAGAGCAACGGAAAAAAAAACCCACCGCCAACATGAAACGCCATTTTGGTCAATAAACATTCAACATTTTTGACAAAAATTGTTGAGGCAAGAGAGCAGAAACTGAAGAAAGAGAAGGCCGAAAAGGAAAAGAAACGCACCTCATCCGTTTTTGGAGGAAATCAGGGTTTGACTAGTGAGACGAGAAAAGTACAAGCACCCATCGATCGCTTTCTCAACAAAGTTACCATCACAATTTCGAAAGAGGACTTCAAGGAAGGCATGAAGATGACGATTCTTAAAAACGGCGCTCCCTTTAACCTATTCAGCAGTGAAGGAATCAAGATTTTGACTGGCGATTCGGCAAAACATTTTGGCTTGAAAGTCAACCGGGATTCTGCTCGAAGTCAAATCATGCCTTTGGCTCAACAAAAGCGGGCTAAGTTAAAAACCAATCTACAGGGAAAGCTGGTTTTTCTGAAAGTCGACGGAGCTTCAAGACATAATCGAAGCTTTCTTGGCGTCAATGTGCAGTTCTTCATGGATAGCAAAATCAAGAATCTCTTGAAGGCCTGGTGGAATCGTATGGCATCAGGAAAGAAAATGTCCTCGGAATTACGACTGATAACGGATCGAACATGGTGAAAATGGTTGGAGACTTTGGAAAGACAGATGAAGAAGGTGACGTCACTGACGAGTCTGCTGAAGAACTTGCTGGCGTCAAAATCGAAGAAGAACTTGAGGTTGAAATTGAAGGTGATCTACCGGATGCTTATATCACTGACGACGACGACGACGTGTTTGAACAGCAGAGGCCTTACTTCAACGAAATATCGGAAAACATGAGCACCGTTAATCTGCAACGTTGTGGTGCTCACACCTTGCAGCTGGCTGTTAAAGACGGTTTGGAAAAACGAGGCATTAAGTCTCTGGTTGGCAAAGCTTGAGATGTAGCAAAAGCTTGTCGAACGTCGAAAGCAGATGGTCCAGTACATTCAACATGCTCAACCAACTTCTTAAGATGCGTGATGTCCTGAATGCACTGAAAGCGGAATTTAAAACCCGTGACTTTACGCTTCTAAATTACGAGTGGAAGCAAATAGAGGAACTTGCAAAAATCCTCGAGAAACCGGCAGTCACAACTCAAAAATTCCAGAGTCAGGATCTCACGCCTGGGAACTTTATTTACATTCAGGAAATTCTGAAGGAGGAGCTAGTTTCTGGTGAATTCAAGACGTCTGATTTTGGGAAGAATATCAGGGATTCAATGGTGCATCGGGAATCACTTTAATTCGACAATCCCTTTTTTTGTGCTGCTGTCTTTGTAGATGTGAATATCAATGCCTTCTTGGAGAAGAGCAACAGATTTTTATCTCAGTTTTCAATCTATTATTTTTTTAAACGAAAATTGGAATTTGAAGTTACGTACTTTTAATGAAATTCAAAATACTGTTTCATTTAACTTTACTTTTTGACATTCTACTTTTCTCACTGCAAGAACATGATAGATTATAATTTGTTTGAAATTTAAAAACATTAAAAATGCTTTACAATATTTCAATTAATTGTTGAAGACCCTCTGTGGAAGATCCAGAAAAAGCTCAATGAGCAAAAGAAGTTCGAAATCGAGGGGAGTGGAATTGGTCTTCATGGAAATGACTCTAGCGAGAGTACTGGAAGCGGTTTGGAAAATGAAGAGGAATCCGAGGAAATGAGTCCCAGAAAAAGGATGCGAATTCGAATGGAACGTGCTCGGAAGCAAAAAAGCAAGCAGTCCAGCCAAGACGTTGTTAGTCATAAACGATTTGAGGAAAAAGAATTCCGAGAGGCTATTCAAAGTTTGCCAAAGCTTGCTCAACAGATCATGAAGAAAAAGTATGATGGAAATTCGAAGTGCAAAACTGTTTTGGACGAAATAAAGCTGTTTCCCGAGTTGATCCAGAAAGCATGCCTGATTGCTTCTGCTCTTCCTATGACGCAAGTCAGCGTGGAGCGGTTTTTTTCTGGCCTAAAATTTCTGACTCCAGACCGAAGAAGTCATATGGAATCGGATTTGATTGATAGCATGGTTTTTCTTCGAATGAATAAAGAGTACAGTTGACTTTTGAGTGTGTATTGACAGATTAAAAAAGAGAAAACGTTTTGAATTTGGAATTTGATGCTAAATAAATCAGTTGAAAAAATTTTGTAGAAATGACCAGGCAAAGGCATAAATTTGCAAGTACGAAATGAAAGGGTATATGAAAGGGACTGATTCTTCAAAAAAATGTAGTAGTTTATTTTTCATTCATTGAAAAATTTATGAATAGACGGCAAGGTATACTTTTAAATCTTATTCTTCTATTGACGTTATGAGGAGCCGGAGCCAGAGCCGAGTTTTTGCTGGGAGCCGGAGCCGGAGCGGAGCCGTGAAAAAAATTGGGCGGCTCCGCAAGCCTGAAAAGCACTCTTTTTGCAGACAAAGTACACACAAATGTGAAGTCTAACAACCATAGAACCCCATATCCACTAGTCACATGATGTTGTTACTAAATTAGTTATTTGATGTAACTTTGAATCTTTAAAAAGCATAAAAACCACAAAAAGCTGCTATATTTTGGCCATTTTTTCAAAGGCGAGATTCCTACTTTAAGAGCTATATCTTTGCACAGATAAAAGATATCTTGCTTCTATTTTTTTGCCTGAAAGATAAATGCCAAGGCTTCATTCTATTAAATTTTGAAACTTCCATAGTCGATAATAAGGTTAGATTAAAAACGTAAAGCATCCGTTGTCTCTTTTTAAAGAGGCTTTTAGTGCCATACCCTATACTTTAGGTCTCTGTACACAAACCACAAGTGTTAAAGAGCTCATTTTTTGTCAGGTTATAGCCAACACATATATGTGAAGAGTTTTTGATATATTTTAAAAACTCCATAACCCAAAAGTGAAAAAAAAACAAAATAGATTTACGACGGGGCTCCAAGTGCGATGAGTAGCGCAAAGTGCTATAAACTTTAAATGTGTTTTTCTCCTTTGGCTATAGAAATTAGATTTTAATTTTTACATCTGGCGATAACTGAGACCTTACAGATTAATGCCCCATCGGTCGTTTTTTGGGTCCTCAAAATTGAGGTTGGGACCATTTTTGGATAGGTGTGTCCAGAAACAGTAGGGTTCGGATTCTTTAGAGAATGCATCGCCGGAAGAAGATCCACCACAGACTCCATTTGATGGAGGTCAGAGTTCCATCTTGTGGGGCATCTCTGCACTAACTTTGTCCTGGAGTTATTTAAGGCTTTGGCAGCATTAACTAAAGTCATAGCTTTTTGAGAGGACTGGTTGAAGTGACCTACTAATTTTGTTATTTTGTGGTTGAGAATTGACCATTTTGGATATCTTTTATCATCAACAGCACCACTGACAACTAGATTTAGACGGTGGTCGACACACCAAATTGTACTTTGAACTCCAATTGATTTCCTAACACCTGCTTGGACATTTGCTGCACCGTCGATTTTTATCCAGGCTTTGACTCCAAAATCAAGTTCAAGTTTGTTGATAGATTCATTGAGTTTCTTGGCAATATTGTCGCTAGTATGTTGTTCGGGGAAGTAGGACATTTCTACCAAGAAGCGCTTTAATTGGAACTTTGAATCTATATAGTAGAGTGTAAGGCTCATGAAAGACAAATTGGTGTGATCAGTGGTCCACACATCGGATGTAAAGGCCACTCCATCAAGATTTGACTTGTCTGTATTGAAAATGTTTTTTACTTGTTCCTTGATGAATTTAAAAAGGAGAGGAATGTATTTTGTAGATATATTCTTTGCTGTAATGGCTCTGAATTGACCGTTGGTTGCAGTTCTCATCATCCGGGTGAATGCGTCAGTTTCTACAATAGAAAATGGTTGAGTGTCCTCAATCACCCATTTAGTAATGTCAACAACAGTTCTTATTTTATTGATGTCAGTAACTTCCCATTCAGGTTTGGTAGCCTGTTTTCTGCCTTGCCATGTCTGTGTGTTGGAAATGTCACAAGTTCCACTTGGTCCAGACTGTGGCGATGCTAGTGTATCTTTTTGTGTCTGTGGACATCTCCTCTTTTTTCCTCTTTCTTGTGTTTGTTCAAAATCTGAGTCTTCAGAGGCAAGCTCATCAAAAATGTCTGGTATTGTTGATTTTTGCTTATCTTTCCTTTCTAATTGTTTATATAAATTCAAGTGGACTCTTTTCAAATGGTTCCTTAAAGGACTTGTGGTGCTTTTGTTGATTAAGTATATTTTGCCACAGGCCTTGCATTTTGCCTTGTTTTCCTCCACATTGTTGAATTCCCAAATATTAGAAAGCTTAGGCATCTGAAAAGAAAAAAAAAGTGAAATAAAAAAAAAAGAAACGAACCGGATTAAGTTTGCCATATCGGATTGGAGGAATATTTCGGATTATTTATTGAATTTAAAATCCACAAAAATGGATCAGATTGTTAATAAGGATTACTTTTCGGATTAAAAATTTGAAAACACGGATCAAATCACATTTTCGGTTTACAGACTTTTTATTGAAATATTTGCCTCAATATTTCCTTAATATTTGCCTCAATAAAACATGATACAGTTTCCGAAAAATAACTCATTATTTATTAAGTTATTTGAAAATTTTCCTTAATATTCGTCTTAACAATAAATGATATTTTAGAGGCATGCATAAAGTTTTCAATAAAAGAACTAATTATTTGCATTTATTATCGAAATGAACGTAACAATTTTTCAAACTAGTTTTTATCTCTATTTCTATTTTTATTTCTGTTAATATTTAAGTAGAAGAAATATAACAATACAAATTTTATCGGACCAATCCACTAATTGAAGCAATCTGCAAAGCGAAATAATTCGCAAAGGAATTCGATCCACAAAAAAAAAAAAAAAAAAAAAAAAAACCCGCAAAAATTCAGTTTGAAATATTCTTAACTTTTAAATGAAATTAATATAAAAATGGCTTACCGTAATAAATGTAGGTGAAGAATAGTAGACTTGATCTGTTGAACGAATTGTTGTAGGTTAAGATTTCCAAATAGGACTGATTAAAATTAAAAAAGAAATCCACTATTTATAGGACGCGCAAATAATAAAAATGTAATTTTTTTGGACCACACCATTTAATGGTGACGCAAACGGAATGCAATTCGTATAATTCGCTAAGTGAATTAAAGTTAAATTGATTTGTAAGAATTTTTCGGATTGATAATCTGAACAGCGAAGTGAATCCGCAAAAAAAAAATTCGCCAGTGGTTCGTAAATTAGTTTTTGAATTATTAATCTGAAAAATTTTTACAAACTGACTGTTTTAATCTGCAAAATACGTCGGATTGGCTTTTTGCGGATTTTACAAACCGAATCGGCGGTGCCTAGAAATTTCAAGCTTGATCTTGTACAATAAACTTATAGTTCTCAACAAAATTTATAAGAATTAAACAAGACTTTATAATAAGGCACAGGTTAGTATTTTTATTCTGCGCATTTTTTAACTGCTTCAAAAAAATATTTAATAAATTTCATCATCTTGACAAATATTTTATTCATAAACTGAATATACTTTTTAAAAACAATTTAAAAGTATGTATTGTTTTTAAATTCTACCTGTATAGAAAAATGTAACAGAAAACACCTTAAAACTTTTTATACTTGTAAGTTATTATATATCTGCTTTAAGACTGTGAAGTTTGGTGTTGATTAGATTTCAACCATTTAATTCCTCTCAAAAATATTTATAAAAAAATTATTTTATAGTAAGTGGCTTAAAAGTAAATAATAAGTGGGAATATTTGATTTTCAAGTAAAACTTTTGGATTTTGCATTTTAAAAAAGCTTCATAACTTAATGAGTAACATTACTCTTGAATTTCACTATTTATGTAGTGCTAAGAGTACCTATTACAGGTAAAAAAAAAAAAAATAAATAAAAAATGGTAGAGAAAAAGCAAGCCCCATAACTTCTAAAATACATAAAATTATGCTAACATATTGTTAACATAATTATCTACCTTAGTGCAAAGAATATAGAAATTTCTTAATATGAGTTGACACCTATGCCTAATTGTTATTTAAAATAAAACAGGAAATTGTTTGACAAAACATACCGGACAATTATCAACTTCTCTCATAATTTCAAACATTTCAACTTGATGTTCGGTTTTCCTTTTATCTTCATTAATATGCCTATAATAGCATTTTCTGCATATAATTATATTTCATATGCAAATCAATAAATATTATTTTTTTAAAGAGGAATACTTTACTTTTTGAGAACAATTTTAATAATAACTTTTAGAAAGACCATTTTCAAAGAGATTAAGATACTTTAAAGAGCAAGAAATTAACTACAAACAGAAAAGTCATGTATCAAACTCTTCTATGAAAGTATCATATACATAAAAAATCTACATAAAAAAATCTCACGTAAGAACATTTTTGATTGAGTCCACTGCTTGCTGTAAATGCTTATAATCAGGATTCGATTCTGGAGTCTTCTTTAAAATATCTTTAAAAATAAAATTTTATTGAACAAAGAATTCTGACATTATTGTTGTAATTGAAACAAAAAAAACAAATTTTTTTTGTCTGTAAGAAAGAGATTATGAAAGAGATTAACAACCAGAGTTTAAATGCCATTTGGTTACTTTGTAGTCATGGAACAATATTCATGGAAAATGAGAAAGCTTGTGATTAGAACAAAGTAATGAAATAAAAATCCTAAGTAGTTAAGATACAAAAACATTAGTATAATTATCAATAGCAATTGATATTTCATAAAGAAACATACAAGGTTTAAATTAAAAATCTTACTTCAACACAGCATGAGTGATGGGATAAATCATAAATACATTTTATTATTATCATTATTACTATTATTACTATTAGTATTATTATTATTACTATTATTATTATTATTATTATTATTATTATTATTATTATTATTATTATTATTATTATTATTATTATTATTATTATTATTATTATTATTATTATTATTATTATTATTATTATTATTATTACTATTATTATTACTATTATTATTATTATTATTATTATTATTATTATTATTATTATTATTATTATTATTATTATCATTATTATTATTATTATTATTATTATTATTATTATTATTATTATTATTATTAGTATTATTATTATTATTATTATTATTATTATTATTATTATTATTATTATTATTATTATTATTATTATTATTATTATTATTATTATTATTATTAGTATTAGTATTAGTATTAGTATTAGTATTAGTATTATTATTATTATTATTATTATTATTATTATTATTATTATTATTATTATTATTATTATTATTATTATTATTATTATTATTATCATTATTATTATTATTATTATTATTATTATTATTATTATTATTATCAAAAAGTTTGAAAACCTAAAGTTTTAAGCAAATTTTGTAAACAAGAATGTTTTGAAATACTGAAAGTAATAAATACTTTAGCTTATACCATAATCAGTCATTTTCTCATTTTAAATGTGAATGATTAATTTTATCAAAATTATGTATAGTTGCAATCACAAAGATGAGACCACATCTTTTTTATAACTATTTAAAGCTTGAAAATTACTGTTACAAATTGATGAAACTTAA
This sequence comes from Hydra viridissima, assembly GCF_058129835.1. Taxonomy (NCBI): domain Eukaryota; kingdom Metazoa; phylum Cnidaria; class Hydrozoa; order Anthoathecata; family Hydridae; genus Hydra; species Hydra viridissima. Next base: position 6,136,959 of record NW_028324310.1, read on the forward strand.
TGGTATGTTGTTGTTAGTATTACTTTGTTGTTAGTATTGATTTTGATTGTTTTTATTTTTTTTAGTTGTACTTTACAACTTTAAAAACATTTAGTGGAAATTGCATGGATCATAATGATGTAATAACTAGATTGAAGTGAAGAAAAATTACTTTTCACAGTTTTCATTAAATGATAAATTTATTATATCAGTACTTATTTGGGTAGCTTTGGCAAAATTTTGGCATGGAGTCTACAATCTTACTGAGGACATCATCTTATTTCAGGGGTCAATCCTATAAATACATTTTCAACCTAATTTTATGCTGAAATCTAAGACTTTTTACGCTTTTTTGTAGATTGAAAAAAAAACAAAAAAAAAAAAACAGATCCTATAAAAAATTTACTCAAATTTCTTGTGTAACTCTAATCCAAATTTTTTACACAGGTCACCATAAAATTTCACTCAAATTTTTTACACAGGTCACCATAAAATTTCACTCAAACTTGTAAAAATATATATTTGAAGATTGAAATGGCTGTTTCTAGATGTCAGTGATATGTTATTTTGAAAGTAAACAGAATTTGATGACCATTCTTTAAAATTGAATTAATTACAAAGGTCAGTTTTGATTTTGTCAGAAAATGACTGATAGGGCAGTGACTTGGTTTTTGCGGCTCAAAGGCCTAAAAAAAGAGAATCCTGGCAGGTAATATAATTTCAGCCATATTCTTTCATTTTTATTGCAGAAAATGCATAAGAGTTCTGCTATATATTAATAGCAACTGTAGATAACTTTTTAAAATAAATTTGTCCAAATAGCAAAATATTTCTTGATTACTGTTAAAAAAGCTGACATTTATATAAAAGACAAAAAATCAAATAGTAGTTTTATCAACTTAAATAGAGGGAAATTAATGAAGATGGCAATGACAAAATGCTTCAGGAATGTTACTGGGTACCAAGAACTATTCTTGATCAGTTGGAAGATTCTTTTATTGTTAAACTAAAACTAACCCTAACTTTTTATTAAACAATAGTGATCGATTGATAATATCAATTATGTATTGATTTGTAGGCTTTTACTATTTAAATTTATACTATTCATTTATACTGTTTTTTTATTAACAAGCTGACCTGTTTATACTAAAAAGATAAGCCATTAAGATTATATTAAGATTTTTTCTGGCAATGTGCACTCTATTGTTTTAAAGCTGTTGCTCTAATGACATTTGTAGATTGAGAATGTTGGAAGTTTTGTGATAGCAAGTAAAATGTAAGTTTGGTGAAATCTCTTTTGATCACATAGCACAAGTTTAAACTTTCAAGCTTATCTTAGATGTCTTGTATGCATTTTCAGATCTTTTAAGATGATAAATTTTTAAATCTATACTAGCCTTTTTAAAAATCAATAACAATAAGGGTCTTGTTACTTCTTAATTAAGTTTCAGTTTTACAAAGTTGGTCTTGGATGATTCAAGTCTTTACACGACAAGACCAAGATGGTCTTGTGTTGCTTAGTCTTGTCTTACAAAGTCTTACTAAAAAATGCTACAAAAATACTTTCTGATTCCAGATGCAGACACTATATCACAATAAATGTGGCACAAAAGAATTATTCAGAAATCTATGCTGCAACACACATGTTCACAGATGTCTAAAGATGTTTTTATAACTATTCCCATAGAGATCATAGTTGTGTTAACTATGATTTTTGTGCCTATACCAGTTTTAGAACTTTTTATAGGAACACTTCTTGAAAATAGCACAGTTACACCAGATTTAAGATTTTAAATTGAACTTTGAATTTCAACCTTTTGCTTTTAGATGTTGCATGTAAAATTACAAATCTTTTACTTTAACAAAAAGGTTAACAATGTTAAACCTAGTTTTAAAATTTTTGAAACAACCCCAGAACATTTCCAATACAATACATATAACATAATTCAATTTTATTTTGATCAATCTAATTTCTCCTATTTCTGATTCAATTTAGTTTTGATTGAGATTTTTTCTATACATTTTTTATTATACTATATTACATTACACTATATATAAAATTTTCAAGTTCTTTTGTAACAATATCATTGCTTTACATTATTGTTTTTACACAAACAAAAAATTTTGTACTCAGCTTTTATAGAACATTAACTTCACATTAAATTACTTTTATCAGTTTTAATTAATTCATCCAAAAATTTACATTTTTATTGACTTTTTTTAGTTACAATCAAAATATACAGAATGGTATTTATGAACTAGATAGATCAAACGAACCAAACATGAATGATTGGTAAATTAAGCATGACTATTGCAACAAGTAAAAAAAAAAAAATACCATTAATTAACAAATTCATAGAAGGGATTCTCTGTACAGGACGAATAAGCAACTCAGTTAAACTTTGACGACCACAATCTGGTTTTGTCAAGCAAATCTAAATAAAAATAACTGCATTAAAATCAAATAAAGATATTGCTAAAAAACAAAATCTCCAAAGAATTTTACCTTTAGGAAAGCATGAAACCGTGGCCTTTCCTTATCACATCTCATAATAGTTTCTTTTATCATTTCAAAGTAGTTGACAAAATTTGGATATACTTTGATCATATTGTCTACCTAAAGATAGTTTATAGCAAACTTACAGAAGAGCTTTATGAAGGTTACTCTAGATAATATAAATTTATCAATAGTTTAAAAAACTTACTATAGATAACATTAACATCAGTATGACTTTTATATGCAGATGTGCTTTTCTAAACCCTAAGCATTGTTTTAAAATTTCCACTTATTAGCTAATTGCCAAAATGAGGCAATTAGTAAATATATATCAAATAAACTTACACAATCATTAACAGCTTTTCCTATCAAAACTTCTTCATTCCAACTTTCAATAAGTTTGTCAATTGCAATCTAGAATCAGTGTTAATATTAAGATGCAAGCAAATAACTTATCATGTCATAATTTCTGCTTTGAAGACACACAGAAAAAAATGCAACAACGAAAATTTGCTGATGAATAATTTGAATTACTTTATAAAAGCAAGTTTTATAGATAAACTAAAATGATCCAAAATCAAGTATTCTCAACTGGCACAGAGCCAAGTCATATGAGAACATTTTGATTATTGGAACAACTTTGAAACTTTTTGACTTTCGACTAGATCAATTACTTTATTTTTTAAAGTCAACGAAAATCGACTAATACTTTTAAAATTGAGTAAGCCGACTAAAAGTCAGTTTAGCCGAAATATTTGAATAAAAAGTTTTATTGTAATTATATACTTAAATGTTGCTTGACAATTTATTTTTTAGATGCTATGAAAAAAAATAGAACTTTAAGAGAGTAAACAAAAAAATTAGGTGGTATATAATACTGTTATAATTGCACATGCTGTTATAATTGCACATTCTGTTATTATTCTGTTATTTCTTTGCTCGATTTTAATTTATCTAATCTATTAGATGAACTAAAATCGAATAAAAAAACAAAATAAAACGAAAGTTAGAATCACAAAGTAAAGGAAAAAAAACACAAATGGGCATTTTATATTATTTTTCACAACAGTTAAAGCAAAAAGTTAATAAAAAATTTAATTAATAAAAAACAGTGGTATAGATAGGTCGGGCAGATGGGGCTGCTAAACCATTTTTTGGGGTGGCAGATTTATAAATATTTTTCGCATCATGAACTGAGCAACAAAAACACATTGCTTAACATTTTGTTTTAAAAAGCATCAACTGGTTACTATGATGAGAAAAAAGAAACATATTAATGAAGTGGTGCTACATACAGTAAACTAAGAGTTAAGTTTATCTGACACAGCAAATTAGGTTCAATGCTCAGATATTTTGATTGAATTAAAAAACCGCTATGAATGATATTCTTATGCATAACTCAACCTTTATAAATAATTTATATTTACAAGATAAACTACTTATTAAGATAAGACTAATTGGTCAGCATCATAACAATATTAAAGGTTGAAAAAATTAAATCAAGTGAAAAAACAGAAATAAGGATGTTGGATGACTACCCGACTAAATCGACTTTTAGTTGATTCGTAGGAAACCCATAGTCGAATTAATCGACTATTCGATTTTTCAAAGTCTATAAATTTCAACCTTCAACTAATAGACTTTTAAATGATTTAGTTGAAGTTGATAACAACACTAATTTTGATTATTTGCATTAAAAGCATTTTAACTTATGTGCAGAACAATATTTTTCTCATAATTTGAAAACGAATAAATTATTTCAGAGTCTCTTGACTAAATTACTTTGAACCAATTTTGCGTAAGTTATTCTCACTATACAAAAATTTAGTTTTGATAGCATTTTGGGTAGTACTTTGCCAATCATTTTGTAGCTATGTTACTGAAATTCATATAAAATTATGTAAAATCCAGTGTAAAATTTATAATTTACTTCAATTTTTTTTCGGTTTACTCAGCCATTAGGAAACCTTTGCAATGCCAACTTGAGTAAAGGGCAGCAGCAAAAAAAAAACTATGCTTAAACAATATATTGTTCATATCTTGGTATAAATTTAAATGATGATGAGTGATGTTCAGTAATAAACATGAAAGTTGAAAACCAAAAAAACCTATTTTACTTGCATAGAACACCTGTTAAAACTTTGCACATTCTGAATTTTTTCAAGCAAGGTAGCATGTTATTTGCCATACGGACATGCAGGAATTAAAACAGAGTTGTTTATTTTAAAATTTGATGTTCTTCCCTGTTAACCTAACTACATTGTTATTGTTAATAGCAATCTTGTATATTTAAATTAAGCTTCTGCAAAAAACATTTTTAGCAAAATAATGCACCTCATAATACAGCAAAAACCAGAACCCAAGACTAAAGCATTGACATTTTAAGTTGGTCTGCAATTATCCCTAATTTGAACTACATACAGAATCTTTGAAAAGGAAGCGTATGAAATGGAAGCATTTGCATATCAATTTAGATGGTCAAAATACTGATTACTTAGTGAGTTTTTTAAATAGATTTTTCATTGTCCCTTAATTGAATTGTAGTCTGTTTTCTTTTTTTCTTTTTTTTTTTTTTGTCATTAATTTTAAACTTAAAAAAAACAAACAAACAAACAAAAAATTTTATCATTTTTTAATTTTAAAAAAGTATAGTTCTGTTCATAAATTATAAAAGTTTTAGGTTAAACAATCAAAATATTTTTTTACTACCACTCTACTTTGTACCAGTAAATTTAAATACCAGTAATTTCTTGTGAGTTTCTAAGAGTTCAGGAATAGAACCAAATATTGTTTTGATTTCCTCAGGAGCAAGCAAAGAACCACCACGCTGATTTGCTGAATCTTCTAGAGGTTCTTTAAATACCTATACAATAAAATATCGATACCAAGGTTAAATCAAATTAAAGTGGACGTTTATATCAAATACATATAGTTTTGAATAATAATAAAAAATTACTTTCAAATATAGATTATTTTAAGAAAATTCAAGGCCAACAACTTTTTTGCTTTCTAAAACATATGCACTAATAATCTCTTTATGCTCATTTTTTATACTATCATTCATATATGAAAAATTCAGGAGAAAGTTAGTGAAGCTGCACATTTACTTTTCAAAGATAGTCAGAGTAGATGAGTAATTAACAATTATGTAATGTTTTTAATATGTAAACACAATATACAACCAACAAAAATATAATAACATTAAAAATGTCAATTGTAATCACCTCAACAATTGTTTTAAGAACATCAACATAATTTCTCTCTGTCTGTTGAAGTTCCACACATCGTTGATAGCGTGCTGATAAAGGCTGAATAGATTTCTCTAAAGCCTTAACATCTGGAGAATCAATATGAGATTGAAATAAAGGAGAACCTATAGAAGATTCAAAAGTTGCTGAAGATATAGTTGATAAACGACCATCTCTACTATGCCTTTTATTAGCACCATATGGAGAGTTTGGGGACAACAAATCACTGAGATCAGATGCATTTAAATATTTTCTTTTCTTAATTCTTTGATTGGAAATACCAAGAGGTGTTCCTTCTTCCTAAGAAGGAATGTAAAATAAAAAAAATAAAATGAAATTAAAATCATACCTTTATCAAGTTTTGATTTAAAACTGTAAAAAAAAAAAAAATAAGGAAAAAGAAAACTTAAGGCACACGGCTGACATGCATATTTACCATTTCCTTTATTGAAAAAAGCTTTAATTAGATTTATAAACTATTATGAACTATTTTAGTCACTTGTTAGTATAAAGTAAATTGATATTATAACTAAATATCAAATTGTTAAGAGCTTCAATCTCTTTTAATACTTATCTATGTATAGTTTTCCCTTCTCCCCTTTAACCCTGAATTTTTAATAAAGAACCAATAAAAAAACAGAATAAATAAGATTTGAAATATTAAAAGTACTTGTATTTTTCAGGTTGCATATTCACATATGCAGCCTTAAAATTATAAGTACTTTTAATATTTCAAATCTTATTTATTCTGTTTTTTTATTGTTTGAAAACTATTTTTATTTTACTTTTTGGGTTCACTATTAATTTATGTTTAGAACTATGAAATATACTTCATGATCACATTTGTACTAACTAGCAAATCAATTAAACTAGACGTCATTATCAATGAGACAAAAATACATAGTATAAAACAAATGAGAAAAAACAAGCTATTGGACTGTTATTTAAAATGTGGCATTCAATTCTTTGTAAGTTGTAAAAGAAAAGTGTTAAATTATATAAGCAGCATGCTTTTGCATGTAGTTGTATGTTTGTCAAATATGTATTTGGATGTTGAGAGCTCAGGTCTTAGTGCCTAATACACAATAAATGAAAGAGATTGAAAAATGAAGAAGTTTTATCAAGTGATACTTAAAATTATCTAACAGATGGTAACAACCAACTCTTTATAATAAAAACAAGAATAAATTGTAAATAATAAATATTTATGAATTACCGTTACAATATGATACATGGATTCTTCAGCACATGCATCCAACTGAATACTTGCCCAAAACCACTAAAAATTAAAAATACATTAACATATTATCATAGTAACTCAAATATCATTATTTCATTGGCAGTTTTTTAGCCAGAAATATTCTCAAAAACATAGTAATTGTGAATTTTTCACAAATACAAGAATGTTTTTGTGAACTTTTTTTTTTTTAATTTAGTGAGTTTAAATATTTTAGTTAAAGTACATCTTCATTAAAGCTTAAATGAAAATCCTTTTTTTAACATCATTAAAGTATTTTTTTCACAAGTTGCACAATATGCATGGATTGCTTAAAAGTTAAATTTTAAGAAAGATTACAAAATCTACAAGAACAACCAAATTAACCTAATACTGAATACAATATTGAACAACTAAATCAACTTCATACTGAATACACAACTCTACAGGTAAAGAGTTACAAGCATAAAAAACAACTGTTCTTAAATAACTTTGGGATATTGAAGATGATGTCAAAAACAAATATAACATTTAAAAATCTATATTTGCACTGGTTTCCATGATATAAGCAATCAGCCAATAAAGCAAGGTTTATAAAATGCATAATCCTACTTACACTATTAATTGCATAATGAGTATTACTGATCAATAAAAACCGTGTACCAAGATGATACAATATTAGATAATATTACATCACCACATTGTACAAAAGTCATTATATGCTGCAAAGCAACTTAGACAATATCTTAAAACAATTTTTTATGTTAGAATACTGCCTTATGCCTTAGACCAAGGTAAATAAAGCAATTAATTTCTGCTATATTTGAAACTAAATTACTTTTGCATCATAAAAAGAAGAATCACAACCACAATTAAAAAAGTAGACCATGACTAAAGTGGGGTGTCACAAATATATTACAACTTTTATAAAGAGTAATCCAATGGCTAAATCAGAGAAAAACCATATCAGAATTATTCATTTTGTAAGGTGCCTGCAATTGACAAATGTTTTCTTGAGAGAAAAAGTTGCTTTTCAGTGAGGAAGAATGTTAGGAGGCTTGTTGTGATCAGCCAACAGCCTTATACGACCCAACTGGATTTAATGTGGGCCATCAACTTAAATTATAATCTAAATTATGATCCAGATCAGTAGAGGTTGTTTATTTTAATAATTCCAAAATGAGTCTTAAAGCTGTACTACTACATAATGGCAATCAGCTACCACCAGTTCTAGCTGCTTATGCTGATGCAATCATAGAAACACCCTTTACTTCAGTAAATTTTAGTGATATCAGAAAATTGGTGATCTGAAACACATAAAATCATATTTCGATTTGTATACTTTCCTTAGTCTGTATTTAAAATTTGTTGAATGACAATTTTTACTATAGCAATTCCTATTGATAATGATATTTTACTTTTAATGAAAAGTGCCATTTCTTAATGAGCTTCACATGATGAAGTTAAATATTACAATGAAATTTGTTACTTAGCTCTGGTTGTCATATAAAAGGTTTATCTATTTCAACTACAGGTAATAATACAACAAATCTAAATAAAGGATGATTTGTTTAGAGGTACTTTTTGCAACAATAAAACAAAATTTAAGTAAAATTCATTGAGAAGTCTAGATGTCCAACTCACTAGCTAGAGTTTGAAATTAACTGTTTAATAAAGTGTTCTTGCAATAAAGCCAGTGTGACAGGGAGCATTGCCTTGTTAGAACCTTTTTTTCACTATATGCCAGTTGTGGTCACATCCAATAATGAAAATTGGTTTTCAAAATTCTCAATGGTACAGCTAATTGCGCAGTCAACAGGCTAATAATTGAAAAAACATACTCCTTACTAAACAATGATTTTCATATTACAACTAAATAATTTGTAGTAACTATGTAAAGCTAATTCTTTCCATGATGAAATATCAAGCTATACTGAAAAAAAAAAAATACAATTAAAGATTGATATGACTCACACACCTGCAGTCATTACACCAAATTAAAAAAGTAACTCTAATCACCTTTTATATCGATAAAAGCTAATTTTGTGTCAAATTTGATTCGCTAATTTTAAAATAGCTTATTTATGGTTCTTGTAGAATAAATTTTAGTGCTCTGATAAAGTTTCTCTGACGCTGACAAAGTGATGCTTGAAGTATGTAAACAAAAGTATTAATGGAAGCTGCATTTTTTATACCATGGGTGCCTTTCATATGCAGTACAAACTTATGCAGTATAGTGGTTAGGTCATACCAAGTATTTTCAAAAATATAAGGTTAAAGCCTTAAAAAAACTTGGAATATTTTTGCTTTCATTATTACTTTGATAGAACTTTTAAAAACAAACCTCTTGTTTAACAACATGTAATGCCTTCAATTCTTCAAAAGGTAATGGATGAGAACACAACTCATCAACTACCAAGTGTGTACAAGAATCTTCTTTTAATGAAGACAAATATATTCCACCTAAAATATGTTTTATCTATTATATAAAAACAATTTTCTACAATGTAAAACTTTTAAAAGCAATTTAAAAACAGCTTGATATTTCAGAATAAGAATATAATAATTATAGCATCAGCATTTGGTTTTTCTGTTTTTGATGAATAATAACAGATATATTACAAATTTCTAAATCAGTCTTGAAATCAATTGAATTTAAAATAACTTATAAATTTAGCCATACAAAGTTGCAAGATTACAAATAAAAAATTAAATTTAGAATTTCCCCCCTCCCCCCCTTCCCTACCCATCCTCCTTATTGTTTTGTTTTGCTTGTTTTGTGTTTTTTTCCTATAGACTGATTCAGCAGAAGAAAGCATAATCTCTCGATGCAATCCATTATTTAGCACTTCCTTGTCTTTTTGATTCCATCTAATACACAGCATGAAAATGAAGTCATGCAAGCTTTGGATTGATATTGAAATTGATGGAACAAGTTTGTCTTGTGTTGCATTTAGGGTTGTTTAAAAATATCTTCTTCCTTTACTGCTTATTGAACAAAATGTCAAAATGCTCTATGCTATTTCTAATTTTTTTTTGGCTTGCATTTTTGAATAAATGTTAGCTGCTTGGGTGGCAGCTAATGCAGTTAAATTCTGTCAACTCTTAAAACCACCCCCACCCCTTCACACACGCTCAAACATTTTGTATGATATATAAAGCAGTTGATTGTCCAAAATAGTACAAACTTGGCTGTTAGTCCAAAGAATACCCATCAGGATCAGCAGCAACAAAGGTATTTTGTTCAAAAACAGTAAACATGTTTACAGTAGCCATTTTGTTCAACAGAAAAATGGATTGATAATAATTTTAAAAAATGAATGCATGTCAAGTAAAAAATAGCATATTTACAGGCTACCACTATATTTGTTATTAACAAAAACTCTACTACATTGGTTATGATTGTTTAACTTTACTCCAATTAATTTTGATACATTCATAAACTCATACCCTTTAGCAAAATCATCACTCTACACTAGTTTTTTTAGTAACTTGAAGAAAAATTCTTATTATCAGAAAAGCAATAATTATAAAGTAGTATACAAGTCACTAACTAAATACCTCATAGTAATTCTACTATGAATATAAAAATGAAAACCAAGGTAATTAAATAATGCATTTTCCCACCTTTTTATATAATCATACAGTTCATAAATGATAAAAACAACCCTCTGAAACTAGATAAAAGCTCAGTTCAGAATATGAAATGCAAAGTTTAATACAATTTCATACCATTATTGGTGGTGATTTCATGCATGTGATTAGTTTCCTCTTCAGAGAAACCATAGAAACTTAATCTTAATCCATGAAATGGTTTCATAAGGTATTTCTTTATCTAAATGAAATAATCTGTTTGTGCATAAATGTATAAAAAGTGTAAACACCTTTGGTTTTCAGCCTAAGTATATTTTGCAAATCCTAAATTATTAAAATCCACAAGTCCAGTTAATTTAGAAAAAGAAATTGTTAATAATTATAAGCACTTAAAACAGATAAATAGCAAGACATATTTTTTTGAAAATATTGAAAATATTGATTTTGTTAGCTAACCTCCCCCCCTTCCTTTTTTTCTTTTTTCTTTTTTTTCTTTTTTTTTTTAAAAAAAAAGGAATTTCCTTCAATTATCAATTATTTCATAAGGTGTGATTAGCTGGAACATTATAAAATTATTAAATGCTTAAAAATGAGCTCAAAACTAGTTAAAATTAAGAATTTTTTCTTGCTAAATCAAAAAATACATATACTTTATAAGTTATCTATTCTCTTGTTAATTATTAAAAGACTGATAAAACCTGTTGGAATTTAAGACAAAAAAAAATAAATAAGCTCTTAAAAATAAATAAATTTCAAAAACTTCAAAATAAATTTTATTAAATATTTATTCCAATTTAAGTTAAAAAAGAATTTAAAGGGTTTTGAAATAAAAACTAAAAACCAAATAAATTATAGTAAAGATGTTAAAATTTAAAATCTTTGCTTAGCATTTCATATTTTCTATACAGCTTCATGAATTACAAAAAATTTTTCCTAATGTGAAATTCATAAAGAAAATAACAAAGGTATTATCAGTGATACTTACAAATGTTGATTCTGTGGCTTTGAATGATCTATATGCAAAAAAAAAAAAAAAAATTAAAAGAAAAAAATAAACTTACAAATGCAAAAAGGAATAAGAGGAGATATTAGTTACTTTGTTAAACATTTTGAAGTTTAACTCAAAATATAATTAATTTGTTAAAAACTTATCAACTCCATCAAGATTACTAAAAGAAAGTAAAATAAACAATTTATCATGTTAAAAAAATTATACATGTTAAATATTGTTAAAAGTTCAATTGTTTTAATGATATTTTATTATGTCTATTATCGATAAAACATTTTTATGATTAGAAGTGTAAAAAAAATATCAGTACTTATACTATTAAAAAATCAATATGTTTTAAAAACAACAACTTCTTTTGTATTTAGAGTAACAACTTTTTAATCTTGTGCTAACTTATCAATTTTAAAAACTTCATATAAACTTTAAAAAAATATAAAAACCAGGGATTTAGATATAGAACTTCTTCACAAACAGCTTCACAATATGAGGTTATATAGTAAGGAGAAAGGTGTTATAATTTTTGCATGTAAACAAATCTTTAAATTACATCAAAACTGATTTTATGTTTGTCAATAAAGACTATTATGGTAAAATAATAGTTATATTCCTAAAAAAGAATGATATTCCTAAAAAAGAATGTTAAAAAAAGCTCTTATATTTTAAATAGGATTATTTTAATAAACCATTATGGAAATCAAAAAATTAGCTTGAATCAAATTAGAAAGAAGAAAATTATAAATGTATTGCTATATTTAACTTTAAAGTTGTTTTAATCTTTTAAACATTTTATAAAAAAGACCTACATATCATTTCTTTTTTCCCAAGAATTTAAAATCCAATCTTCAGTCATGATACTTCTTCCCAAGTTAACAGCAGCCTATAGAAAAGAAGCACACACTAAGAAGACTTAAAGTTTTATTAATATCTCTTTTTCCTAATAAATAAAAGAAAAAAAATTTGAATTTAACTTGCATTTTAATTGACCTACATTTGAACATTATTTGTGTTCTTTTGAAAATAATAGAGATATTTCACAAAGTCTGGAACACTCAACATTTAATGAAGTGTTAGTCTGGAGACCATACTAACACTTCATTAAATCTAACAGAGGAATTATTTAGTATTGTTCAATAAAATGACATTTGAAACTTTTGATAGTTTTTCTTACTGTTTTTGTAAAATGAAAAACCTATTTTATTTTATTATTTTTTTCTTAGAATCCCCTTTAATTTTACATTAAAACCAATAAAGACTTTTAAAAACATTAATAATAGGATCTGAAATAGGTTTTATACATAATATTTGGAATCCAATTTGGTTTTGTTAACTTTTTCTTTAATGATGGAACTTGCAAGTCCCGGTTACTTTTTTAATTTGCTAAAATTTAAGTTTTTATTTTTTAAAATTCCCTTCCACATCTTTAAAACATTAAGTCATTTTCTTATTGTTTACATCCATTAGTTTTCATAATACTTGAAGGACTGGGACTTTAAAGTCCCAAACATAAAACACCATTAAAATAAAAACTTTTAACATTTAATTTTGCTTTTGGTTTGTCTAAAATGTTTTTATTTCTTTAAGTAATTTTAATCACAGGTTTTTAATGAAGTAAGGTAATAAAGAATTATCAATAAACTGTGATTATTATATATATATACATATATATATATATATATATATATATATATATATATATATATATATATATATATATATATATATATATATATATATATATATATATATATATACAGTATGCGACAAAAGTGTTTACATGTTTTTGAAAAATATTCTTTTTTAAAATAAATGATTGAAATACATGTTTATATATCAATATATATATACCAAAATAAAGGTAATTCATTGTAGTTTCATGTTTTGAGCCTGAATTTAAATGAATGAGAAGTGTTTATAGCAAATTATTTATTGAAACAAAATGTCAGATGTAAACAGTTTTGTCGCGATTTATGCTATTATTAATTTTAATGCGAAATTAATACTTTGTGGCTATATTTTTAATTTGTTTAAATAAAACATATCTCAATTAGTAATAAACGGTTTATTTAAACTTAAAATTTGTAATGTAAACAACAGAAAAATTATAATTGAAAGAATGAAGAAAGTGTGGAAAGAAATTGAAAATTTAGCTGTTCAGAAGCTTAAATCAGGATTGTCTCTTCGTGAGACAGGACGAGAACTTAATATATCTTATTGTTTAGTCTATAAAATTAAGAAGCGAAACGATATAGAGGAGAAATGCAACAAAAATGGACGCAAGAAAATTTTCACTACTCGAGATCAGAGAACAATTTCTAGATTAATCATGACAAATAAAGCAAAATCAGCACACGATGTAAAGAAACAATTAAATAATTCTCAAGGTACAGTGGTAAGTACTCGAACAGTGCAGAGAGAACTCAAGAGAATTGGATTCAAGGCAAAAAAGAAGATCAAGAAACCACTACTAACACCGAAACATCGTAAACAACGATTGGAATTTGCAAAGAAGTATGAAAACTGGACTTTTGCTGAGTGGAGTAAGGTGATTTGGACAGACGAAAGCAAGATTAACTTGATTGGCTCTGATGGCATTCGATATGTATGGAAAAAAGCTGGAGAAGGAATTTCTGATTGTGACTTTATTCCAACAGTAAAATATGGCGGCGGAAAGTTGTTGTTTTGGGGATGTTTCTCTTCGTCTGGTGTTGGTAAAATCGTAAAAATTGATGGAATAATGGATGCGAAACATTATATTGACATTTTAAACAATGGCTATTTGCCTAGTTTACGAGGATGGCGAAAGCAAATTCGTTCGACATTTTTTATGCAAGACAATGATTCAAAGCACAAGGCAAAAATTACATTAGAATTCCTAAATTCGAAGAAATTTAAGATTCTAGAGTGGTCTGCGCAAAGTCCCGATCTTAACCCGATCGAGAATCTTTGGTCTATTGTGAAGAATCGAGTTTATAATTATGAAACAAGAGCAGCCAGTCGACAAGAATTATGGGAACGAGTTGAGTATGTTTGGAGTTTGATAACTGTTGAAGAATGCAAGAAGTTGATTGGTAGCATGCCTGCGAGAATTGCAGCAGTCATTAGAAGTCGTGGAGGCTACACAAAGTATTAATTTCGCATTAAAATTAATAATAGCATAAATCGCGACAAAACTGTTTACATCTGACATTTTGTTTCAATAAATAATTTGCTATAAACACTTCTCATTCATTTAAATTCAGGCTCAAAACATGAAACTACAATGAATTACCTTTATTTTGGTATATATATATTGATATATAAACATGTTTTTCAATCATTTATTTTAAAAAAGAATATTTTTCAAAAACATGTAAACACTTTTGTCGCATACGGTATATATATATATATATATATATATATATATATATATATATATATATATATATATATATATATATATATATATATATCTTTTTAATGATCGCTTTTGCTTGTAGAAAATGTCCAAGGATTTTAAATTCAGCTGCAGCTGTTTTTTGTATTTTTTTTTTTTAGAGGAACTTTCTTCTGATAATTACCTTTCTGATGAAGAACAATCTGATTAAGAGGGCACACCATCTAAAACACTGATGAGAGGTAATAATATAGCCTCAACCAGCAAGTTGCAAGCTGATCTATCAGTGATGTGTGAAGATATACCATCAGTAAAAGCCCTTTCAGTAACTACCATTTAAGAAAGAGAGATGGTTCTGAGATCATAACGGATTTTACATCAGATTAAGGTAGGCTTAAACTTTTAATGCTATTGATATTTTAAGATTTCATTTATGATCTTATTTAGGTAATACTTTTTTAATTATTTTTTACTATATCTTGTTTTTACAAGACCTATTAAAGAATATTTTGGCGCTTGCACAATGCCAGGAAGCTTTTTTTCTTCCAGACTATTTTGAATATTCATCAGCATCAATTTCATAATAGGATATCAGCTCCTACCATCTTATACACTCTACTGGAGCATTAACAGAGATGTTGGTGTTCCCTATGTTTCTTTTGTCACATTTTCTCAAATGCTGATGGTTTAGTGCTTTTTGTCTGGGAAGTCAAAAAGCCGGTAACATTATTGTTTAACTTCCATGGCATAGAGGAAAAATAGTAGGTCGAACTCAACAAAATTTGTATACAGCTAATTGTTAGATGTCCTGTATTGGAATCTATGGAATGAATGTCCTGCATGAAAGAAAATTGGCTGTCATATTTTCATTAAAAACTTGAAGAAAAAGCTCCCTAGTATCGTGCAATCGCAAAATTATCAGAGACTTAAACCAGTATATGGGAGGAGTTAGTAAAGCTGATATGAACTGCAGTCTCCATGGCTTGAATAGGAAATTGAACAAACAATATATGTAACAATTGCCATTAAAGGTAGGAAGACCTCTTAAAGACAACAGAACACCAACCTTCCACTTGTAATAAAAAGAAGAAAGGCAGAATAATCTGTATCCGATGACATTTGCCTAAGCAACTCTGGTACTCTTTGGCCTGAATTTACAGAGAAAAGAAAAATAGGATTGATTTAAGGCCATTTTACATCTGTCGTGCTTGTGGTGTCTATTCATGCTAAAATGAAAGTAGGCAATGCTTTTGAGCTTTTCATTATGTTTAAGCTAAGCCTTGTTTTTAAAAAATAAAATTTTTATCAAATATTGTCTTTTATTTTGTTGGCATATTTATTACATTGTAATTATATTTTGAAATAAATCAACATGCCTGATAGTCTGGTAAAAAAAGGGTTAAGAAAGATAACTAAATAAAAGAGCAAAAGAAAAAAATTGCTCTTTTTATTTTTTTAAATGGAAGTATTTTATTGTAGAACATGTTCAGGAGTGTTTAAAAAGAGATATTAAGCTTGAATTTAATTAACCAATAATATTTTTGTTGAGCTGATGCTATAAACATCAATCCTTTGCAAATATTGATTGGGCTTAAAACTTTCCAGTTGGATATAATTAGCAATAATTCAAGAAATACTTAACGAATTCCAATTTTTTTTATAATAGCGTTCTAAATAAATACATTTAATTTCGTTGGTGTTTTACTAATACTATCAGTTTTTCAGTCCAAAATGATTAAACAAATGAATAATTTGAAAAAATTTTGGAAATTTTTCTTCAAAATTCAACCTACTCACACTAAAAAATTACAAAATTGTCAAGTAGCTAAATCTTCAGTTGGAGACATATTGAGGAGATACAAGGAGACTCAAACTATCAAAAAAAAAAAAAAAAAAAGAAAAAAAAGAGACAGTGAAAGCAAGAAAGGTTTTGTTGACAAAAACAAAGGGAGTTTGATCATTTGGTCAATTACAAGAAATCCATACTAATTCAATGAGATATTGCCAAAAAGTTTGAATGCAGTTTTTTCCTTGTCAGAAAAAAAGCACTCAAGAGCAAGGGTTTGAAACCTTAAACCAAGAAAAAAATTCAGAAGCAATCAATTGATGGAAATTAAAAACAATTTACCACACAAGGAAGCTTGTCAGACTTTTCAATCAAGAATAATTATGCATTATTGAGGACAATGAAATGTTTTGCAAAAAGGATATTTCACAGTTGCCCAGCCATTAATGTCAGTAACAAATTTAACTATATTCAGACAGAAAGGTTTGCTCTGAAAATCCTCGTGTAGCAAGCGATTTGCTCTTGTAGCCTTAAGAGTGCTCTATTTGTCACTCAAAAGACATTGACTTCTGATTTGTACATCACCAAATGTCTTCAGAAATGTCTTTTGCCATTCATCAACAAACACAGAAAGGAAATTATCTTTTTGTTGGATTTGGAAACGATCCACTACTCCAAGAAGACAAAGGAGTGGTACAATCAAAATGGCATCAAAATTATACCGAAAGATGTAAATCCTCCAAACTGCCCTGAGCAAAAGATGATGGATAGCAGCATTGAAAAAGGTCACTGAAAGTAACATCCAGGTCATGATGGTTTTCTAAGTATCCTTTGAAATCTGTACAAACTGATTAAAAACTTTAAATGATACAATAAACTTCAATATAAAAAAATTTGGAATTAATTTGTTAAGTATTTCTCAAGTTATTGTTGATCATATCCAACTGGAATGTTTTGAGCCCAATCGATGAATAACATGTAAACATTTTCACATAAATGCCCATAATATTTTTTGTTTTTTTATAAAAAAACTTAAATTGAGGCTGATAAAATTATGAAGTTTACATATTTGAATTTAACATTAACATATTACAATAGATTGTTTGTATTGAAGTTTCCATTAGATGATAATGGAATAATTTAAAATGCATAACTTGAATTATAATAAGAAAAAACTTAATACTAATCAATAACTCAATTTTACAATGTTTTTAATTACTAAGTATATTTTTTAATTTTTGCCTTTTTTTTTTAAACATTTAATGTAAATATTTTTAAACTAGTAAAAAAAACTTTCTTAAAAAAAATCTATTCATGCAATAAAACTTTAAAGTTTCTAAACATAAAATTTTTGTGATTTAATCTTGGGTTGAATTAGAATATATATATATATATATATATATATATATATATATATATATATATATATATATATATATATATATATATATATATATATATATATATATATATATATATATATATATATATAGGAATAGAATTACAATATTTTGTACTGTTATAAACTTAAGATTATTTGTCTATCATACTATTTTTAATTGCATATATTTGTGCAGTACTTTGTTAAGATTATTGATATTCATAATAAAAAAGATTACTTTTAAAAAAGCTTTTTATTTTGTGTAAATGAGCATACTTGCTCAGTTTTCATTTATTTACACCAATGAAAATCATATTTTTATTATCAAAAAATCACTTAATTTTTTAATAGTAAATTTTTAAAGTTATCTTTTTTTTATTCCACTTTTGTTACACTAAATAACTCAACTTTTTTAAATGCTTTTTTTTGCACAAAACAGTGTATCTTAACAAAAAAACTCTGAAATACAATGAAAAGGTTTGTGAAATTCACAACTGACCAAAATTAATACCTAAAATATTGAAGCCTCATTATTGAAATCAATAAAAATGGAGCTGACTCAGATTCAGACAAAAAATATAACATAAACAGCCATTAGAAAATTAAAATTGAGGTGTAAGGAGAGTATTGATTCCATAAAGAGATGAAAACAAGTAATTCAAAATAGCAAAAATAGAAAGTTTCTTGTAAGAAAATTTAAATATAAAAAGTATTTATTAGTATTACTTTGTCACAGAAAAGTTGCAAGGTGCTGTGAAGAAAGCTTTAATTAGATTGCTTGATTTTTAACAGAATAGGTTTGTGAAATATGTATGCACACATACATGGACACACTAGATAGTTTCATGATTCCATCAGCAGACTTGATAACTGATTAAAAACAATGGGGGCAGTCTGACAAGATGGGGACCTTGCTTACACAGTTTAGAAAGCATAGAAAATGAAATAAATTTAAAACCCTGGCTGACTGGATCACCAAATTAAAATAAAATTGAACATATTTTGCTTATACAGTCATTTTTTAGTCTAAGAATTAGTCTAGATAAATTTGATAGATATTGTGAAACAAGAATTTATCTAAGAGCAATTTTTCTTTCAAATAAAAAAACTCAATACCTTTAATTGTTCTCATTTTATGGTACTTGGAATAAAAGAAAAATATACCTATTTTTTTGAAAGCAATATGCCTAAAAAATAAATTCCCCTACTATAGACACCTTCCAAATGTAGAAACCATGACCTAAATAAGTATTTGATGCCATGTTGATGCTTGCAGATGTATTTAATGAAACATGTTTAGTTTTTAAAAAGTAATTATAGACCAAACAATCATTCTTTACTTATGCAAAAATATTTAACCACAGCATTGAAGTTCAACAGATGTGCAACAGTGTACAGAGAACTCAAATTTATTGTGATTTACATAAAATATGCTGTGAAGAAGATTATTCTTCGTAGTCCACCACAAAAAAGTATATTCTTATTTAGATTAAAACCATTTAACTTATATACAGTGAATCAGAAAGTCTTAGCAAAAAAAGCCAATATTTTACTATTATTTCAAAAATTAAAAGAAAATTACCTTGTATTTTTGACCTTGAGCTATGTTTGCTATAACATGAGTAACTTTTCCACTAAAATCTCTGCGAACACTTCCTCCCATGTAATGAACTAAATCTGCAAGATGACTTACTGATTCACGTTTTGTTGCAAAACCAGTAAAGCAAACAGCCACACCAAACATTGAGCCATTAAAGAGTGGTCTTGTTGTATTTGGAATAGACCTTCTTTTATTATATAGATAAATAAGAAAAGGTGGTCCACAGATACGGCACAACTTTTTCCGAAGATATTTAAAGTCATCACCAGAAAAGGATGCACAAACGAAAAAATACTTTTGTTTGTCTTCTGAAAGATGGATTAAACATTCTTTAGTATCTGCTACGGTGTACTCGGGACTAAAATGCTATAAAATTATAAATAAATGTACTGTTACTATTTACATATATTGAAATTTGTAAAAGTAATGCAACCCTAAACCTATATAACAGGAAATTGTAAAAGCAATTGAGATCCTAAGATTGAAAACATGTTTTTTAAGGAAAAAGTTTAATGGCATCCATTTACATATGAACTATTATCTAAAAATATAACAGATATTTAAATTTTTCACCATTTCACATTTGAAATGTTTCATGGATGGATGAACTGGATTTTTAACCTGACTTTTAACCCATTTTTACATTATATAAACTAGTTTTTTATATATTATAACAACTTTTGAAACTTTGTTTGCTAGTTTGTTTTGTTTGTTTGGTTTTTTGTTTGTTTGTTTGTTTGTTTGTTTGTTTGTAACGTGCGTGTAATTGATTCGTAGAATAATGTTAACATGCAAATATGTTTAGAATAAATCATTTCTAAAAATAGAAACTGTGTTATATGATATACAGGTGACTAATGCTTTTAATTGTCGTTTTTATGTTTTAGTATCATTTGGGTACATTATTTTATAAATTGTTTTATAAATTCTTGTTTTATAAATTCTACGAATCAATTACACGCACGTTATGAATGAATGAATGAATGAATGAATGGATGCATGCAAGCATGCATGCATGCATGTATGTATGTGTGTATGTATGTATGTATGTATGTATGTATGTATGTATGTATGTATGTATGTATGTATGTATGTATGTATGTATGTATGTATGTATGTATGTGTGTATGTATGTGTGTATGTATGTATGTAAGTATGTATGCAGTGGCGGCTTGTCAATAGGGGCCATAGGGGCCCGGCCCCACTTATAATCATTTAAGATAAAGTATTTGGTAATGTAATTATGTATTTATATATATCTAAATATGCAACTATTAGCCTAAACTATTTGCAGACAGATTTTATAAAAACAAATAGTTCTAAGTTAGTTCTAATTTTAAACTATATTAATTTATAAGTAATATGTTTATTTGCAATTTATTCAAAGTATTGTAGCGTTGTTTTAATTCATTGCCAATAACGACTGGGCCGATTTTTACTGGCCCTTTTTATTTTGTTTGTAGTAATATTATTTTTGATATGCGCACAGAATTTGTTGTGCTTTCAGATGGGACGAAAAAATGCACCGCAGGGCCTCATTGAACTGGCCATTGAATAAAAGAACCTTAAAAACATTGCTAAGTTCAAAAACTTCATCCACCATTTTTAATTCTCGATTTTAAGAGGGAAGAATTTACTGCTGCAAAATATCAGAAGTTTTGTTGACTCAATAAGGTACTGTAATATTAAGAAACTTTATAATATTAAATGTAAACATTTATTTGTAAAAAATATGTTGTAAACATTATACATCTGTTAATATTGCAATTTTACTGTGAATATTAACAGTGTTAACATTAGTTTCTTAAACTGGATATGTAGATAAAAAATTTACCAAGTAGTTATTAGGAGTATAAATTAATAGGAATAAAAACATGGCTAACACATGATATTTAAAATAATGTAACAGAAATTACTGGTATAAGTGTTGGTCTGACATAAACATTTAAAGAGATTTAGGAGACAGTTAGGTGAAAGAAATTAATTTTTAATAATTTTCTGAAACTAGAATTTCTAGGACAAGTCATTTTATTCTATAATTATAAACAGGAATAATAAAAATTATGTTTGGAAATTCTAAGTTCATTGATTAGTTTGGAAAATTGATTTTAAAATATCATGGAAAAGTTTTGCATTTCTTTTATAATCAACTATCTTGTACATTTTATAATTTTGTTTAGTGAACTAGAATTTTCAGGCATATATTGTTTTATTTATTTTTAAAAATTTTAAAGCTTGTTTTCTTTTTTTTTACAGGGAAAAAAATTGTGACTCAGCCATATTAATGATGATCTTGGTTTGTGTATTGTTTAGCAAGTTTATATATTGTGACACAAGAAAGCTTAGCCATTTCTACAAATATAATAAGAGCTACAAACTGTTTGCACTTTTGAAATTCTTGTTCTTTTCTCAATGAGGGATTGCTAAAGTTTATTTTTTTCAAATAGCTTATGTATTATATTTTGTTGCATAATGAATCAGTCATTGAAAATTATTTACATTGTTTGGTGGCAGTTTAGTCATTTTACTTTTTAAGTTGCCAATTAGGTTGACACTGAACCAGAGCCAATATCAAGCATGATGATAAGCATTAAACACAAGTTTTAAAGACTAGATTTTCAAGTAAAGATTAAAATTAGTCAATATTATTATTAGTTTGATACAACAAAGGTACAAACAGCTAAAACAACAGAAGATATAAATAACATTTTTTTTCAATTACAAAAACTCTACCACTGGTGGTACTGTTACATTTCATAATACAATTTCAACAATTGCTGCTTCAAAAAAGGCACTAATTGAAAATATATACAAAGTTTAGATTATTTCAAAATGTTAGACACTTTTAAATAATCTAAACTTTGTATATATTTTCTAAGACTAAATGTTGGTTTTTTTTAAACCTTTTCTGAGCTCACGCAATAAATAAATTGGATTTCCAAACATTACAAATGCTTCAAATTCATAATTCAACTGTTCCATCTAAAAGCACAATAAGTTTGTCAGTTCATTTTGTGCAGGAAAAGTTTATTTTATCAGGCAGAAAATAAATACTTTTAGCAGATACATTTAGCCATGATGAGCAGACACTTAGCCATGACAAGTTCAATGATCTAATAAGAGAGTTAGCTTTGTCAAAGGATAGCACAGAGCTTCTTGCTTTTCAGTTAAAAAATTAACACTTTCCATGATAAAAGTTCTAAAACTCTATAGATTTATGGCATTCTATAGAAGTCTTATAGAACTTCTGTCAGATAATAAGATTCCTACATATCAGTGAAACACTAAACTTTTTGTCTTAGGTTGCTACTGGTATATAGCTATCATACAAACTAAATCTGGATCTATTTTCATTCTTTAAAAGTAATGGCCCCCTCTCATACTGCAGCGATGTTAAAGGTTTTTTCAGAGACATTTCATAGGTCTGTGTCATCAAAATTTCTTGCTTTTGGTGGTGTTAGTCAACCAGAAGTTTAAAGGCAGCTCTGTCCATAATTGGAACTCAAAGCCATTTATTGCAATAGAATGCACAGTTCACCTAAAGGTGAATTTTCGCCTTAAGGTGAATTTTTGCTGTCCTTGATTGATTTGTTGAAGCAAACATCAAACAGTAGAACAATGCTGGTAAGACCTCTTAATATTTCTGTTATATTAGTATTGCAGTTATCTTTTAGATCTTACAGACTCAGTCAAATGATCAACAAAATAACACCATAATAGCAGACTTCTCAGCATAATAGTTTACCAGGATGACAATTACAAACCTTTCTGATAATAGCTCATGTATGTGAATTATACCACAGATTGCAAAATTTTCATTCCTATTTTTCTTTTAAATATTGTAAATGGTTTTTAAATTAGTACCATCAGACATTCAAGCTAAAACAATTTAAGAAAATTGCATAAACCATTTTTAAGATATTAAAGGTTAAAGTTACTTGATTGGCCCTTTCAGTTTTCAAAAACTGTTGGGTATTTTTGTTTAAAATTTTTGCTTTTATATTTCATTTATTATGGACTATAAATAATTTAAAGATAAACAAATTTTCAGGGGTATGGGTCATGGTCTGGATAATTTGGCGTGGAATGACCCAGGATAAAAATATTCTGTAATATTTTGAGGTTAACTTAATTTTCAAGGTTTTTTATTATTATAAAGAATATATTTGTTTCTAAATATAAAAAGTGTATTTAATCAAAATAATTTCCATCACTTGCAACAACCTTCTCCCATCTTTTGGGTAACATGAATTCCATTGTAAAAAAATTTTTCTGGTTTTTGAACTATCAAACATTCAAGCAAATTTTTTACTTCTTCAAAGCAATTAAAATGCTGCTCTCCAAGTGAATGCTACATTTACCAAAAAAAGTGATAATCTGATGGAGCAATGTCTGGTGAATATGGGAGGTGGAGTAAAACATCCCATCTTAATTCTTCAAGCAATTTGCAAAATATGGACTTTTTTTTTCTTCAAGCAATTCTTCAAGCAATTTTGCAAAATGTGGACAAGCGTTATCATGTTGAGAAATTACTTTATTGTGTCTTTTAGCATAATCTGGTCATTTTTCTTTAAGAGCTTAATTCAAAGCTATCAATTATTGTTAGTAGCGTATGCCTGTTATACTTTCTCCAGGTTTTAGTAGTTTTTAATACACCACACTTCTTTGGTCCCACCAAATGCAAAGCATAACTTTTTTACCATGGATATTTTGCTTTGGTGTAGATGTTGGTGCCTGACAAGGGTCACACCACAATTCTTTTTTCATAGGACTGTCAAAATAGATCCATTTTTCATAACCTGCAACAATTTGATGCAAAAAGGATTTTTTTTATACTTTTGGAGAAGGTTTTCACACATTACAATCTTCTTTCCAAATCTCTTTCAATACATATGGCATCCATTTACCTTCTTTTTGGATCTTTCCCATCAATTAAATGCTTATCAACTGCAGTTTCAGTGACTCTAAACACATCAGACCATTGTTTTAGAGTTTGAGCTGAATCTTTGTCTAATTATTCTTGCAATTCCAGATCTTCAAAAGTTTTTGGCTGACTAGGGCGCTCTTTGTCATTTAGATCAAAATCACCACTAAATCGCCTAAACCAGTACTCACATGTTTTACTAGATGGTGCATACTTTTCACAAGTTTCTACAAGCAAACAATGACTTTCAGCAGCAGATTTCTTTTGATTAAACAATAATAGCAACGCATGCCGCAAATGATCTTTTGAAGGCTCAAAACTGGTCATTTTTGCTTAAAAAAAATTTAATTTTTGTACAAATTTATAAATAATGCTTAATTTTCAAGATTAATTGCTAAATTATAATTTAAAATGCTAAAATCATATTTAAGTTTAAAATTTATGCTTACTTTTAAAATTTTAGAAAACCCTCAAAATTAAGTTAACCTCCTAATACTATAATCCTATAGAAGTGATTTTTTAAACTAACACCATGTCAGAATCTTAATAAGTTATTAAAGTACTCTCTGGATTTGAAAAAGATCTCTCTTAAGGAACTTTTAAAATATTTTAGTGTTCAAAAATACTTGTCAACATTTTTATTTTATTTCTATTTCTTTTTGAGAAAAATTGTAAAAAAATCCACCATACAAAACATAATATATACAAAAAATGAACAAATTCATACCTGAATAGCCAACATAAGCTCTTTGTTATTCATATCCAACTTGCTTGTTAAACAAAATACAATATCTAAAACAAATACATGAACTTTTAACTTAAAAAGGCATTTTTTTAAAGTTAAAATCTATTTATATAGATAGGAACCATTTTTTAATTAAGTAATATATTTCCTAATACTTAAGTCAGTTCTTAGGTCTTAGATAGTTGTAAACATTTGGTTAGTATAAATTCAAAAAACTTAAAGGTAGGTAGGTTTTACAATCTAGATAAAAATTTTACAAATTTTTATTTCTAATCAGAGACAAAATAGATGTAAAGTTTAAATATTGAAAATAAACCCTTTGTCAGTTTAATTAGTTGCCGATGTGCCATTTACCATTCTTGATAATCTCCCTTTATTAGCCATTCCAGACGATTTTTTTATAATTCAAATAAACATATATAATTTATATCATTGTATAGAGCTTGACATGACTTAAAAAATGAGGGGTCATTCGGCCTTTGAAGTTAAGCGGATCTAAAGTTATTGAATTTTTTTTAGTGCAAAAATTGATGATTTTTTGACGAAAGGTATAGGGCTTAAGTATGGAAAATTTGCAATGTTATGGCACCTGAAAAGAGAGTATTTTTGGATCATATTGACTTTTGAATAACTTTTAAACCGTTATTACATTTAACTTGATATTTTCCATATTGATTCAACAACTATAAAATAACAAAATACCAAAAAAAAAATTTTAATTCTGTTGGGATTGCCCAGAATCATCTATTTTACAGACTGAGGGTTTTTAATTATTTACTTAGTTTTGGTGTCATATTGACTCTTGAATAACTCTTGAACTGTTATTACATTTGACTTGAAATTTTCCATATTGATTTACCAACTATAAAAAAATAAATTGCCAAAATATTTTTATTTAATTCTGTCGGGATTGTCCAGAATCGTCTATTTTAAAGACTGTGGGTTTTAACTTATTTACTTAGTTTTGGTGTCATACTGACTCTTGAATAACTTTTGAACCATTATTACATTTGACTTAAAATTTTTTATAGTGATCCAACAACTATAAGCAAATAAAATACCACAATTCTTTTTTTAATCTGTGCGGACTGCCCAAGTTCATCTACTTTACGCAAAACGCGAGGTAAGAATTATTTTCTTCTATTTTCCATTTTAAAAGTTGGGAGAAAATGAGTTTTTAATTTTAGTTAGTAATAATAACTTTTAAAATACACATTATTTTATACATTTTTTTCAAATAATTTGCTTAAACATAAATTATTTAAAGCAAAAGTTATTATTTCTTTAAAAGTTAAAGCTAAAACTTTAAACAATTTTTACTTTTAGAAAAAGTCAAAAACTTTCTCCCAACATTAAAACTTGGAGATAGAACAAAATAATTCTTACGTCGCGAAAATCAAAACAAAAAACGTCATAAAATATGCAAAGGAATATAGATATATATAAACATAATTTCTATATACAAATCCTTAGAATCTATTCTTCAAGAAAACATAAATAAATACTTGTTATAAAAAGAGGGAAGACTAAACTTGCAATTTCCACCTGGACACTCTTAAAAAACACTTTTTTTTCTATAAAAAAAAACCTTGAAGTTTTGAAACGCTAAGAACTAAAAATTTATGTATAAAAGTTAAAAAGTGTCCACATTCCATTAGATTCCTAATCCCTTTTTTAACATATACGGAAAGTTTTATAAAAATTGGATGTGTTTTGGTACTAAGGAATCCTAACCTCCAAAAGCTTCGTTTTAAAAAAACACTCCCGCTTCAAGCTTTTTTCTTAAAAGTGGTCTTAAGATATGGATAAAATTTAAATGAAGCCATATAATCCATAGTACTTTCTATATTTGGCTGGGAAGAGGTTGAGTAACACTAATTGATTCAAAAAACCTGAAGGTGTTTGCTTAAGCATACAAAAAGATATAAGAGAGTAAAGTTCATGAAAATTTCGTGTTTTTTGTCAAACGTCAATTCACCTATCCAACTTAAATTCTACCATTTTGCGCGGCGGGGACTGAACTCTAATTGTGTGGGTAAAAAGTCGAAAAAGCTTCCAAAATATCTGTATTTGAATTAGTATTTGTTTGTATTTACCTTTTGAACTCATCACGATGGGTAACAGAGGTAACTGTGCAGTAATAGGGTGTTCGAATAGCCATTATAAACTTTTTAAGTGGAAAAAACAAGAATGTAATGTTCATGAAGGTTTGAAAAAAGAACAATGTGGTTGTAATCGTCCTTTTAATCTTTACTGTTTTCCAAGTTCTTTAAGAAATTCTAGAAAAAGAGAAAAGTGGAAAATTTTGTTAAAAAGAGAAGGTAAAAATAAGAAAGAATGGAATCCATGCAACAGTGATCGTGTTTGTTCGATGCATTTTGTAGATGGAACACCTACGATTGCTAATCCAGATCCTACTTTAAATATGGGATATAATTCTACTAACATTAAGCCAAGAAAGAGTTTATATAAACGTTGCCCAAAATCGAACTTTTTAATTTTGAAAAGTATTAGCACAGAATGTAATGATATGAATAATAATACAAGTGAAGATAATACCAATGAGTTAAGTAATAATAATGATAATACAATTTATTTACCACCTCCAAGCTGTGAACATTCATATGCTAGTCAGTCATTGCTAAATGTGTGTGAAGGATGTAATTCTAAAACGTCTTTGATTGATTCACTCATTAAAAAAGTTAATTTCTTGAATATATCCTTGAAGCAACTAAACCAAAAACAAGTTAATCAAACTAAGAAATTAATGATTTTTTCATGCAACAAAGTTAAAACAGACAAAAAAATGAACTTTTATACAGGGATACCTACAATAGCTTTATTTAATGCTATCTTCTTACTTATTATACCATTTCTTCAAAAGCTTAGTTACTGGCGAGGACCAAAACATGTTCAGAATACTAGCAAATTAAAGCGCAGATTTCAGTCAACTAAATATAGAAAACTTTCTCATCGTGACGAATTTTTTTTAACAATTGTGCGACTTCGTCTTAGTATTCTTAATGAAGACATTGCAGAACGATTTGGAATTTCTCCTACAACTTCTTCTAACATATTTACCACATGGATTAAACTTATCAGCAGTGTGTTAGGTAGTGCTCTTATTGTATGGCTTCCACGTGAAACCATCAGGGAAAATTTGCCTAGTGTATTTAAGAATGCAGGATATTACAAGTGTCGTGTGATTATTGATTGTGCTGAAGTTTTTATTGAACGACCCAAGTCTCTTTTAGCACAAGCCTCAACTTGGTCTGATTATAAACAACACAATACATTTAAGTTTCTTGTTGGAATTTCGCCTAGTGGTTTTATTACTTTTTTATCTGATTGTTATGGTGGAAGATGTTCAGACAGTTTTGTTACAAAAGACAGTGGCTTTTATGACTTGTTAGAGCGTGACGATGAAGTCATGGCAGATCGTGGATTTCAAATTCAGGAAGAACTTTTGTTAAAATTTTGTACTTTGATAATTCCTCCAGGTGCTCGTCTCAAAAGTCAAATTATTGCATCTGAATGTAAAAAAACTAAAAAAATAGCAAACTTAAGAATACACGTTGAACGAGTCATTAATAGAATGAAAACTTATAGAATTTTAAAGAATGTTTTTCCACTAACAATGTTGCGTCATGTTGATGATATTGTGAGGGTTTGTGCTGTACTCTGTAACTTGAAACCTGTATTAGTCGATAATTCAAGAGATAGAAATATAAAACCTTAAAGTTGTTAAATAATTAAATTAATTTGTTAATTAATTAAGTAATTTGCATACGTGGGGGGTAGATGGGTGATGTTCAACAAGTGTATGTACGCAAACTCAAAAAATCGAGGTGTTCACTTGCCAATTAGTAAAAGGTGATTGCCGCCTACGTTCATGGCCTGCTAAGGCTATAAAAGTTGAACAGCACAAAAAAATAGTGATCACGTTTGCGAGCGTGAATGGAAAAACAGCACAAAATGAATTCTAGATAAATTAATGTTAACTTATTTCTAGAAATAAAACTTACTAATCTTTCAAGTTTTAATATTAAAACCATGTGGGGGGAGGGGAGGGTGTATGAAAATGTCATTAAAACGTCAAATAAAGTTACTTTTCAAAAAACTACGATGATTGAAGCCTGGGAACAAAAAAGACCTAAAAAGTTGGCCTCCCTGGCCTAAACTTAAGAGCCACAAGTTTCGCTTCCCTTACCTTTTCTAATCCATCACATTTAATTATATCAGCACTAATAATTAGGCACGTAACGAACTAAGAAAAAGTTACTTCACGTTGAATTATTTTCCTAACGATATATCATACTTACGAGTCCAAAGGAGAAATATTTTTTTTATTATCTCTTAATTTCCACTTTAAACAGTTATAACTCACGAACCATAGAACCCCGTATCGTGAAATATTTTAGTGAAGGGAGGGGGAGGAGGATCATTTTTCAAAAAAGAGGCACTTTATAGTAGCAAATAAGTATATTGCTTGATCTTTATAACAAAATTTAGACAATACAGAGGACAAATGGTAGAAGGAGAGGGCGATTGCTACAAAAGGGGGCGTTAATTGCCCCGTATGTTCGTTCTCGAAATGCCGCTACTGATATTCCCGGGATTTTGATAATATAAAAAAAAGGAACATCCATATAATTTTGACATAGTTGTCACTTTTATAGTTGGGGGGGGGGGGCTGAAACACAAATTAAGGGAGCTTAGGCATTCAGAATCAGAATTTGAATAGAAAAAGCAGAAATTTCTAGAAATGCAGCCATATTTATTTTTCCTTATCAAATAAAAAACAAGCTATATAAACTGCCATATATTGTCACAGTGGAAATCTTATTAAGCCTGTACTAAATGCTACCGAGGAAGTCGAAGAACTTAATGATAAATATCAAAAAATATTTTAACTAACAATGTTAAATGCACTAATCAGTTACTTTATCAGATGGTTGGTTACCTGAAAAGGACAGTATTAAACAATGGCCAATGTTTTTCCCAACCATTCTCGCTTTCACACATTCACAACATATTAATGACACAAGCCAAAGTGTCACCAGTCAAAGTGTGGTTGATTATAAGTTGAATACCAATTGTAGGCAGTTTGCATAACAAGTTTAATCCAGTTTCCAATTATTCAACAAAGCTTAGTGTTGAATAAAAATTGTGCTCAAATAATGTTTATAGTAATAGTCTATAAAATCACACTTGAGTTCTTCCCATTTGTTATTGTCAAACTTTATATGTTCAATAAAATTTCCATGAGGTGTCCACACCATAAAATATGAGTGATGGTGCCTTGTAACAGCCATTTGTACAAGGCATTGCATATAATATGCATGATTTTTATTTAAAGAAACACCAACATCATTTTTAATCAAATATGGAAGTTTTATGCTTGGATCAAGTGGGGACAAGTAATTTATAGAAAATGGGCATTTAACTTCAAGACATGCAGGTGGACAACACAAACAAGTAACGATACAATCAGGACTACCACCAATGAAGGGAACATCTCTATCTAAAAATAGCCCACAATCATGCATTGCTACACCTTTATGATTGATTTTTAAAATTTCATAAAAACAATTAACAGCATTTTGTTCCATTTCCCTGCCATACTTTATTGCAGGTATGTTTGAATTAACAAACGACATGCCAGATATATGTTGATTTAACTCCCACATATCAGCATCAATTTTATTTAACTTGTTCATTTTTGTCCAAACATTATAACTTTTTGAAGCTGTTATAACACCTTTTCTATATTCATACCAGTATTTGTTTTTATTTTGTCCTTTGGTCAACTGCTCAATTTCTTCAATATTTTTAAGCGTCATATGAAGTGTTATATTTTTTTCAAATGATAATATATCTTTTGACATAACCAGTATATCATTAACACTCATTAGATTTGATTGGCAAGTACTAATGCCGTTTACGACTTCTAAACTAAAGTCAATATCTGGTTTTGAGACAGCATTAAAAATGATGGAATTAGGCACTATTTCTTTTAATGCTTTTGCAACATCCTGAAGATTAAGTTTAGTAGAATAATTAGAAATTGGATTAAATTTCTTATACAAACTGTCTACAAATGGTCTTTTTTTTTTTAAATGTTGAGAAAAATTTTCTCTGCTAAAATCTAGATTTTTAATTTTAACAGGTAAAACATCTTTTCGATTTGGAAGCCATTGATTTGAAACCATTGTGCAAGCCGGATTTGTTAAGCCCATTCTTACAGCAGCTTCAATTCTAAACATTGCTGCAGCAACATGGTTACATGTTTGGCTCATTCCTGCCATACATGTACAGTGACAAGATCGGATTTTAGCATTTTCTTTTTCTATGATCAACCACAGTTTATGGCTTGTGTCATTAATACGTTGTGAATGTCTGCATTCGCCTTTTATTGCACAAAATGGACTTTCCTCACTTATACAGTGATAAGAGAGTTTTTGAAGCCAGCCTGTTTTATAAAAACTAAAAGCTTTTGAATTTTTATAATCATTTAAGTCATTGCTGCCTAATTCAGATGGGTTAAACATCAAATAGTTAAAAATATCTGGATACAAAACCATTGGCCATTGTTTAATACTGTCCTCTTCAGGTAACCAACCATCTAATAAGATAAACGGATCACTGCATTTAACATTGTTAATTAAAAGTTTTTTTTGATATTCATCTTTAAGTTCTTCGACTGCCTCGGTAGCAGTAAGTACAGGCTCAATAAAGTTTTCCATTGCAGAAAATACACGAGCAACTAATTCCCTCTTCGTTCCAGAAACACGCAAATTTCGAAGTCTTAAATACTGCTTTAACTCATAAACTTTCATTTTATTAATTAAATCGAAATCCATTATGAGTTTATCTTAGGATAAATAATCTTAACAAAAGAAAAGCTCAATGTTTACTTAAAAATCCTTTGTACGTAAAAGTTTATTTTTATTTTACCCACACAATTTGGATCCAGATCCTCAATATTTCTACGCGTTTTTTACGATCGGATTGGTGTATTGTTTTTCGTTGAGCCGTGGAATCACTACCTTTATTTTAGTAAAGAATTTAACTATCTGCAACCTGGTACCAGTAAATAGGCTGATAGATACTGAGAAAGGATTTGATGAGTTGTTCGATCAAAGAAAAAAAAAACAACAGAAAAAGCTTGGTACAAAATTTTTCCAGATGATAATTGTTATGTAATTATGTAATAACTTACTAAAGATAAAAAAATTAAAAGCCCGATTTCCACTAAATAGCTGCTATGAAACACCAGAGTATGTCAGAAAAAACTTCAGAAAAACATCTTTTTAATGAAAAATAACCATTTATAATAAATAACATTAATACACTTTAATTTTAATTCTTTATATTTTATTTCAATTAAAACTAAGTAGAGAAAAACTTGAATTTCCAATTTAAAAATCAAGTTGAAAACAATTTCTTTAACTGTTTTGTTGACTAATCCAGTATATGTTGACTCAAAAATAATATCAATACAAACTTTAAAATTTTTAATATCACAAAAGATGGTTTCACTCATTTCAAGCAAAAATATTTCATCAATATTCACTTTTATCGAAATATTTGTAAATGAATATAGAGTTGTGTGTTCTTGAAATTTAACACATAAGAACCATTTTGCGATTTTTTTATTTTCAATTAAACTTATTGAACTTTAAAACAATGCAGATAAAAATAGCTATCTTGATGTACACTTCTAAAATAGTTGCTTGTCATATTACAGTGTGTTAAAGTTTATACGAGGGCTTTGTTGAATAACACTTTTCTTTTTCTTTGCCAATTATAACACTCTTTAAAGAAGCATTGAACTTTCTGGTTAAATTAAAAATACTTACCCTAGGATTTGATCTAACAATGCAAAAAATGACATTTTTATCTTTTTCACCTGGGAATAAATCAAAAATTTATTCCCAGGTAAAAAAAAAGGTAATTAAATAAAATCAATTATCAATAAAAGAGAGGGGTGTATCACACATGCACAAAAAAGTTACCAATAAATAGAAGAACTCTTAAAAATATTTTGCTTTGACAACTTTATCATCAAAAAACTATACCAGAATCATAAAATAATTGCCCTCACAAAAAACTTCTGGACACACTATATTTATAATTATGAAAATTAAACTATGAAGTGAAATTTTAAAATGCTTGTGCTAAAAAACTTTATGTTATATTGGCTAAAGTTCAATAGCTTTCACTAACTGCTTATTCTTTTGTAGAGTTTTCCATTTCATTTAACTAATAGTTTCATGGTAACCAAGACACTTAATGAATGCTATATATAAAAATACCTTACATATTTATCAGGATTTTTTGAAGCATTAGTTTATTGTGTCTTTGATATAAAAAAGATATACAAAAAAAAATTGTTATATATTAAATAGTTAAAAAAGTAGTTATATTGTTATTGATAATATTTTTAATTCAACTTTGTACTAACCCATACAAATTTTGTTAACATCTTTACTACATATGTTTCACTTCTATTTTTTATTAAATAACTTTAAACAAGTTTTCTGATATTGAGGAAAACTTGTTTAAGAACACAAATAGGGTTTACAGCTTAATTGATAAATAGCTATGAAATCTATCATTTAAAATCAAGTGATTTTTTATGAATAAGCTGTTGTAGCATAATTTTTGTTCAAAATTTCAAAATGCTGCTAGCAAGTCATACACATATATATCAAGACATACAAAAATACCTTTAGCATCTAACTCTGAAACTTTGTTTGAAAGTGGTGGTGCAGATGATGACAGTACACTAATTAAGCTTAGGGTTGAGTAATTCATTCTAGTTTTTAAATCACATTCTGAAAAAATTGCACTAGAAGTCGCATCATCTTCAGCAGCCATTGATTTACGTTAGTTCCAAAACAAAAAATTGATATTTATGTAGCTTGTTATTGGTATATTAATTAGCTACCTAAATAATCTCAATATTTGCCTATGGCATTACATATGGGTTCCGTATATAACTTTGTCTAGATTAGATCAAATTGAACACTTGACCTTTTATCACTGATCTTTATGATAATATAATAGCTCTTAGGATAAAAAAAACAGCTTATTTAGGGGTTTCAAGAAGTATTCATAGAATGAGTTAAAAGAAAAAACAGTAAGATATTCATAACTTTTTTTAAATATTCAAAGTATTCACTCTTAGAAAAATTTTGTAATTGATTATGATAGAACTTTATGCTGATTAAGAATCATATTGAAAACATAGGTCTCAAAATCAATATAAAGTGCTCTAATCAGAAGTCGTAAAAAAGAAAAAGTACAAGTCCTTTATATTCACCATATTGATTAATGATTATGTTTGATTAAAAGTTATCTTCTTAAACAACCTGGTTTATATTTTCATTATAAATATTTCGAATTGTCACCCTATTTATTTTTAGCTGAATTCTCACTTTGTTTTCTAAAATATCTTTTAAAAGATTTATGAAATAACTTGAAAAAATATTTTATCGTAACCTACAATAAACTATAAAACAACTAAAAAATTTTGCAATAATGAAATGTTTTGACAACTATTGACTTCCATTTTATTTATTTCCAAATTTATCTTTATATTTTGTGTATCAATATAGGGGAGAGTGGGGAGAAGTGGGACGCGGGAGAAGTGGGACGCCCCTATAATTTTATTTCGCAGCAGCGCCAGAATTCCGGCGAATAATCGCAAGCCGTGACTACTAGATTAGTAACGGGCCAGTACTGGCCCGAGTCTGGCATGCTTCTGGCGAGTAGTCGTACGCCATTGCGATGGCATTTTGACAATGATATATTAAGAATAACTAGATGTCTAACTGCCGTAAATCGGTATAAGAAAAAGTGAAGCAAAAATCGGCCATTATGGGGGGCAAAATTTTTACGCTATTTATCAAAACAAAACAAATACGAAGCTTTTGATTTGTTAAATTTGCCCCCCATAATGGCCGATTTTTGCTTCAAAAAATACGCGAAAGTTAGACATCTAGTTATTTTTAATATATCATTGCATTTCGATGGCTCCGCGCAAAATCGAATTATCTGCAATCTCCGCGGAAAACAAATTTGGCATATCTGCTTTCTCCGTTTAAAACAAAATCGGCATATCTGCAATCTCCGCGTAAAACAAAATTGGACTATCTGCATTTTTGCCAGATACATTTTTGGACTATCTGCGTTTTTCGGGTGCATAAATTTTTGGTGGTGTTTCTTTAAATATTTGAAGTTTTTTATAAAATTCTACAATTTTTTAAATAATAGCGATTATTTAAACATTTATTAATAGCGATTATTTAAACACAAAACCTTGATCATAACTTGATTAAGTTTAATATATATATATATATATATATATATATATATATATATATATATATATATATATATATATATATATATATATATATATATATATATATACATATATTTATATATACACGTATATATACACACACGCATTTATAAATATATATATGTATACATATATTTATATATACACATATATACACACATATATAAATATATATATATATATATATATATTTATATTTATATATATATATATATATATATATATATATATATATATATATATATATATATATATATACAAATATATATATATATATAGTAACCTAGATCGTAACTAACAAAATTATTGTTATTAACCTATTTTTGTTCATTAAGCAATCAAACTATGTGGAGTTTTCTTTGTTGTCTACTTAAAACCATTCTTTTTTGGAGATGCCACTTAACTGAACACAAACTAGTTAAAAACTCATGCATGAGTATTAAACATTATGGTTTCCAACTTTTCTTAAACTTGGTTTATCAATAATTAGGATCAAAATCAAACTGAACCTAAGGTTCAGTTGGATTTGAGCTCTAAACCATTAAACATTGGTTTAATCAGATGTCACCTCAACTGCAGTGATGATCAAACAATTTTGGTCCAATTATATTTGATAATTTTTACATATCCAAGACTTTGGGATGTAATGATATATAAAAAAGGGTTGTAATTTTTTTACTATGATAGTAATAACTATGATACAATCAAAAATAGCTGTATTTTTTCTATAAAAGAATAATTACAAAATAACAAAAAACTGCTGTTTTAAATAAACATATCCTTAACTTGCACATTGATCTGAATATCAGGCTTTTATTACTTTTACAGTATACCCAATATAATAAATCATCACATTTGTAATAGACAATATTAATTACTTGAATTTAAATTATAGTCACATTTAGGTAACTTTTAACTTTAGAAATTATAATTTAACATACAAACACAACTTATCTAAAAACATCTATAATTTTGTAGTCCTAACATAT
The DNA here is from genome assembly GCF_058129835.1 of Hydra viridissima. NCBI lineage: Eukaryota > Metazoa > Cnidaria > Hydrozoa > Anthoathecata > Hydridae > Hydra > Hydra viridissima. Next base: position 6,173,672 of record NW_028324310.1, read on the forward strand.
TTTTAAGATCTAACATATTTTATTTGACGATAGCAATAATACACTTGAATTAATTAATTTTGTAAGCTAAACAAACCAACTTGTTATTTTCACATTTAACCAAAACATGACTGACTGCTATATGCTATATAGTATACCTATATAATATAGATAACACAGTAACACTACTTTTTTTTTTCTGTTGAAAATAGACAAACTTGAAAAATACCAAACAATGTTTCGAATAAGCCTCGTAAAACTGTAAAACGTTTTCTTAATCCAGCAGCATTTTAATTTCAAATTAAATTTGAATACATAAAATTGGTTTTGCGATCAGCTACACTTTGATCAATTCATGATGTGTATACGCTTACTAAGTTCAGACTTGAGATTAAAGTAGATGCAGACTGTTCTTATTTTAGCTGCTAAAATGATGTTCTAAAAATATTGTAAATTTTTCATTTGCATTAACATACCATATGTCATATAACTATTTAAAATAATTACTTCTAAACAAAATCAAATGTGGCAAGTGAAACTTTGTGTTAAAACTTAAACAGATTTATATCTCAGGAATAGATGGAAAATAATGCAATTACTGTCTTTTTATTAACAACTTTTATCATGAGATCTGCCACTTGTAGTGAAATCACATTTTGACAAGGCGCATAATTTCATGCAATAAAAACTTTGAACGCCCGGAGAAAGTTCAAAAATAAAGCTGGCGGAAAATGCAGATAGTCCAATTTTGTTTTATGCGGAGATTGCAGATATGCCAATAGACCAAGGCGATACTTATTATACTAAGGTGGACCATCTTTTTTGTGCAAAATCATACCTGTCTGTCATTTGGATGCTTCTTTTTTGTTTGAGCAAGTATGCTATGTTATTAATTCAATCAAGTCTAGCAATGGAAAAGTTATTTCAGTTATTTGTGATGGAAATCGAACAAATCAAGCTTTTTTTAATTTATTTGAGAGAGTTGAAGAAAAACCTTGGTTAACAAAATGTGGGATTTTTCTACTTTTTGATTATAGTCATCTACTAAAAAGTATCAGAAATAACTGGATAACAGAAAAAACACAGGAATTGCATTTTGAAAAAAATCAAAATATGACTGCTAAATGGAGTGACCTTAAATGTTTATTTGATTTTGAGAAAGATCAGCTAATTAAATTATCTAGACTAAATTTTGTAGCTATACATCCAAAACCTATTGAAAGACAAAATGTTTCACACTGTTTAAAAGTGTTTTGTGATGAAACTATAGCTGCTCTCAAAACTTATTCAAAAGTTATCCACCCCTGTAATATGAATGAAACCATTTGTTTTTTAGAAAAAGTTACTAAATTCTGGAAAATAGTTAGTGTGAAAGAAATTTATGGTGACACTCGATTTTTAGATTCTTGTAATATTTACTTGATTTTGGGGATATGGCTCTTAAAATGAGTGGTAAACAAGGATGTAGAATAAAATCCTTAACTAGAGATACAGGTACTTCAATTTGGCATACTTGTTATGGGTTAGTAGAGATGTGTAAATATTTGCTAAAAAACAATTTCATTTATGTTATCTTAGGAGAATTCTCAACAGATTATATTGAAATAGCATTTAGTAAGTTTAGACAAGGTTCAGGCGAAACATATTTTATAACTGTTCAAAATGTTGTTGAAAAATTAAACATTGAAAAAGCTAAACTGTTATTGGAATTAAAAGTTGATGTTTCAGATTACACTACTGATATTGAGCATTTATGTCAAAAATGTGGCTATTTTAGAAGTGAAGAATCTTGTGATATAATTAATCAATTGCCTGAACTAGAAGCATCTTTGCCACTGAGTACAAAAATGGCTCTGTTTTATATTGAAGGCTATGTTACAAGAAAAGATGATGTCAGTGAAAATGAATTATTGACTGACACTGCATTTTATTTTCAGTTGTATGGAGACTACACAAAAACTATGGACAGAGGTGGATTGAGGGTACCTCTGGATAGCTGTGTTCAGTGGGTTTTTTTTTGTTACATTATTTTTGAAATTGAGAAAAAAATGACATGCAGAAAGTCGTTGTGCAATATATTTATGATGATATCAGATATTTATAACTTAAACATGCTAAAGAAACATGGTGTTATATTGTCAAACATATTTCTTTTATTATTGTTTATTTATTATTGTTTGTTTATTTCACCTAAGTCCTCTAAAGAACCTGCATTAAAGGTTTTAAAATTATCTGTAAAGCATTAAAAAGTATTGCTATGTACATTTTTCATAACAAATTCTAATATTTGATGATTATTTTAATAGCTTTTTTTGCATTATTTTAAAGGTTGTTTATTTTTCTTTTGTGATTTTGTTTTTAAATAAAACTCATTCATTATTCTGAAAAATGTTGTTTTTCATTACTTTTTGTTTTATTAAAATCTTATGACATTTAATAAAACTGCATTAGACACTGTGCATTGGAACAGTTCCTTTTAAATTTAATAAATTAACTGAAAATAATGTAGCTCGCTTATTTTTTCAGCCATTTTTTCCGTAAGATTGTCCGCCCCCAGTTAAAAATACGGATTCGCGACGGGAAGGCCTGTAATAAGTATCGCCTTGCAATAGACCTTTTCATAAAGCATTCCGTGAAAACGAGGCAGTGTTTGTAACAATCAAAACAAATCAACGATATTTAAAAATGGCAATATCATCTGGGTTGCAATGTGCTTCTTACGAATGTTTTTCATATAGCTATGATTTTGTAGATGGAATTAGTGTTCCAACAAATATTAGTTTTTTTACATTTCCAGCCGAAACTGGAGATAAGAATATTTGGTGCAACTTGATAAAGGCAAGAAAATAAAGATAATTTCAAAATAACAAAATATACTTGATTATGTCAAAAGCATTTCTTACAAGAAACGATCCATAGAACCCCTGGCGGTACACGGATAAGGCTTATAAAAGGTGCTAGGCCGATATTGCACTCATGGAATAACTTTTCAGTAGCAGATACATCTAGAAAACCACCAATTTTCAGTCAATGTTTAAAGAAAATATGCAGGCCTCAACTTCAAAATTTCAATGACGATTCGTCTGCATCAACATTATTGTTACCGCCGCTAAATGAAGTAAATTCCTCTTTATCAACATCATTTTTAATGCCAGTTATAGAAGTAGATTCTTCTTTATTGCTCATATATGAAATGGAAAAGGAGAACCACATTAAAGGTTGATTTAGAAAGGAGTAATGAATTTCTAGGTGTACGTTGCATTTGTTTCACTGATCATATTATGGAAAATGATGAAAGTTGTAATCATTATACTGGTTTTCCATTAATTAACATTTTAAAAGTTGTTTTAGAATTTTTAGATCCTGGTGAAAATGGAAGAAACATAATTTTATACAACAACCAAAAAACAAAAATAAGTTCATCTACCAGACATCCAAGAGCATAAAAGCCACTTGATGCATTTATTTTAACATTGACTTGTTTACACAGGAATTTCGATCTTTGTCATTTATTGTTTTTATACAATATTTCAGAAGGAACAGTCTCGAATACTGTAAATACATGGATAAATTTTATGTATATAAGACTTGGATCAATCTGCATATGGCCTAGTATGGAGTAAATTACAAAAACAATGCTGCAATCAATGAAGGAAAAGTTCCCAACTGTGAAGTGTATCATTGATTGTGTAGAATTTAAGGTGGAAACACCATATAAACTATTTATCCACACAATTATGTATTCAGATTACAAAAGTCACACAGCAGTTAAAGTTTTAGTAGAAATTGCACCTGGGGGAGGATTTACATTTATTTTAAATGCCTACCCAGGGAGTATTTCTGATAAAGAATTTGTTATTAAAAGTGGATTTTTAAGTCAAGCATTATGGAATCCAGGTGAAAGTGTAATGAGTGACCATGGCTTTACATAAGCAGAATACCTCAGACCACTTGGTGCTAATCTTGTTTTACCATCATTTTTAAGGGGTAGGGAACAATTTACTATTGAGAAAACAGTTTTAAGTCAACAAATTGCAAATGAAAGAATCCATGTGGAGAAAATGATACAGAGGTTAAAGTGTTATCATATATTTGATTATGTTATCCCTATGAATATAATGGGTTCTTTAAATCAAATTATTTCAGTAGCTGCTTTACTGTCAAATTTTCAATATACAATTATCAAAAATTAAATTGAACAGCTAAGCTAACTTAAAAGCATTTAAAATTGTCACAGTTAAGTATACCAAAAATCTTAAATAACTCTAATATACTTAAATAAAGCCTTATATATATATATATATATATATATATATATATATATATATATATATATATATATATATATATATATATATATATATATATATATATATATATATATATATATATATATATATATATATATATATATATATATATATATATATATATATATATATATATATAGGAAGACCAGAGAGCTGACATGTAAAGTAAAGCAAAGAAACGTAAAGATGCTGCATACTACCTTTAGAGCAATTTTGCTAAGAATTTAGAAAACAGAGAGAAAAAACTTAAAAATATCTTATATATCAAAAAATAACTCCTGATGTTGAAAGAGTTTTAAATACTTTGTCTGATTTAGTGTTTTTTACTTAATGTTACTTTAATAACTACCTTTTTATTTTGACTATATTAGTGTATTTTATATTTAAGTTTATCTTATATCTATTAAGAAATTTAAAAAAAAAACATAAAAAACTAAAAAATTATTCCATAACTGCCTTAACAAGAAAAGGAAAGAATCCAAAAATGGAGGGCTAATTTTAGGCAACAACATTAATACTATACATAAAGTGCCTCTCAAGAAAAGGAAAGAATCCAGAAATGGAGGGTTAACCTTAGACAATAACATAGTAAATGAAAATTAAATTTTAGAAACTAAATAGAGAAAATACCACCAGTTATCACCTCTAAACCCTACAAAATTTTTGGTAAAAGATAAGTTTGTTTTGATTGTTACAAACACTGCCTCGCTTTGAAAAATCTCCATTCTCCGTCGCAGATATTTATGAAAAGGTCTATTTTGTTTTTGGCGGAGATTGCAGATAGTCCGATTTTGCGCGGAGTGTAGTAGTTTATCACCTCCGCCTGATTTATCACCTCCTTCCATAGAAAACCTAAAACGAGGTTGCGCTTTCAGATAATAGCTGTTAGAATTGTGCCTAATGCGTCCGTCTCAGCGCAATAAACTTTAATAACAACAACTAAAAGGAAAGACAAGGTCAACAATTCTAGAAATTAAATTTACTCGGTCATGTTGTGATGTTCCAACTTTATATTTTTAAAAGGTATTTAAAGAAAAACAATAGTGATATAAGTTATATTATAACTTATAATTTTAAATTAACTAGTTATGCATTTTTTTTAGAAATACTCTAGAATTTGTTTTATATGTGGCTGATTTATCACCTCCTCCTAGTAAATTACTTATCTTACTTCTGATTTATCACCTCCTCCCCCCCTTAATTCCCTTAATTAAGAATTGGGTCATTCCAGTAGATTTCAACAATTTTCCATCTAAGTTGTTGGCACTATGTCTCAGATTTTGCTCTTCTTTTGAAATTATGTTAATAATAATAAAATATGAACAATTTGAAAATTTCAATGCATTTGCATTATCCGTTACTAAATTATCGGCATTAAAAGATTTGCGATGGAAGCCTACTTTTTAATAAACTGTATTTTTGGCATTTTAATACGTTTATAACTTTTTTCTGTAATATAATAAATGCATATTTTTTTATTTACTAAATAAATGTAACTTAGCCTAGATAAAAAACAAGGTGCAGCTTATTTATTTGATTTCAGAAAAAAAATATCAGCACACAAAACAATTTTCATTAAATTGAAAAAAGTACTACTTTTATGCCATTATAATTTTTTTCTGATGTATAATAAACTATGTATAATTTTAGAACTATAATCTTTGCCATAAAAGTAGAATTAAAATTTAAAAAATCTTCATTTATTGTTTAACAGAAAAAATATATACATCGTTAAAAATTGCCATTGATGGAAATCGACAAATTTTGGGCTTAATTAAAATAGTCAGTAAAATTTTCTGATACCTTGTACCAAACTAATAATGACAGCAAATAATATTCATGTATAGTATATTATTTAGCAAATAAAAGTTTTCATTTATTCAGTAACATGTTAAAATGACACCTATTAAAAGATATGAGCGTTTATATATATTTATATATATACCCAGCAAGCACACAACGTTGAAACAACGTTGAAATAACGTTGATCGACGTTGATCAACGTTATTTCAACGTTGTGTGCTTGCTGGGTATATATATATATATATATATATATATATATACATATATATATATATATATATATATATATATATATATATATATATATATATATATATATATATATATATATATATATATATATATATATATATATATGTATATATGTGTGTGTGTGTGTGTGTGTAAATTAAAGTAAAATGTAGAAAACTTTAAGCCATAATTAAAGAATTTTTTTTAATAAAGTACTTAGGTTTTTGTTTTTCTTTTATAGTATGTGTTAAATTGAAGTAAAACATCTTTAAAAACATATTTAGTTTTAAATTATTATAAACACTTTAAAGACATTGTAGTCACTAAAGAAACTAGTTTATAAGCATTTGAAATTTTTACTATTAACTCTTAGTTTATAGTAAAAATTTATTATTATTCAGGCATAATGACTAACAATACGTGTTCATTAGGTGATCATTTAAATCAAGAGTGCCACAAATTATCCTATGTCTCAAAGTCAGATGTTTGTGATATAACACATGAACATAAATATTTGCTTAGCGTGAGAACAGGAATTAGTGTACAGAACTTGAAGACAATTTGCACTCATCATGAAATGGAATATTTTCGATACTATGGCAATAATTTTCGTAGCTGTTGTAATCCTCTGAATCTTCACACAAAGGTCATTAAAAAGAATTTAACCCCTATAACTCTTGTTCATCACAGCATCCACAACGCCCTAATTCCTGGCCAAAAGATATGTTGTCCCTGCTTAAGAAAGCTGAGAGCAAAAAATGATGGAATCAGTGTTGAAATAGAAAATGATCCTGATTATATAGATGATGGACATATAAAAAAAAATGTTGAAGATCTCAACATAAGTTTAACATCGTTTGGACATTCCCCTATAATTAGCAAAAAAAGAAGCTATGAACAACTTCAAAGTAGAGTCAAAGTTAAAGTTCGAAGGCTGAATGAATCAGTAAACTCTGTTAATATCATTGAAGCCAGTGATGCAGAAACAACTCTTAAAGCAGAATCATTAGACTATTTTGTTATGAAGTTAAGGGAGAAGTATGACAGAGAAGTTAACATAACTGAAAAAATAAAATTGCTGACACTTGTCCCAATACATTGGACACTTGAATTTACAATGCAAGAGTTTAACACTACACAGTATATGGTAAGAGAGGCAAGAAAACTAAGGGATGAAAAAGGCATACTTGGAGATCGAATATTGGAAAACAACAAACCAAAGAAGTTGACACCTGATGTTACTAAAACAATAAAAGAGTTTTATGAAAATGATGAAAATTCTCGTTTACTTCCCGGCAAGAAAGACTATATTAGTGTTAATACTGATGTAGGAAAATCACATAAACAAAAAATTTTAATTCTATGCAACTTAAAGGAACTTTATGCTGCGTTCAAATTAAAATACCCAGAAATAAAGGTTGGTTTCTCCACATTTGCCAGTTTAAGGCCTAAATGGTGTGTTTTGGCAGGGTCTTCTGGTACACACAGTGTTTGCGTATGTCAGTGTCATGAAAACCCAAAACTCAAACTTTGTGCTCTTGATAGTACCTTAGAGCTAAAAACCATGATGGCTATACAAGTATGCAGTGTAAATTCAGAAGAATGCATGCTCCACAAGTGTGAAAACTGTGGCGGAGTTAACGCTGTAAAGATGGAACTGGAAAGATATGCTACAAATAGTGACACTTACACTTTCAAACAATGGGTAAATGTTGACCGCAGTGAATTAACAACAATCACAGAAGATGCACATGTGTTCATTGAAAATTTAAGTCTCAATATTTGGAAACTATCCATTCATGAATTTGTCAGGCATAGACAAGCTGCATACCTTAGAAATCTGAAGGATTCTCTACCGCAAAATGAAATTCTGGTTATAGGTGACTTTGCCGAAAATTATACATGTATTGTTCAAAATTCCATACAAGCAGCATACTTCTCAGCCACTCAAGTGACATTACATCCATTTGCTGCCTACTACAACACAACCAATGGCTTAACATCAAAATGTTACTGCATACTGTCAAACTCCATGGATCATAACCATGTTGCAGTTCACTCATTCCTTAAAGAACTTTTACCAAAATTCAAATCATTGGTTTCAGAATTGAAACACATTCATTATTTCAGTGATGGATCAGCTGCACAATACAAAAATCGGTGAGTAATCTATACCTGTAATAATAGGCTTATTAACAACCTTTGTAAAGCTGTACAGCATACATTTCTACGATTTTAGATACAACTTAGTGAATCTTGCAAACCACAAACACGATTTTGGTGTAGAAGCCTCCTGGAATTTTTTTGCCACAAGCCACGGCAAAAATGTATGTGACGGTATTGGAGGTACTGTGAAACGAGTGTTGTCTAAGTTATCACTCCAGGGACACCTTCTTAACAATGCTGAAAGAATTATGAACTGTTGTATTGACGAGATTAAAGGAATAGAGTAAGTACTTTACACTCACTAACTGTATTTTATTTTGAATCAATAACATTGTTACAATTCAACTTCAAACATATCATGAATATTTGTTCAAATACAAAAATAAAATAATAATAAAATTGAAATAAAAAAATAAATGATAAAAAAAAAATAATTAAAAAATGGTAATGAATGAAAAAGTATGAAAAATAATTAGTAAAAATGATATAGTAATGAATAAATATGATTTTTAATTTTAGATTCATCTATGTTGATAAGTTAGCTGTTTCTCAATGCCAATCATTTCTACAGACTCGATACCAAAAGATGACTGATCCAATAAGAGGAACCCGATCTTTCCATGCCTTTCGAATAACAGATAATGGTCTTGCTGCTTATACTCTCAGTGAGCATATCAATGGAACGCTTGTTATTCCAGTTAAAGAAAGCTTATTTAATAAAAAAAAGTAAATATAATTTTAATTAAAAGAAATAATAGCAATAACAATAAACAGGAAGCATACATTTTTGTAATTTATTCCTTTTTTGAAATTTCAGAAAAATCAAAGTATGTGAAAATATACAATCCACTTCTGTATCCAACACATTGACTGACATCAGGTGAGGCAATATATATTCCGATAAAATATGAGAAATAAATTATTAGTAAACTATTTATAATTGTCAATAACCATCATAACTATGATTAGTTTAGTTGATGATCAATTTTTTAACAATGATGTGCAATATATTAAATTATGAATTTAATCAGATATTCAGTCATTACTTAACATGTACAGCCTATTTTTATTTAATAATCTAAGACATTCATAATTTTATGTTGAAGAAGATTAGTTTACTGTCTAATCTTTATTTTTATATATAAATTTACTTTTCAGCATGATTCCTGTTATGGGAACCTGTGACATGAGCTCAAGAAATTCTGGGGAAGCCGAAATTGTACCCTAAAAGCACAAATAAAAGACAATTTTATATTTTTTGATTTGAAATAATGTATGGATGGCATCATTACTTTTGTATTGTTGAATAAAAATGTTTTATTGTAATATCAGTTTATGTAAAAATATTTCTAAAAATTAGTTATGGCGGAGATTAGTGTGCTAAATTATAAGATTATGTCATAATATATAATGGCCTGTCATTTTAACATGTTACTGAATAAATGAAAACTTTTATTTGCTAAATAATATACTATACATGAATATTATTTGCTGTCATTATTAGTTTGGTACAAGGTATCAGAAAATTTTACTGACTATTTTAATTAAGCCCAAAATTTGTCGATTTCCATCAATGGCAATTTTTAACGATGTATATATTTTTTCTGTTAAACAATAAATGAAGATTTTTTAAATTTTAATTCTACTTTTATGGCAAAGATTATAGTTCTAAAATTATACATAGTTTATTATACATCAGAAAAAAATTATAATGGCATAAAAGTAGTACTTTTTTCAATTTAATGAAAATTGTTTTGTGTGCTGATATTTTTTTTCTGAAATCAAATAAATAAGCTGCACCTTGTTTTTTATCTAGGCTAAGTTACATTTATTTAGTAAATAAAAAAATATGCATTTATTATATTACAGAAAAAAGTTATAAACGTATTAAAATGCCAAAAATACAGTTTATTAAAAAGTAGGCTTCCATCGCAAATCTTTTAATGCCGATAATTTAGTAACGGATAATGCAAATGCATTGAAATTTTCAAATTGTTCATATTTTATTATTATTAACATAATTTCAAAAGAAGAGCAAAATCTGAGACATAGTGCCACCAACCTTTTGTTGAAATCTACTGGAATGACCCAATTCCCTTAAAAACTACATAATTTTTCAAAATGGAGTACATCCGTTACAGGTCAACCATTTGAACTTTTTTTATTGTGACTTGAAAATACCTATTTTAGGGCTTTTCTGCCCTGGAGGTCGTTATCCTTGTTTTGCTATATTTAGTGAGAATTAGCAGAGTGAATTTTCTATTTTTTTCAAAGAATTCCTCTTAAAAACTACAAGGAACATAATTGATTTATATGAATGAAAAATTTCTGAAAGTTCTAAATTTTTTTCTTATTATATCAGAAATCAGCGTAGTATACTATATAAGGAGGCTTGCTAACTAAGTCTAACAAAAAATAGCATTTTAGCTAGTAAAGTCCCTTAAAAACTACGGCGCTACTCGACTTTCTCCCCCCCCCCCCCCCTAATTTTATGATTGATTCTGATAGAGAATTTTATGCTGATTCATAAAAATATAAAAACATAGACCTGAAAATCAACGGAAAGTGCTCTAATTCGAAGTCAAAGTTGTAAAAAATCCCATTAAAAACCCTAATATTCGCCTTTTTTTTTCAAAACGCTTTCATTTTTAACGAAAATTTATTACCGTTACATTGCGCAATAAACAGACCTGGTTTCCATAAGCCTTAGCATTATTATTTTAAAGTATGGTAACGAAAGTGTTATAAGGAAATGAAATTAATAGAAGATTTCAAATAAAGTTTGAACGTAGAATTTGAGAATGTAGAAAAATTGATGAATAATTATTATTATATCGTACGCTGGTTTTTTTTATTAAAAAAAACGGTTTGAAGGTTACATGTTCTAAATTTTACATGTGATAGAACAACTATGAACTGAGTTTCAAAAGTTCTTCTTTTAGGAAAAAAAACTGTTGAATTCTTTTTTAAAATTTATTGCGCAACACAAACTTTTACGACTTTCTTAGCGTAAAAACCATGCTTTTAATGTATTGCTTTTGTCAGCTAAAAGTTCATTAACTTATAATTTTCAAAATGGCGAAATTAGGGTTTTTAGTGGGATTTTTTACAACTTTGACTTCGAATTAGAGCACTTTCCGTTGATTTTCAGGTCTATGTTTTTATATTTTTATGAATCAGCATAAAATTCTCTATCAGAATCAATCATAAAATTAGGGGGGGGGGGAGAAAGTCGAGTAGCGCCAAAAACTACAAAATTTCCCTTTTAAATACCACATTATATTAGGTAAAATATGCTTCCACAAGCTTACTTAGAATAGCCAGGAATGAATGGAGAGAATGTTTACACTGAAGAAGAATGGAGAGAATGTTTATACTGATCTTCTTTAACTAAAAGATGGTAAAATGGCTATATCTGGTATCTTTCTGTTCATTTTATGCTCATAATCTCTAATCAAGTATGTATATTCTTTATTTTTAGTGTTTAAACAAAATAATAGTATGGGAAAACCGCATTTTAATTTTAAGATTTCTGCTGGTAGAAAAAGAAGTAGAACAAAAACAGAAAAGGCATAAGAGCTAAAGAAAATCAAAAATCAGAGGCAGTAGATTGCGGTTCATCATTCATTGCGGTTTGACTTTAAAGCTCCTCATTTTTTACATGAAAAGCAAATCAATTTATTTGTGTCTCCGCCTGATACTACTGGAGTCACACAGCTACTAGACCAAGAACCAAATCAACAGCTCCATTGATATTGTAATAACACGCGAGATGAGCTCTTTTCCTCTTTCTAGATAATAAATTGAGAAAGGTTCATGAATATCCTAGGAATAATGTGGAACAATTGGGCATCTGCTGCCAATATCATAGCAGCTGCTTAGAGAGTTGGTATAAGTAAGAATGGTCTTAATGTTGATGATATGCAACAGGATAAATTTGAACAAGCAGCTCTCCTTATTGAAAAAACTGATGATGTTTCTCTACAATCTTCTACTCCTAAGAAAACAAGAAGTGTAACCTCAAAAGACCAACCCTTGGCAACAACTCCAAAATCATAATCCAAAGTCGCCCAAACAAAAGGAAGGTATGGTTCAGCCGAATATTGGAAATTAATGTATGAAATGTCACAATCATAAGGAATCATATGAGAAAAGCTTAAATTTAGCAGAAGTGCCTGGTTTACTTTCAGTAAACCAGGTTAAACCCAAGAAAGTTAATTAAACAAAAACAACAAGGGTCAATAATGTGCATAGATCTATGGAGGCTTAAGATGTGCTTTGAAAAGTGGTTTCTCTCAAAGAAGAAAAAACAGAAAAAAAGTCGTGATTCAGAGGAGAAAAAGAAACACAAGCTCCAAGAAAATAAACTGTTTTATCGTTGCATACTGCAATGCTCTTGTGTAGAAGAATGTCTTGCAAAATCTTTAAAAGAGTTTTATGTCATTCCATTCTTAAATCTGTATTTACTAAAATGGCTTGTCGCATTGATAACAAAAAGCCAACAATGATTCTTCCTGCATCAGCAGCATTATCCTCTAATTCTTTTAAAAAAAACACTCTACTTTGGTTCTAATTCAAGTATTTTAAATCTTAATGACTCAGAGATGTTTTTTTAGATGAAATGTTTGTTTATTGCATGTCTCTTTTTCAGAATATTTTATGGTATTCATATTTTTTTGTCATTTTATGTTATTCAAAAAATATTTATTGCTGTTATTAAAGCTGTACTGAAATCTATACTTTTTTTTATTAAACTGTATTAAATCTATACTTTTTTTTATCATTTTTCATATTTCCTATTATTCAAAATATACATTGTTGTTGTATTAAAAGCTAGATTTCCTATTTTAAAACTAGTGACCCCTTAAAAACTTCACCCATAGCACTGCGAAAAAAATACAAAATAAACATCTTTAAGAGTTTGTAAATTAGTAAATATTACATTGGTGGATTAGAACAAGTCTAACATTATCAAGAAATATGATAATTGCAAACTTAAAATTAAATTATTAAACAGTAGGAGGTCATAATGCATAAATTGAGCCATTTTTAACACCAAAAATTTGATTTGCATTCTCTTTTTGAGGATTTTAAAGTTGTAAAAGAGGTAAATTTCTAATTAATTTGTCATCTAGGATGTTTAGAGATACTGATTCAATCATTGTTTAATAATCTCATTGAATTAGTGGAACCCAGAGCTGGAAGTTTATAAGTGTAGTGCTTAAGGGGTATGTGTTTTTAAGGGAATTCTATTTTTATATATTTGAAAAATTTCATTTCATTCATACTTAAAAGATGTCAACTAGTTTTGCATGCAAAGATACATTTTTATCATTTGAAGATTTAAAATCAGTTATTAAGAAATACGAAGATTCTCATTTTGTGCAGTTGTAGGTTCGTGACGCCAAAGCAATTGAAGCTGCTAGAAAAACCATTCTAAGAAAAGCTGCTATAATAGCTCTACAGATAAAGTATTGCTATATAAAGTATTCTTGTAGAAATGGTGGAAGGATATTTACAAGTAAAGGCAATGGAAAACGTCAAACTTTGTTAGTACTTTTGTTATTATTAATGAAGAATTTATTATAAATAAAGGTTTAAAAAAATAAATTGATAACTTATTTATGCATAGCAAATAAACAATGTTCTAATTTAAATGCCTTATTTCATCAAAGGATAGCATATTTATTTCATGAAAAAATAACTGATTTTGAACATGTTTATTATATAACTTATAAGAAAGAGTGCCCATTCTTCTTAAGATTTAAAGCATCAGATGATGAATATACTTAGGTCGTTAGGAAAGTTCGTAGAACTTCATCTATAAAGATACAATGAGACAGGAAATAATTAAATATTTATATATCATTTTAAACTGCGTTTAATTATGAACATTTTAAGTACTTGTTGAAGTATTTTGAATGTTTATTAAAAAAGTTATTTAAATTTTACTATATACGTTTTCAAGAAAAAATTTAAAAATGGATAAATTTGAATATCGAGCATATATTAAAACCCGTGCTCTACTTGGAGTTTCAGCACAAGCCATAACCGATGAGTTGGTTTTAGTTCATGGTGACCAAGCTCCAAAATATAGTACAGTTGCCAAGTGGGCTACTTTATTTAAAGATGGTAGAGAGAGTCTCGAAGATGATCCTCGCTCAGGGCACCCTCAAACCACGTATACAGCTGAGAATATTGAACGTGTGCGAGCCATTATTGAAGAAAATCCTCATGCAACACATGATATAATTGAAGTCCTGACATCGATTAATCGCTTTACAATCAACGAAATCATTCACAACGCACTTAAAAAAAGAAAATTAACATCACGTTGGATACCCCACGAGTTAACCGATCAAAATCGCAAGAATAGAGTTGAGGCATGTAAGGAAAATTTAGCTCTTTTCAGAAACGGTCCATGGAGACTATGTGATATTATTACAGGGGATGAGTCGTGGTTTTATTTGAGACAAGTTGGACACAAGTCGGCTAACGCTAGTTGGGTCGGTGAAGGTGAAAGTCCAAGAACTATAGTAAGATGCGACAGGTTTCAGCCGAAAAACATGTTCTACATCTTCTTCAAAACAACAGGTGTTGTTCATTTGGGTTATGTTGAAAAGGGAGACACCATTACTAGCGAATATTATATAAAAAATTGTTTGAAACCTCTTATATGCGAAATAAATAAGCAAAGGACCTAAAACAGGCACTCAAAATTTCAAATTTCTCCATGATAACGCTCGACCCCATGTGACTGAAACCGTCACAAATTGTCTAAACCAAGCTTGAATTACAATAATTCGCCACCCACCATACTCACCAGACTTAGCTCCATCCGATTATTGGCTATTCGACTTGATAAAAAAAAATCTTGATGACGATACTGACGTCGAAAGTCAAAAAACTCGCATAACGAAGCTACTTCAAAGTATGCCCAAAGAAGAGTATAAAAAAACGTTTGACAAATGGCTTGAAAGGATGCAACTTTGTATAGATAACGATGTACATTATTTTGAATATTTGATAAAACAAAATTAAAAAAAACTCTTCTTTTTTTTTTTAGAGGGGAGTTCTACGAACTTTTCTAACGACCTAAGTATATCTGTGGAGCTATTATAGCAGCTTTTCTTGGAATGGTTTTTCGGGCTTCCGGCACTATAAGAAAATTTCGTTAGAGTGCCGACTTTCGGCACTCTATCCACGGCCTAAAATCAAGGAGTCAGAGTCGGAACAGCAACTTCCGACTCCACAGCCCTGCTTTTTACTGTATACTGTTGCTCTTTCGTTCATTTCAGTGCTATAAACACAATGATGATAAAAAAAAGTAAAAACAAACAAACAAACAAACTTGTATCAAAAAATGAGCTAGCTCTTGTATACATTGCGTCCGCAAGGCAAACTTTAAACTTATAAAAAAACCGGGGAGGAAGAGATGGTAAAAGCTCTAGACCTGCAGAAAGCATTCTTATTTATTACATTTAAAAATTCTCTTTCATTAAATACGTAACACAACATTACCGAATCATTTTCATAAAACAAACACGAACATAATGAGAAAATTGATAAACCATAAACAACAAATTTTGCAAAGAGATGCCAGCTTGTCTAATAACAATTTTGTCCCTCGGTCATTCAAACTAGCTAAAGCAACTCTGTAAAATAGCCAAACAAAAACTTACTCAAAAAAGCAAGACAAAAACTTACACAGTTTCCTCCTGATATTTGCAGATTTTGAAACTTTTTTTCATTTAAGATCAAAAAAAAACAAGAACTGTAAAAGAAACCGGGGAGGGAGAAGGAAAAAGCTCTAGATCTGCAGGAGGCATTCTTGTTTATCAGAAACCGGGGAGGGAGAAGGAAAAAAGCTCTAGATCTGCAGGAGGCATTCTTGTTTATCAATTTTAAAAATTCTACTTTACTAAATACGGAACACAACGCTACCAAATCGCCTTCATAAAACGAACACAAACACCATGAGAAAATTGATAAAACATTAACAAAAAAAATTTTTCAAAGTAAAACTAGCACGTCAAAGAAAAGTATTGTCCCCCAATCATATAAGCTAGCTAAAGCAACTCTGTAAAACAGCCAAACAACTCAAAAAACTAAAACAAAAACTTACTCAGTTTACTCCTGGCATTTGCAGATTTTGAAACTTGTGTCACAGAAGCCCTTTTTAAGTCTATTTTAAAAACCTGTTAACGTAGGTGTATTTACCATAATTGGCTCATTAGGGCAAACCTCTTGTGGGAGGATAGACATTTGTGGCAGAGGCGAACTTCCAAGCTCATTGTTTGCCTTAACCAATAACACACCAGGAAACGGCCCACGTGAATGTACGAATTTCATTCTATGGACGCTGGATCTGCACAAACCTAAGAATTTTCGACTTCATGTGACCAAAGGGGAGGGGGTTTTATCTTACAAAAATTTAACCATCTCTCTCTCTCTACCCCTCTCGCTCCCCCTCACCCCTCTTACCGCAGGCCTATTCTTCGTGCAACCGGAATTTTTTGTGCAGGCCTATTTTTTACGGTTAAAGAGAACTATTTGTTTAGATTTGTTTTTAAAAGAGAAAATCCAACGTTGTTTATGATATATTGTAATTATTGTTGCATGATGTAATGCAAACAAACTTGGATAATTTTAAAGTGGAGTTTTAGAATTCGTGCCAAAAAAATTGTTGTGTGTATGCTTGTCACAATAATTATCAAAATGAACAAAATGTATGTATCGAGTGAAGTTAGTAAAGTGTATCAGTGCATCATATTTTAAATTACAATGTTGAGCGTAAAAAATGGATAAAAGCCATTCCAATCTCTAATTCAGTTGTTACCAAGAGCACTGTAATCTGTGAGTTACACTGGCCGCCAAAATTTGAAACAGTTACAGTATGTGGAGGAAAACATCGACCAAAAAAAGCTCCGTTTCCTTGGCTGGGAGTACCCTTATCTCAGATTCCAACTGCTGGTCCAAAGAACTACCTTAATATCTTTAAGTGGCATTAGAAATACATAATATGATGAGTTTATAAAAATCCTCACTTTGAGACATTTCATAATGGAGTTAAGCATGTTTCTATTTTAACAATCAATCTAATGATAACTGTTGAAACCTGGTCAAAGTTTATGTTCCTTAAAAATGGACAATAAAAAAAAGTACTTTTACAACATATTTCAGTTATGGGACAAAAAAATAATTGGAGATAAAATTTATACATCAGACATAGTTATGTGCTCATTTGGCATATTTTTCATCATGAAGAGATAAAGGCCGAATAGATAGATTTATTTTCATTCTATGGACGCGAGATCCACAGCATTTGGACATTTTTTTAGTATCTTCACTATTGTTATACAGTGCTTCCAGAAAGTATTAGCGCACTCGTAATTTTTTTATTATGGACAACTTCAAATCAATATAAATTGTAAAGTAATTTAAATTTTGAACTAATTTTTTTTTTAAATGAAAGGTAAAAGCAATGAAATTTAATTATAATGTCAAATATTGTCAACCTGCTTGTTTTTCTTAATGAGTTAATTAGAAGTTTAATGACTACTCGGAAAAATGTCTGAAATTAAGCGTGCAAAAGTATTAGCGCACTCATTTAAAATGTATTAGCACACTCGTTTAATTCCTTTGAGAAAAACTTTTTTGGTTAATTTTTGTTAAAAACTCTCTGCTGATTAATAATAGTCAAAAAATATAAGAGGAATAAATTGAAGTGGCGGAAAATCATTTGAAATACAGTTAGTTAAAACTTTAAAATTGCAAGAACAAAAATATGGGTTTAAGGAGCATATCAATTGAAACATAGTGGCAAGTTGTTGGCCTGAACAAAAGTGGTCTCAGCAATCGAGAAATCGGACGTCAACTTGAAATCAGTGAATGTAGCGTTAGAACAACGCTCAAAATTATAATGAGTTTGGAACAGTCAAAGACAAAAGTCGCTCTGGTCGTCCCAAAAAAATGTCAGAAAGGGACGAAAATAAAGCAGTTATGCTCGCTAGACGCAACCCAAACATGAGCATAGCCAAAATCGCCTCAGACCTGAATACAGCGTTGGGTGCACATCAAGTTAGCCGATCAACAATAGCAAGCTTATGAAGAAAAAACACCTCAATTCATACCTTGTAACAAAGAAGCCACTTAAGTATCAAAGACCGTCTCAAGCGTAGAAAATGGTGCAAATAAAGAGATGCATGGACTGTAGAGCAATGGAGAAAAGTAATTTTCTCAGACGAGTCAAATTTTGAAATTATTAATCGCAAGAAAAGGGTTGTCGCGAGGAGATACAAAAACGAAAAATATAATCCTCGTTTTATCATGTCAAAAGTTCAAGGAGGAGGAGCTTCAATTGGCATTTGGGGCTGCATTGCTGGATCTAGCAATGGACTGGCGCATCTTTACACTGATCGCCTTAATCAACATCGATATAAGAGATATTAGAAGATTATTTAAAGCCATCAATGGACGTTTTCAAGGCTGACTCCACCTGGCAATTTCAACAAGATAACGCTCCTTGCCACACAGCACGCTCAATAAAGCAATACATGGAAGAAAAACGGTTGAATCTAATGCCGTGGCCCGCTCGCTCACCTAATTTAAATCCTATTGAAAATCTTTGGAGTTGGATGGACTGAAAATTACAAAAAAGCAAGCCCACTAACTTGGTGCAGCTCAAAACTCAAATCCAAGAGTTGTGGAACACTGTGCCACAAGAACTAATCAGAAAACTTATAGATTCTATGCCGCGTAGAGTCTTGGCATGCCTTAAAAACAAAGGTGGTCACATAAAATATTAAACTTTCTTAGAATTTTGATAGACTGTAAGTGCGCTAATACTTTTGCACGCTTAATTTCAGACATTTTTCCGAGTAGTCATTAAACTTCTAATTAACTCATAAAAAAAACAAGCAGGTTGACAATATTTAACATTATAATTTAATTTCATTGCTTTTACCTTTCATTAAAAAAAAAAATTAGTTCAAAATTTAAATTACTTTACAACTTATATTGATTTGAAGTTGTCCATAATATAAAAATTACGAGTGCGCTAATACTTTCTGAAAACACTGTATCTTAAAGTTCTTCTTATTTTTGTTATTTATCACTTCCTATTTCTAGTATTTTTATCAAGTTTTAAATTTTTTGTTTTTGATATTTTTACTTGTTCTTCTGTATTATTTTCATCATCTGTTTCAGTATTTAAAATTTTATTTATTAATTTGACTTTCTTTTTTTTTTACAATTAATATATATGTATATATATTTCACATATACAATTACTATGCTTTTTTTGTTATTACAGGACTTTTATTGCTGTTGTTGTTAGTTAAGGTTTCTATTTCACTTTGATATATTTTGCGCAATATTTTTTTAAAAAATTTATGTACCATTGTCGCAACATCATCTGGCAAAGAGCCTGCATTAAATGATCTAGTTGTAAATATGTTATAATAGTTTAAAAAAGTTTCATTTAGTTGTGTTGTTGTTTTCTTAATTTTTCCTACTTTGAAACAAAATTTAAATGGAATTATTTGTTTGGTTTGGTAACATTTTCTCAAAATTTCTGGCCAATAAAGGGTTAATTTATGTAAAAAATGTTACTACTACTCATCCTTATCCCCTTACTCTCCCCTCCCCTGCCCCTCCCTTTCTCTTTTCTAGATAAAAGATCTCAAAGGTTAAGTTGACTTCAAATTTATAGACGCTAAATCCAAAACATTCTCACGAGTGAATATGCATGATATATTTCACTTTCAATCGTCCCTAAGACTTTATGCGCTGTGATTAAGTTGTATTCTTTGGTTTCTACTAATTATTCTCTATTTATAATACAATATCAATAGCAATGATATCCATTTCATTATTACATAAAGAGTTGCTTGTTAAACCAACCTTAAGCTTATGCAAACGAAAAATATTATAGGAAGAAAAAATATAAACCTAATGAGGAAGTAAAAACAAAAAAAAAAACAAAAAAAAACAAAAAAAAATAAAATTAATGAAAAAGTGAAATTAAAAAAAAAAAAGAAAAGCGCAAGTATTATATCATATGAAGCATATATCCTCATACCATTCTGAGTTAAAATAAGATATCTAGAAAACGTCTACAAAACGCAATTTAAATACCCTTCTTCACGGAGACCAAATGAAGATCTCTAAAAGTAGTCTAAAATGCGCTTGTGCCGGCAGGGTAAAGATTAAATTATGTCTATGTGCGCTATATAAATCCACAGTTTTGATCCAATACTCACCAAATTTTGCGCACAGGTCTAATTTTTCCCAGAGTAGGTTTTAGGCCAGGTTTGGACCACCCCGACTCCATGTTCAAGGGTGGAAACAAGTTCCAGCCCCCCTCCGACTCTCCTTGCCCCCAGCAAGGAGGTGATTACGGAGCTAATAATTTTATTAGTTTTTACCATTAAAAACCAAAAAATTGTAAATATGTTAGCGGTTTTTTATGACGATTTTTGAGGGATATTTTTGAAAAAGTATGTTAAAAATTAACGAGAAAAATTGTAAAGCAGGTTTTTGTTTGGAGAGATTATTGTAATTTATCGATGTGTTTGTTGCGAAAAAGCTAGATTACCACAAAGAAAAAAAAGCTAGTTTCCAAAAACATGACCACTTTGCTGCAAATGCATTTTTAAATAATAAAGTAAAGTCATATCTAATAGCTGAAGAACCAAGCGCGCGCGAACACACACACAAAGTAGATTCACCATAATCACTTCATAATACTTTTTGATTTTCTTGGTCTCTTTTGAACAACTTTCCATTGTAAGTTTATATTTAACAAATCTACATCTGGACAACATTTTTTAATATCGCCACACTCGTTGCCAGATCGTATAAGAGATCTTTTATCAGCTACTTTTTTAGATTCTTTTTTAGGAAATGGCTTATATTGCTCAGTTAAATTCGATTTCGTTAGAAAATCCGTATTCTTCCACAATTTTGACCATGGACTTTTCTCCAAAGTTGGAATCTTATCTTTAATAAATTCAACAAGATCAGCAAATGGGCTGTGGTGTACTTCCTACATCAAAAAAATCATACATATTAAAAGCTATAAGCAATGAGTTTCTAAATAACGGGAAAATAAAATTTCGTAGGATTTTACTTTAGTGGTAAACATATAAAATTAAAAAAAAAATTTTTAAATACTTTTTTAAATAAATACTTTTCTAAGTAAATACATTTTTAAGTAAATGCTTTTTTAAATAAAAAATTTAGTAGTAAACATGCAAAATAAATTCTTTAAATAAATGCAATCATAACTGAAAGTACGGTTTGGTGTGTAACGTTTTAGGTATTGAATCTAAAAGGGCTATATTTTATACGAAGTGATGGCTGAGCTATGTCAAACAGTTTAGAAGATATTGCTAAGTTTTACACAGCTTACTAAGCTTAAATGGATATAATTTATACAGACCGGAATAAACATATTGAATACCTAATTATAATCTATGTTTTTGCGAATATATTTAAATGCTTTAACATTTTTGTTAATAACTTCTTCACTCATGAGTACATTAATAATGCTAATGATAATAGCCAAAAGAATAATTGCAAGCAAAATACATTGTTCAATCATTTAACAAAAATGTAACTACACAGGTTGTTAAATCATTCTTTGATTTAGTAGGCATTTTCCAGCGAAGCATAACCTAAACAAGTTCTCCAAAAGAAATAATTTAAAAATTACTTAAAGATGTATGCTGAGCAAAAAAAGTGTTAAAATCTTGCTGAAATCTCCTTTCATCCTAAGAGCTTTAAAAACTCTGGGAACAATTTGTCTTCTTTACTATGAAAGCTCAACCACTTGCTATTTGTTGGAGCTTCTGATTCAGTGAATTTATTCAAAAAAATTTCCTGTTCTGCATGAAATAAATTAAAACCAGTGCTCTTCATTAACTTTGCATTATGAGAATCAGCTTCTTTTATGTAAACTTTTGAATATAGTTGAGAGAAACTGGTTTATTGCTTCCCCAAAATAGCAGTTAAGTTTCATTCATTTCGTGAATAAGCACTAGGCATTAGTTACTTTGAACTTTTTTTCAAAAAAGCAATTGCAACAAGTTGGAGTACCTTAGTTAGACCAAAAAACAATTATGTGAAAAATATGAAAGCTATAGGACTTCACAATTCTATTTTATTTTGAATTTAGGTGAATATTATTATTACAAAATATAAGCAAGGCTTTAAGGTGGATCATGCTCAATAAATTTCTGGAACAGGAATGAGTATTAGACATTTTCATTGCATTACCATGTCGAATAGAAGGTAAAAAGTTTTTTTTAATTCAAATTTCTCTAAGGTGTGTATGAGGCCTTTGAAGAAAGATCATTTTACCTAAATTCATAGAATCAGCAGTTTCTTGTATACTTTCACTTATGAACTAAAAAAATTAATTAAAAAAGAAATAGATATTTTATAAACATTATGCATTCATAAAGAAACAGCTTGAAATGTTGCATTTTATTTGACTTTACATTAGCATTAAACAGAAAAATGGTCCATAAGTACGCATTTTACTCTATGTTACAGAGTAGAACCCTTAAAACTTCTTAATGTTAAACCAAATCGGAATAAATTGAATTTAGTCAATAATAATTTCTTTTTTAATTCTGCTACGAAATATTTACTTAAACAAATTACAATACATAAACATTTTTGAGGAAGTTAATTATGATAAAATTAGCAATATTTGTCAATCAACATAAAAACAAAAACAAAATTATAACTTGAACAAATTATATTACAAACAATATCAGACTGAAGATGTACTCTATTTCAGAATTTATTAATAAAAGGACTTGTTTTGGAATCTTCAGATTTCTGGAAGGAACATTTTTATATAGATGTAAGTTAATTTTATATAGATTTAAGTAAGTATATTTTATATAGATGTAAGTTAATAAAAGGATTTGTTTTGGAATCTTCAGATTTCTGGAAGGAACATTTTTATATAGATGTAAGTTTTCCAATAGCAGATCAACTTTTTTAAACACAGCATGTTTTAACTCAAAAGAAGTTAGTCTAGTACCAGGCTTAGTAGCGAAAAAGTTAGTTCAGCCTATACAAAATACTTGCAATGATTCACTTGCTGCTCATGAAAAAAAGTTTACTTTTGCATTAATTTTCAAAGGGTGGGTGAACTATTCTTTCTACATTAAGATGTATTATAAGACTCAAAATTTAAATTTTTGAAATATTGACAAGCACACTTAAAGTTTCAATTTTATTAAAAATTTAATCTTTTTTAAATAAAGTTTAATTTAAAAGGTTTTATATTAAAAGATGTTAAGATGTTAGAGTAAAAAAAACCTGGCCTAGGAATGTACAAACTAAAACTATAACTAAAAACAAAAAAAAACTTAAGTAAAATTGTGGCTTCTCCCATAATTGGAAAAGCACCAATAAAATCAACAACAAAGCACCATTAGAATCAACAAGCTTGAAGATAAAAATAAAGACCATCCAAATAGAAACAATAAAAAGCTAAATTGACTAAACTAAAAATCGTTCTGTATGAGAACAAAAGAACTTTTTAAATATTTTATCATATAGTTATTTTTAGCATTAATACTTAAATCAAGTCTTTCTTTGATTTCAAAAAAAGGCATTATTTCTCAATTACACAACCGTGTTCTAATAAACCATCTCTTTTACACCAACCACAAACTCAGCTGCCTCAGTTACTAATTTAACTCTTTCACAAGATTGGGTATGTAATTAATATGCAGGAAACCTTCAATTTATTGAATTGGACTGACATTGAAGTTTTAGTGAAAACTGGCTCAACAATGACCTCTTTTTTTCCAATTGATAAGTTCTTTTAGGTCACAAGTATCAAATTTTATTCTGGAACTTTAAAAGGCCTCACATTAGTGGAACCATGTTCACTTTCAACCCTGATTACTAACATATCGGCAAATAACCTCTATTCTGAATCATCAAAATAGAGAGATGTGACAAATATATACTCAGGAAAACCTTTTACTTTAATATTAAAAAATATTTACTTTAATATTAAAAAAAATTAAAAGATAAACCTGTGTCACTCAACTTGCAAGCAGCCTTAAGATCTCTGCATTCTCAGGTCTAAGATCATACCTGCTCATATAGAGAAGCAAGCACTGTTGCCACAAGTAAGTCTTCAACCGTGAAACAATCTACCACATTTAAATGTTGTTACTCGAGGATCAAGCTTTCCTTTCAATATTGCATTCAAATACTTCCATGCGTATGAACTGTTAAAGATAATTAGTTGAATAAAATCCTCACTGATATTTACAAGAGGCTTCTGGAAGGGACTTAAATTCAGTTACTTTTTCAAGATTTCCAACTTTGGAATAAACCTCTCCACACCATACGTTATCAGAAGAATTTGTTCCATCAAAATTTTTTATAATATGACTAATAGAAGCTCATTAATGTGAAGCCAGCAAAAAGATCTAAAAGGTTTTCAATTGAGAAATTCTTTAACAAAAAGAAGCATTCGAAAATTCCCCACAGACATTTCACCTGCTTATCAGTTGGAGATTAAGATCTTTAGTAACAGTTAAATAATTTGCCTGGTTATGATGTTTTTGATTTAGGCTTCGGTGTGTGCTTAAGGTAAAGATTTCTAGGTTCTTCTGTCACAGAGATATGGTTTTCTTTGATTTTTTTTTCTGAAGGTGCTTGTTATTTTATCATGCATCAGAATTAAAGTTTTATTTTTTTACGATCAACAAAAATCAAGTAATTGTACTTTTTTCCCAGTTTAAATTTTCAATTTAACATTTAATGATAACATTAGCAGCAGTTGATGACACACCAAATCTCACAGAAGCAACAGCAGCATCAATAATATCAAAGTAGTTTCACATAACATGATTTTCTTTTTTTTCTAAGATCAAGTTGTTTTCACTACTACTAATTATACAAATATTAGAATTATCATTATTTTCTGTTGCAGCATCCATCCAATTTCTGCCCTATGGCAAATAAAGAAACATAAATACTTAAATAGGACTTTTTGACATTTATTATGTAACTATGTTTTTTCATGACATGTATTTAACAGAATGAAGCTCTGAACAATGGAGCCCAAAAAACTCAAATATTTTTAAAAGGAAATATAGCCAGTTTTTGGCCTTCTTCCAGCCCAGATTTGAATTTAGTAAAAGAAATTTTGAAAATTAATGCTACACCTTGTATATATCGTTGTCTCTTAGAGTGTCAATCATCTATTAATTTAAAATTTATAGCTGAAAAAGTTAATATTACAAATATTTGCATTAAGATAAATGCTTGTTAACACTTTAAAAAATTCTATAGCGTAAAAAGATTGAGTCTACCATATCATAAAGCCCACCAGCAATAAACAAGAACCATACGTAAGAAAATTTAATGGAGGCAGTTATAAATTCACATCAAAGTTATTTATAAAATTCCAACAAAAAAAAAAAAAAAAAAAAAAGGAGGGAAACACACCAAACTGCATTTGATATAGTTTAGAGCCTCACAATATAATTATAAAGCAAAAAAGCACACAAAATTAACTCTAATATAGTAATAATTGAGCAAACCTTAAATCCTATTGCTAATACAGACTTCATGTCAAGATGAGGTGATATACATCCACTTAAATTACTAATAGCACATGCATATATTTCATGTACTAAACATAAATTCAATAGATGTCTTGTCATTAAGCTGGGCTGAGTTGAGTCACAAACCTAACATTGATAAGAAAAATTTAACTTAAGAGGCATGGAATTGCTTTTAAGTTTAGAGAACATTTCAAATAATAAATATTGCTAAAGAACTTACAATAAGCAATGCCAGTTTGCCACATTTTTCTAAGTACTTTGTAACTACATTAATTCCAAATAACAAATATGAAGAAGTAGAAACTATCTTTTTATCCAAATAGAGTGACTGAACATATTCATCTGCTTGTTCTTCAGAAATACCATTATACTTTCTAAGCATCATATTTTTCAAAATTTTATTGTGGAGATCATGAGAAAGTGATCCATGACATGATAACAGCCTTTTATGCTTTTTTAGTAAAAACTGATGGCATATTTTATTTTGGAAAACACTAACAATAAAGAAGAATAATTACTACACTTAAAATGCATTTCTAATTGAAATTAACTTTTATACTTGTTTTTATTAGTTAATTTATACATTATTATGTCACTATGAGAAAACCTATACTTATAACAATCTTAGAAAATGATAAGTTATAGCAAATAAGAAGTATTCATATCAATAGTAAAAATTGACCAACTGCAGTCCAAAAGAATCTTTGAGATATCTAGGCAATTAAGCCTTTAGCTTGATCAATTTAAAATAACAAAGAAAGCATTATGAGAAACTGACTAAATTGACTAGCATTTATATTTTTGAAAAACTTTAAGTTTATTAATTTTGTTCTATCACTTTTTCTTAAAAATTAGGTTCTTAAAAAGATACTATTTGATGAACTTTTGTTTTTGGTTAGTAAAAAAAAAAAAAGATTTTGAAAATTAGCTTTTTACATGTAAAAAGTGTCAGTAAAAAATTAATTATTGTAAAGAAGCATCTTGAAAGTGATATTTATTATTTAATTATTGTATGTGGGTGTTGTTAAACGTGGTATTTGTAATATAATTATTGTTATTATTGTTAATGGTCAATTTATTAGTACGTGCTCTCCCTAGACCTCTTTTTTATTATGTATTCTGTTGGTGGAGCAGCATAAACACTCTTGCATTTTATACTAGTTTAAAGATATTGTCTCTACAAATGTTCAGTTTTTTAATCCTCAAGATTTTACATCTCATCCAATGAAAAACTATAAAGAGTTACCGAATTAAATGATTAAAGAAAGAAGTTTATCAAGAGTTAAGTAAAGTTTAAGTTGTTGAACATTGAAGTAAGTGGAGTATGTTATTTTTGATTTGATAGAATTAGAATTTAATTGTTGAAGGTGTTGGTTGTGACGAAAATTTGATTTTATTCTGAGTTTTTGTGGATATTTATTTAAAAATGGCAGCCACGTTAGGAAGGAAAGTAGCGAGAAGGAGAGCGTAACGAGTAAGTTTTGGAAATTTGCGAAAGAGCGAAATAAGAGAGGAATTAGAGAGTGAGGAGTTAAACTATACAAAATTAATAGGTTTAAAAAATAATTTAAGTGAGAGTTATGAGAGATTAAACAATATTGATGAGGAAATATTAAATAATTTAGATCAAGAGGAAATTGAAAATGACGTTTTGGAGAGTGCAAAAGTAGTTGAGTGTTATCATGAGTTGATGGCTGGAGTGACACTAAAATTAAAAATTATAAAAATAAATGAATCAGATAAAGATTCTGTTAAAAGTTTAAATAAATCAGTTAGAATTACCAGTTTTTAATGGGAATCTCTTAGATTGGCAGGGTTTTTGGGATCAATTTAATTTATCAATTCATAGGCATGAAGGTTTAAATGATATAGATTGATTTAACTATCTAAAAAAATATTTGTCTGGCCAAGCATTGGCTACTATTTCAGGAATTTCACTTAGGTCAGAAAATTATAAAAAGGCAATTGAAATCTTGACTTACAGATACAAGAATACACGAGTTTTAGTTTCAGCACATATGGATTTTTTGTTAAAAATAAAGAAAATTAAAGATTTCAATGATCTAGAAGAACTAAGAAAACTTTATAATGATATAGAGAGCTGTGTACGTAATCTTAGATCTCAACAACTTCTGGCTGTTTGTTAATTCCTATCCTTAAGGAAAAACTGCCTGACGAACTTTTGATTTTAATTTCTAAAAGATTTGCCGGAGAGTTGTGGACTTTAGATAGACTTTTACAATATTATAATGAATAATTACAAGCTAAAGAGTGATATGACAATATCTTTTAAAATCAAATTATGATAAAAATGAACATAAAAATTTGAAATACGATTCTTTAAACAAAAATGCACAGCAAAATTCTTCTCATAATTATAGAAACAAAAATAACTTTACAACATCAGGTTTTCATACACAAAGTAGAAGAGCACCAGAACAAAGAATTTTACAATGTGGATATTGTTCAGAAAACCATAAGCTTTCTCACTGTTTAAAAGTAACGAATTTAGATTCAAGAAATGAAATTCTAAAAAAGCAGAAGAGATGTTTCATCTGTTTAAAACTTGTTCATATATCAAAATTTTGTCATTCTAACTATTCATGTTTTCAATTTAATGGGAAACACCACATCTCTATTTGCAATAAGAGGCAAACCCAAACTAGTACAACTCTTGTAGGTGTGTCTGATAGCATTTTGCTACAGACAGCAAAGGCTAAGTTTTTTAATTCAGAGAGTGAGTGTGGAGTATTCAGAATATTATTTGATAGCAGTAGTCAGAGGTCTTATGTTATCAAAGATGTATGTGAAAGATTGAAATTAAAAACTATAAGGCAAGAAGCTATAATAATAAAAACATTCTGTCAATTTAATAATTCCAGGGTTAAAAAGCTTGATGTTGTTCAACTTAAGGTAAAACATAGAAATGCTAATTTGTATGTGTATGTCGAGGCTCTGTGTGTGCCAGTTATTTGTAGCCTTTTGCAGGAGCAAGAGATATCTTGAGCATGTAAAAATTACCTGCATATTTCAAAATTAATTCTAGCTGATTATGATGATGGTTCCAAAGATTTTCCTATTGACTTATTGGTAGGGTATAATTTGTACCATAAATTTATGACAGGTAAAGTTATTATTCCTCTGTTCTAGGATGGGTGTTAAGTGGCCCAATGCCTTCTGTAAAAAATTTTAATAAGAAAGCAATCGTCAATTTACGCGTTGATGCTAATTTAATAGGGAGTGTGGAAGGTGTGTGCAGTGAGATTGATGAACTAAGAAGTGATTTACAAAAATTTTGGAGTGTGGAGAAAATGGAATCCACTGATGAGTGTGTGATACATAAATTCGAAAATGATATTATGCATAACGGTGAGAGATATTTGATGTAATACTGCAATTCCAATTAAATTATATTGCCATATTTGCAGACATCAAACAAGCTTTCTTAAATGTAGAAAATTCTAGTGAGCATAAAGATTATTTAAGATTTCTCTGGTATAAGAATATTGACGCAGAACAGGACTCAGAATTGATTGTTTATAGGTTTTTAAGAGTAGTATTTGGACTAACTAGTAGCCCTTTTTTATTAAATGGAACAATAAGATATCACATTAAAAAATATGAAAAATCTAATGGTAAGTTTGTAAAAAGATTTGTTGAAGATTTATACGTTGATGATGTCACATCTGGAACGGAAAGTGTAATGAAGGGTAAAGAATTTTATAAAAAGTCTAAAACAATCATGTCTGAAGGTGGTTTAATTTAAGGAAATGGAAAACAAACAGCGAAGAATTACAAAGCTATTTTGATTTTAATTAGTAAATGATCAGAAATAAGGAAATAAAAAATTCAATTTGCAATCTTGATGATAGTACTTACTTAGAAACAGAAATGGGTAAAAGTGATCATGAGTATAAAAGAGTTTTCAAAATTTAATGGGACTTGAAAAATTATGAATTTATTTTCCAATTTAATAACTTTATAAAAATGTCATGGGAACTTAAAACAACAAAGAGGAATATCTTGAAAATTTCGACATCAATTTACGATCCATTAGGCATTGTTTCACCTATAACAGCCAGACAAAAAACAATTTTTCAAATTTTGTTTAGAGATAAAAAGGAGTGAGATGCGAGTGTGAGTGGAGAGATTGAGTTTAAGTGGAAAGAATTGTTGAGAAATGTTGAGGAGCTGAATGTTTTAAAAGTAAAGAGATTTGCGTTTGTTAGAGTTGAGGAGAGAATAATTTTGGCAGAGTTACATGGATTTTGTGATAGCTCAAGAGATATATATTGTGTAGCTGTTTATCTTAGAGCTAAGACAAATGTTACTGTGAGAGCATTTTTTTTGGCAGCCAAAACAAAGGTAGCGCCATTGAAAGAGCCAAAACAAAGGTAGCACCATTGAACTGCAAACAGTTTTATACGATATTGAACAAGATAGCAAAGATAAAGATAATTCAAAAAGAACATCTGTGCAGTTGAAACCAACATTGGGCAAAATGATGCAGCGCTCAGGTCAATTAATGTCCAACCCGACAGGCAGCTCTTGATGGACAATGTCTAAGACAATTAAAAGACAAATATTATTGACAAGTCAACAGGGGGGAGTGTGTTAAAAGTGACAGTAAAATATTTATTATTGTAAAGAAGCATGTTGAAAGTGATATTTATTATTTAATTATTGTATGTGGTATTTGTAAGTTAATTATTGTTATTATTGTTAATGGTCAATTTATTGGTGCGTGCTCTCAACAGACCTCTTTTTTATTATATATTCTGTTGGTGGAGCAGCATAGACACCCTTGCATTTTATACTAGCTTGAATATATTGTCTCTCCAAATGATCAGTTTTAATCCTCGAGATTTTACAATATATATTCATCATACAATAAAGTATATTGAGATATCAAAAACTACAGAAAATTATTTTTTATATAGAATAATCACACAATAAGAATATAAATGAAAATATGCAATTTGCATACATGAATTAGAATATTTTGTTTTATTTATTTCACCTAGATCAATGATGAAATATCTTTTATTTCAAAACAACAAATTAGCATTTTTTTTTTTTTAACAAATGAAAGAAATTTTTTAAATATTTCAGTCTGAAAGCCTTTAGAGAGTCAGCAAGAAAAAATATTTTTGCTCTGGCCAATGACTAGACAACATCCTTTTTTTTGACAACTCTTCCCACTGTGCTTTAGCTAAATACTTGTTTCAATTCCAATCTTTTCTCTTTTTTTACATAAAAAAGAATTAAAATACTCTAACAGCAATAGGCTTGTAATAAAGGATTTTTTTAATTGTTAAAAAAAACTAGGGCTTTTGATTTCTAAAATTGTTAACACTCTTTTTGCTTGGTGGGAAAGATCTTTGTTTTGAATAATTATATATATATATATATATATATATATATATATATATATATATATATATATATATATATATATATATATATATATATATATATATATATATATATATATTAGGGTAGGTTGATTTTACCCTGGCCCATTGCATAATGTTGCAGTAGTTGGAGGTAATTGAAATGAGATACCTCAAAAAAATTTCAGCGATTTTCAATGAAAGATGGTTTGCGGATTTAATTTTAGAGATTATTGTGATTGTGCAAAAAACGCCATAAAAAGCG
The DNA here is from genome assembly GCF_058129835.1 of Hydra viridissima. Classification (NCBI taxonomy): domain Eukaryota; kingdom Metazoa; phylum Cnidaria; class Hydrozoa; order Anthoathecata; family Hydridae; genus Hydra; species Hydra viridissima. The sequence goes on from NW_028324310.1 coordinate 6,205,431, forward strand.
ATAAGCAGAAATTAAAATTTTCATTTGTGAGAATATGTTAAAAAGTTTTCTAAACACCTTTTTTATAATTTATGGTTCTAAATTTTTAAAAAGTTGTTTATCTAATTTAGTAACTTTTTGAATTTATTCAAAAATATCATCATATGAATGGAAATAATATCCTTTGGACATATGCTTGACGCATCTTTCTGCTAAGCAATTTTGTCAAGATGCAGCTGTGTCGATTCTCAAACCCGTAAACATAATGGGATGCTTCTGTTACAAGTTTAACAGTTCGCTCTACACTCAGGGAGTGAGATGGGAAGTCCGGAATATCTGGCTTAACAGAATTGTCTATGAAGTATTGAATTTCTTGAATTGTAAAATTTTGCGTAGTAGAAGGTTCTGTTATGTTTGGAGCAATGAGGTCTATCAACTCATACCAACGATTGGCATTAAAATTTATTACAGGAATTTTTTTCAGTTCATTTTGAAAACTGGTCAAGTTCATTGTATAAATATAAAATTGTGATCAATACTGCATTATGATTGTGCTTAAAAGGATAATAAGATTATTTTTTTTTAGTTACAAAGTCAATTAAATAATTTTAAAAGATACCTTTGTCTTAGAGTCAGTATTGATTTGAAACCATGATTTCGGATCTTGTTGTCATCATCTTTAATCATGACATAGAGAATGTTTTCAGATCTTAGGCAGAATGCCTTATTTTTAATGTTCTGCTTCACAATATGTATCACATCATTAAATGGGAGAATATTTATTCGAGCGATAGCGGAAAAAAGAAGACGAGGAGAGTCAAGCAGCTTGGATGATGTCCTTATTTCAAACCATGATGGAGCATAAACTTGAACAATAAAGTAAGACTGGTTTGGTTGATTGTCTCTTGTATATAAACAGAGAATGCAAATAGCTAGAGTTAACCACCTTTTATGGTTAAGTGGACTAATTTTATAAGCAGCCCATTTATCAGCAACTTTACCTGACTCTACTCCTTTGCAAATAAAAGTCTTTGATCACTACTAAGGTCTTTCAGTACTTCTTTTGGAATATACCCATCAACTATAGGATTTGTGACAGGTTCAAACAAAATTTGATGTGAATCCTGAATATTTTCAGCACATCTTTTGCCAAGAAGGCCACTAAAGCTTCCTGGTCCAGTTGTTATACCATCAGTTTTCATTTTAATTCTTCAAGTTTTACCACTAAACCACTTATTGGGCCAGTATTGGTAGCAGTATTATCAAGAGGAACTGCATGAATACTTTCAACACTGTTAAATTCTTGTAAAACACTGAACGTCTCTTTTGCAAGTACTAAACCAGTTGCACCAATAATAGGAATTGTTCTATGAGTCAAATAGGTTCCAGTAGATTTTCCATCTTCATAAGTTAGTGTGAGGTGATGTTCAGGCTCAATAGATTTTTTGAGGAATTCCTCTTCAGGTGAGTTTATTATGCAAGAAGTTCGAGTGGTCTGATCAAGTTTGCTATCCACACCAAGGCAAAGTAACTGTTTTTTTTTTCTAGATCTTTACCTTCACTAACTATCTTTACTTGTGCTTTAGCCCTATTTAATTTGGACTTGTCTATCAAGATGTGTTTGATATCAACATCTTTTCTCAAAATATGTTTAATGTCATGTACTAAAGCATTTGCAAGAGCTGCACCTAAGTTTGACGAACACTCATTTCTGAATAATTCCATAGCAAACCTGGGAAGTTTAATTAAGTTGTAGTCTTCAGGAAATTTCTTTATTGGTTGCCATTCAGCTTCTTCCTAAAAGAAGTTGCAGCATACAAAATTTGCGTGTACTTCAAATATATCAATAAAGTTACAATAAGTTTACCTCAGTTTCAGTTGAACAGCTAGCTTCTTCAGATGAACAGCTAGCTTCTTCAGATGACATTGTTTGTTGAATGAGAGATTCCGCTTTATCAACTACCCTTTGAGATAGTTGTTGTCGCTCATTATCAATCCTCTTGTTTCTTTTGAAAGCTACTTTATCAACTAAAAAAAGTTGATAAGCTCCTTTTGGACCACTTTTCTGCCTCTGAACTCAAAGATAAACTCTATCTTCAAGAGGTACTTTCGCATTTTGAGGGCAAATTTATATAATATGTTCTTCTGAGCAATTTGCTTTATTGCATGATACTTTTCTATCACTGCAAAGTAGCATATCCAATGAGATTTCGTATATCCAATGAGATTTCGTATATCCAATGAGATTTTCGTATATCCAATGAGATTTCGCATCAAGATTTCGTTTGGTACTTGCTCTACCATGCTTTTGATTAATGTTTTTCACTAGAATGAGAAGATCCTTTACCTTTCTAGCAATAGATTTGTCACTTATTAGAGGTAGATTTATTTTAACTGCAGCCCAAATTAATTTTAAATCATTTTTAATTTGCTCAGTAACTTCTATGATATCTGCAGTTGGCTTTACATGATTAAGATAGTAGTAATATTGAATAACCTTTCTGTAAGTACTTGGCTCTGTCATTAACAATTCACATGGACCACCACCATACTTCTTTTCACTTGTTTTTCGTGTAATAGGTGTAACTATAATTTTCGGCATTTTTTTATTGTTGATATTTGTAATTCTTGTTCAAGTTTTTGTTTACTATTTTATATTTATTTGTTTATTCATTTAACAAATGCCAGGTGCCATAAATTTGATTGGCTGCTGTAACTTAACATTTTTATTGGTTGCATTATATATTCAAAACAAGATATTTTGAAACAAGATACTTGTTTGGAATTTCTAATTTCAAAGATTGAAATTCCAAATATTTTAGAAACTTACAAATTTAGGGCATAACTGAAAACTTTAAATGCAAATCCGCAAGCCATTTTTAATACAGTATTCCTGAAATTTGGTGGAGTTGTTGTTATACCCTTGTTACAGTAACTGCAACATTACTCAATTTGATATTAAAAAAAAATGGTAAAATCGACCTACCCTAATATATATATATATATATATATATATATATATATATATATATATATATATATATATATATATATATATATATATTAGGGTGTCCCAAAAAGAGATAAATTTTTTTATTTTTTAACTATTTTTAGATTTTCAATCAGTTTCATATGCATTTTTATCTACTAAAAGCAAATAAAAAAAATCAACAATATTCATATTTGACCCCCCTGCCGCTTAATATACTCCATTTATATATCTATTATTCATAGCCAATATAATTAATTATTATTATAATTTCAAATAGTTTTGTAATAAGTAAAAATAAAAATTTATTAAAAATAAATTTTCACCTGGTTTATGACCCTACCCCCCATCCCCCATCCTTTCTTATAATACCCTTGTCATATGATTTTTTTCTGGCTAAATATGGAACTTTATAAATTACAATTTTAATTAAAACAAAAAACTTGATAAATACTCAATTTGTAAACAAAGAAGCAAAGAAATTTTTTTAAATTATCACAAACAAAAATTTTTTAAATTATCACAAACAAAATAACAAAATAATTTTACAAAATAATTTTAAACAAAATAATTTTCAACAAAATAATTTTAAACAAAATAATTTTAAACAAAATTTTGCAACAAAATAAGTTTAAAGATATAATAAAAAAGAGATTGTTTAGAGCATATTTTCAAAAATCAAGTTTTTGAATTGCTTGTTTATTTATATGAGGAAAAACTTTTCGGTGGTGTTCTACTGCGCGTATCATCCAACCTGAATTTGATGGAGTTGTGTCAAAAATCATTGCTACAAGTGTTTTTTCTAGTTTCCATGTCTTTACAGCATCTATGGTAGCTGTTGTCTGACTTTGCCCAGTTGTATCAGGAATCCTGGATACACACATCAGTTTCCCTTCTGGTGCACTTGGTTTTCCTGTTACTACAATAGCTAAACATTTGACTATACCATCAACCTCAGACACCAGCTTTGAATCCCAGTGAATGGAAGAGTACATAGGTGAAATGAATGTTTTCTTAATATCATCTAAAACTTGCTGTTGAATTTAATTACCTGATCTGTTCGCTGTGCTTTTTGATATTTCATCTAAATTGTGACCTTATGCTTCAGCTACAGCTAAAATGATCCCAGATCTTTCTCTGTTGGATAGATTCAACCTATCAGCCATCAAGGAAACTTTAGGGTTTTCTAATATCTTGATTTTTTTGTTCTGTCTAGCAATAGTACTTTCTTCATTTTTATTATGAATTTTGTCTCCATTATCAAATGCTGCCAATGCATTGAAACTTTTTTCTTTTATGTTTTCCTTTCTAGATTTCTCTTTTTCAACATCCTTGATTTTATGTTTCTCTTTTTCTTCCTTTCTTTTCACTTTCATAGCATAACTCTTGTCTAATGGGCCCAAAAACTGCTTTATTAAGTGACGTTTCTCTGAGAGAAAATCTATATCTGAGATCTAACTATTGATACTATGCGAGCTATCTTTTCTTATCAAATTTTCTGCATTTGATGCTGCAATATCAAACAACGATGATAGTTTATTAGTAAAACTCAGAAGTTGAGCTGAATAACATTTTTTTTTTTTTGGCATTTTTAATCAAGTTCTCTCTAAGATGAATCAGATGCAGTATCATTCTAAAAATATCTTTCTTCTGTTTTGTTGGAATTCCTGCCATTTTCCAAAAAACAATAACTTTTTCCCAAACTACAGATGCAACTTCTTTTTTACCAATTATCAAATAATCAAATCTTGTAAGATAAATATTATGACGTACAACATCTCCATTTATTGGTAGTTGCCAATATATATTTGGTTCAAGGGTTGGTAAGAATTTACCAACAATATTATCAAGCTTCTCATCATTTTTCTATTGCTCATAACTGATTAAATATTATTTATATATGCTATTATATCTATAGATAAAAAGTAATTATAAATTAAAAATTTTTTTGAATAATCTATGTAACATTAATATTCATCATAAAAAATTTTCTCATCTCAAAAATTGCGAATAGTATTATTTAACAATGTTTGAGAATCATTGAATTGAAACAAATTATATTTACTAATATTAGCTATGATACATAGATTAGAATTATAATAATGATCAATATTGATACAAAACATATTTAATTGCAATAATACATTTATATATTTGGCCTAAAATCACATTTTAAAAGTAAATAATTTTGAAAAAGTGGGCAGCAGAGAGGGTAAAAACTTTGAAAAAAGGGCGGGGGGGGGGGGAGTCAAATTTCTTAATTTTCCAAAAATCTTCCTTTTTTCACTTTTAATGGACAAAACTAAACACAAAACTAAAGGAATTTTTTTTTCTTCGGGACACCCTAATATATAAATATAAATATATATATATATATATATAAATATTAAAAAGTTTTTTTTTTCTTTTTACTTTGGGAAAATAATCAGTGGTCAATCAATAGTTTTCAAGGTAACTCTGCTTTACAAAAGGTCAATTTATGATTTCATGATTTTATTCTCAGCTTAAATATTTTTTTATTTTTGAAATTAAAAATTAAAATATTACTGAGATATTTCCTCCAACATCATCTTTTGATGAACTGTGTTGATGAAGGGCCTAAAAAATAAATTTGGGAAAAGATTTATTAAGAATAAAGTAGAAATAGTTAAGCGAAAATGTTTATTAAGAGAAAGGTGATAAAGAGATAAATGACCAATCACAACTTAATCATAACCAAAATAAAAAAAAATTGGGAATCACAACTTTTCAATCAAAAGAAACTGTTTATTTTCTTTGTGAAAAATATATTGAGTTTACGTATTAACCAAAATTTATTACAATCAGAACATAGTATTTAAAAAATTAATCAAAATTTTTTAATATTTAAAATTCTAAGTTTATTAAAGTTGTTTTACATAGCTATATCATAACTAGATGTAAAGTGTTAAAAAACCAACCCTCAAAATTATGCCTTAACTAAAAACAACATATCAAATGAATTACATTATTTTTAGTTAAAACTTTAACATTCTCTAAACAATAAAATAATGGTTCAATTACATTTTATTGTTGAGAGATACATATGCATTTTTATATAATCCCACTCTTCAGTAGAACAAGGTATTTTTTTTAAAAGGTGTTTCTAACAACTTTTAACAAACCATTCTGTACTATAACCTGATTGACTGTATCTTACATGGCAAGAAAAACTTGCCTTATTTTTCATTACCATTAATAATATTAATCATACAATATTGCTTACTTCAGTTATAAATATAAATTTATTCTTTTTTTTTTTTAAATAAAACCATATAAAGTAAAAACTATAGAAAGAACTTAAAAAAAAAAAAGAAAAGATAATAAGGCATGGCAAGTATATATATACCCCACATCAAATTCAAGCTTTTAAAGGTATCCATCACAATATGTGAATAAGAACAAAGGAGCAATTTATTCAAACCAAAATGATGTCAAGAAATGAATATAAATTAAAAAAAAAACTGGAGTTTTTAAAGTAAATTCAGTGCTAATACAATGTTTTATTTTAATGCTTAAAGCACTAGATAAAAGTAAAAACTGTAAAATAAAAAGAAGAAATTCAAATATGCTATTTTCAGTATATATCCATTACATTCACTGAACAGACGCTATATATACTCTATGATTGAAGTCTTAAGTGTCTAGACATTGTGTAATAAGCTGGATAAAAGCCATGGGCACAATCACGATACAGGTTTAACACTCCCAATCTGACTGAACACCAGTTTGTGCCCAACCACACAGTTTCTTTTTTTCCTAGAACCATTTTCAAAAGGATGTGGCCTTTCGATAGACTTTTTTGAATTGTGTATTGAGGTGAATATAGAATGTGCAAATGATTCAACACACAGTGTGCCCAGAATGTGGTATTTTGGAAAAAATTTGTAAATCCGTTATTTGTTAATGAAAACTTGTGAAAATTTAAGTATACTACTTTTTTGGGCTGAAGAATCTGATTCTGAGGTTAAATGTTTCGTGTGTGCACTCTGACCCAGAGAATGGGGCAACGGTGGGGAGGGGGAGTGGTATGCCGAGAGTCATGCTCTTACTTTTTTTAAAATTGTCAAATAAACTGTAAAATATAAATTAAAAAATAAAACTTTTTTAAAGAAATTTGTCTTCCACCGCCCCCCGCCCCATAAAACAAATAGCCCCTCGATCCCCGTGACCAGCAAGCTAATAGCTGGCTAGGTTGCTTGGAAAAGGATATCATATCCAATTCATAATGAAATATGTTTGACTATTATTAATTTCAAGAAAGTCATAATAAAATGTATTTGAGTTCATAATAATTTAATATCAAACACAAATATACACAGATATTAGTCTTATTGATTTTATATGGTCACAGAAAACATTCTTGAATTATCATTTTTTCTGGATGTGTCCTTATCATCAGTCTGCAGTAAATGTCATGTGTATTAATTTGCAAAGACATCTGTCTGGCTTTACAACTTGTTCCTGATTTATAAGCCTTAATGTATTTATTCCAACTTTCGCTTGACTGCTCGGAGTACTTGGCAATGGGTGATCCAACTGTAATCATAAACAGTTCCCAGTCTTCTGTTTTAAGAATTATGGAACAGATTGACTTTCTTTCTTTTGGACTAAAAAAACGATCTGCTATTGGTCCATTGATAGTGATACCACCACTAGAAGTAGAAGAATCAAGAAGCATTCCTGTTTTTTCACGTACGTTTTGAATAACTTTTTTTTGTGCTGTTTTTAGAGCAGTTTTAACCATTACGTCCTGCTCAGACCATGTATGGGATTGTTGGCCCATAATGTGATATAAGATTTTCAGACAGTGGTCAAGTGCACGTAGCTTTTGATTTAGAATGGCAAAAATTTTTACATCTGATTTAACTATAGGTTCATGGCATTGTCCATGTCTTTCAGTACCTTTGTATGAGATTTTGCCATTTTCTAGTCTTCTCCAAGTACTAAGCACATCATTGTAGTTTTCATCTATGGTGAACCCATGTAGTATACATACCAGATCATTGACATCACTTCTGGAACATTTGCAGTAGTGACAAAAAGCTCCAGAATCACCCACCAATAAACCTACCACTTTGACATCAACCATACTAATCTCTGTTTTTACAAATATTTGTAAACCATTTTTTGAAAGAATAGGCTGAGTTTCATTTTTAGCCAGTTGACTCAGAGTTGGTTTAAATTACCCTTTTACATTCTCCCTAGTTTCTTTTGCTTTCACTACAATAACAGGCCTGACAAAAATAATGGAGTTAGGGGTTGGATTAGTCCAGATTACTTGGTTTTTTGAATCTTTAATTTCAAGAGGACACCAAAAGGAACAAATATAATTTGTTCCCTTTAAGTCTGCATCTTGAGGATTGGAAAACTGATGACGATAGCTGCGGTTTCCAGATCCATCAAGTCCATATTTACCCTCTACATGTATAGAATGATTTTCAGCACAAAACTCGGATATATCTAGTAGAGACTCAACAGTGTCTTTGATAACATTGTTCACAGGGGATGAAGTCTGCTTGTCATCACTGCTTAATTCCTTTGGTAGCAAAGTACATTTAAAGGTATCTACATCATTCTTTGTTGGCAACATTAGTTTTGGGAGAAGCTCAAGTCTCAGTTCCTAGGGAAATATATAAAATTTAAACGCTCAATTATAAAAACAATTAAGTGCAACAGTATTTGATTGCATACTTTACCTGATATTTATTTATGGATAGATCCAAGTTGTAAATTAAAGCAGTTGCTTCCTGTACCGATATTGTTGGAAGTTTTACTCCTTCCACCTTCCCCCATCTTTTTTCACGTCTTTGGACAACTTCTTTTAAGTACTCTGATTTATCTACTCCTTGTTCAAAATCATTCAGAATTTTGTTATAGGTACGTTTTTCATTCAGAATTTTGTTATAGGTACGTTTTTCAGGTTGATCACTGAATTAAATGATAATGTTTTATGAAAAGTAAAAATATAGCTACTGGGTGTCCCAAATAGCATGATGCTTAAGAAATTTAAATAAATGTCAACAGCTAAGCCTTTACCTTAGTCTTTTTGATTTCCGTCCTCTTTTAGCTTGTGGAGCTCCATCTTCTTCTACATCACCCCTGGATGATGATGACGCTGCAACAGGTAGATTTCCAGGCAGTATTATCCCAACTTCATTTCTCCAAATTTTCAATTCGGCCACAAGTTTATTTTGTTTCAACTTTGAATATTTTTTTACATGTCTTTCAAATTGCTTTAGAATTTTCTTGATGTTATCTTTTTCATCTTCTAAAGTTAGATTATGTCTCACTTTGATTGTTTTTAAAACTAGCTTTGATTCTTCTAATGAACTTAATTTGATGCTCAAGGTTAGTAAAATTTCTTCTAATTCTCCTTTTTTAATCAATAACATTTTATCACACCTAATCAACAGGTATTCCTGAAAGTTGATTTTCATTATTACGCAACCTCGAATATAAAACTCGTAAGAACAAATAAAATTCAAATTTAAATTACTCAATTTCCGGGGAAAACCGGACTGTGTAATTTTTACACATAAAAATAGAAAGTCTACATTGTATGAAACATTTGAGTTTATTTGCGGCCTCCTGCAGCCTTTTTTTTCCTGTTACTTTGTTTTTAATAAAATTAATATATTTTCATATATTTTAGAATTTTTTTAGGTGTAAACAAAACTGCACAAAACAAATGTTTAAACTTCAATTTTTATTTTTATTGAAGTAATTCGCAAATTAAATATTATTTACAGACCAGGATAGAAAATTTTTTTTAAACTCATGCAGTCGATTTTGATGTATAGCGTTTCAAAGTTATTGATAAAAAACAGCATTGGTACAATTTTAAAACAAATATTTTGTGTCAACTTTTTCTTCAACTTCAAACAACTATAAAAACAAAATGGTTTGATGAATTTATAAATTTTTTTTTGCACTGACCTACATTTGTCCTAAACAACATAAATTTACTATTTAAAGTGAAAAAATAAAAGGTCTTAAAAATGAATTTTTTCATGTCCTGGACACACTGTGCAACAGTTCTATTAATATGTTTATTTTTACAACAGTTGGCATTTCCTATTTCCACCACCCTGATGGAAACTTTTTTGTTGTCATTTATTAAAGCTTGCAAATTGCATAAAAACAACACCAAAACTTTAAAGTAACAGTGAAAAAGGAAGATAATTACCATAACCAAGATTTTAGAGATACCAGTCATAGTTTTAAGAGCTAATGATCATAGCTCTATGTGAACTACAAGAAAACAATCATCACAGTTTGACATTATTAAGGGTTAATGTCTTTCTTAATTCATAGTTTTAAATTTGATAGAGCATAACACTTACAAATTAAAAAATAAGTAAATAACATTATAAGAAAACTTCGTAACACTTTCAATGAACGTGTTTTAGATCATCTTCAGGTTCTTTGTGGTAGATGAAGACAATTGTCTAGGTATGTAAAGTTTTAGCTAAATTTTAGTGATAATCAATAACTTTTGGAAGTCCCTTCTTTTAGGAAAAATTCATAAATTTTGTGTCATCTTTTTCATTCCATCCTAATAGATAATAGAAGAAGTAATGGTACAGAAAAAGTATCGCTAACTTTATTTCAGTGTGAATTAAGTAAATGAATTTTAACATTATTTGAGTTTAGGAGAATGCCTTTGATTTTCAAAGGCATTCTCTTAAACTCAAATTGTATCACAACTCATTTCTAAATATATGTAAATTAAAAAAGGGAAATTATTCAACAGCTATTTCATGGAAAAACATTTTTCTAACATATCTGAAAAGGAAGTAAGTACTCGTATTTCCCAGGTAGGGATTAATATTATTCAAATGAGGATTAATATTATTCAAATGAGGATGAATAATATTCAAAAAGTAAAAAGAACAGCAGTAACAGCACTGAAAACTTAAAGACTAATTGAGCAAACTAAGCTGATGTTGTGGACCAATTTTGAACAATATAAATTTTAGCAAAAAATCTTATCTAAATATAAAGTCAGTCATATGGTAAGATAAACTCGGTGTTAAATAGATAATTTACTTAAAACACTCTCAGAATATGATTGATGAGAAAATTGATCAAAATATTCTTGTATTTGAAGTAGTAACATTTGATTGATAAAAAAGAAAAATACATTTAGTTTTTACTGCAGAATCAAGGGCTAAAGAAAAAAGATTTATTTATTTATTTTAGGATATTTATTTTAGAATCAGATTGTTTTCAAATGTTTTCCATAATAGTTACTTAGTAACTATTACACAAAACACTTGAAAACAATCCATTTGAAAAAACCAACATACACTTTATTTTCGGATACCAATGTTTAGTACTTTAAAATAAGATTCTAATTATTCAAAAATTGAATTTAAATTTTAATGGTTGTTTATGTGACATCAGTAAAATCAATATTCCAACAAAATACTCATGAAACTGATCTATTGGATTTTAGAAGATCTATTAAACAGAGTATATTATTGCATTCTCTGGTAATTTGAATGGTCTGGAGAATAAATTAGTTACAAATTTAAGCATTCTATCTAAATATGATCGAGCTTGCAAATGTTAACTAGACAAATACCTTTTTAGTTCTACAACAAAATATATATTTTTAAAATTCAGGTAAAACTTAAGAATTTTTTTAAAATTAATTGAAAAATAATTTTATTGCCAATGAAACAGTTTATTGATTTAAAAAGGATTTTTTCAGAAAACAGATTTTAATTTTCATTTAGTTCTTTAAGAGACAATTAAGTTATCTTTTTAAATGAGCTACTCTTGGCAAATTTTTCTGGTAAGAGATATATAGTTGTGGAGTTGGATTCACACTAGAAATATGTTTATAGTTTTTTATTCATTAATTTTGTTTATTTACACAGCATGCTGTTTATATCATGCTATTAATTTCTTAATATAACAACTGATTGATCTCAATGGGTAAAGCATTTAAGTTTAGTGCAAACTTTTAAGTTTAGTATAAACATTTACTGCAAAAGGAGATAAAAAATTAGTGCATAAAACTTTATAGCATCTTTTAATACTTTTTGTTGTAAAAATTTTACAGTAACTGCAAAAGAATATTTCAATGAAAAAGATAAACTTGTTATGCTGGTTAAAATAATGTATGGCATCTGTTGTTTTTTTTCCAAAAAGCAAATAAGGAACTTTTTTGTTAAAATATTTAACTAAAACACAAACTCATATAAAAATCAAATTATTATGGATGAGTTTCTAAACATGAACATAAAAAAAAAATGGGTTGAACCTACTGCAACAACTTACAACTCTTAACAAAGCATAGTCATGACAAAAAATACAATATTTATACTTATCCTAAAATAAAACTAATCATTTTTTACCTAACCTTACATCAAAGCTGTAAATATGCTCAAGTTTTTTTTAAATAATTGGATTAATTTTAGCACAAACTTGCTATTTATTTCCTTGTATTTGCATTGAATCATTTCCTTTCACCTTGTTACTTCTAATATAAAACAATAACAAAAGAAATTAAAGATTGTGTAAGGTTGACTTGCTTAGAGTTTTGCTAGATTTTTTTTTACTAACCATTAAATCTAATTTTTATGACTGATAATCAAGTTAAAACTATAAACTACTAATATACAAAATAGACTTGAATGAAAAAAAAATTACAGAGTACTTTTGATGTCTTTTTACAAATATTTTGATATTGAAAAGGAAAAACGTAAGTCCTTTCCATAGTTACTTTGCTCATGCATACTTAACTAATTTTAAATTTCTTGCGAGCTACGATGTATTTCCTGTTAACCGTCGATATGGATTGTATAAAATGCTGTATCCTGGCGTGTAAATATAAATTTGAGTATTGAACTTACCAACTTCCCTCATAAGGTAAAGAAAACGAAGCATCAAGATTGTTTGTTTGTGAACTGGTTTGGGTATTCCTAAAATATTCTTTTTGTTTCTTTTTGTAACGTAGCCCACCAGATGCAGTATTTACTACTTGATTCATTTCATTAATTTACGCAAAACAAGTTTTATAAAAATAGTGTCACGTAATTAAAGGATAAAAGGAAAGATCTAGCGCGTTAATGTTCGGCAGGGATGGCCAAATCGCGGCTCGCTAACTGGTAGTGATAAACCGGAATTCGGCTCGCGTCCGGTTTTCGACTAAATTTCCGGCCGGATTCAAAACTCCTGTTCCGGTTCCGGGTATATTTAAATCTTCGGTTCCGGCTGGATTTCTGGTTAAAAATGCTACCGAAAATATAGATTATAAAGCTTTATTTAGCATAATACCGTTATTATCATTTTGATAAAAATGATCAAAAACTTTTAAATTAGTAGTTAAGCTTGAGAATTAATGCAAAAAAAATTAGGCTTTGTTTGAAAACTAATTAATTTTCTTGTTTAAATTAATCTTAAAATAATATTCATATCTTGTAATGTTTTTATCGCTATAATTTGAGCTGAACTTACACCATTCCGATTCTTACCAGCTCATTTTTTTAAACATATTGTCATGATTCAAATGGACAATTTTGAACTTCCGAGACAGCCTACGACACTGGGCCAGAATTCCGGCGAATCATCGCACACCATGACGACTATATTAGTAACGGGTCAGTACTGGCCCGAGTCTTGCATGCTTCTGGTAAGTTGTCGTATCCCATTGCGATGGTATTTGTTATTGGGGCAAAACTGGCCCGATTGTAGCTTCTGTAGAGTTCTGGCCGAATGTCGTTTTGCCATAACCGCCATTATTTTGAATATTTTCTGCGTCATCCATTATGATTTTACAGGCGCGAAGCCAAATGCTTACAAGATGTATTTCGCAAATTTCTTGCTTTTGCTGTTGTTTTTTTATTATGTTATTATTACAAAACGTATTGTAATAATAATAGCAAATGTACGTTTGCTATTTAAAAAAATGTTGCTTTTTTTTTAAAACGTATAATTATGTTGTAATTAGAATTGCAATTGCTACATCCTAACTCTTGCAGTAGTAAATACTACTGTAAAAAGTTTAGATGTCGTATGATGTAAATAATGTAAATTTCACTTATGTTGGCACACATCATTACAGTAATTTTGTGTAAAGGTAGCTTTGTTTTTATATTAAACAGTTTGAATAACGTTCATGCAAGATATTGATTTAACAATAAAACAGAAATGGTTAAAGAAAAGGCTATTTAAAGGTTAGAAGATAAAGTTTTAATCACAATAACTGTAAGATAATGACGTTTTTAAAAAAACACCTTTTTTATATTATATATATATATATATATATATATATATATATATATATATATATATATATATATATATATAAAGATGATAACAAAATAATGGCATAACAAAAACAAAGAAAAGACAATAACAATATGTATATATATATTGTTATTATGTTTATTTTTAATGTTGTTTTTGCTGTTATTAATTTATCTTTGTTTTTATTATTATATGCTCCTTTATTATTACTTGTCGTTAAAATAATCTTATCTAATTTAAGTTAGTTTTAAACTCATTTTAAGTGACCTTGGTTGTAATCTATTGTCATTTACATTATAATCATGAAAGGACTTTGTCAATTGTCACTTTTCTCATTTTAGCAATTCAATATAAGAGTGAACCATCCAAGTTAAATCTTTATATATTTTTCCATCTTAACTTCGGGATAATATATTGCTCCTGTTACATATATAGTTAGAGTTATTTTAAAAAGCTTGCAACAAATATTTAATGAAGATATCAGTTGTGAAATATTTAATCTACAAAACTCATTTGGTGAGATAACTGTTACCCCCTCATACATATCTACAAAAGACAATTTTCCTGCTATAAGTGAAAAAGTTGTAGATAATAATGATTCAGTTTTTGGAACTGTTGTTAATATATTTTCAGATAACAATGTTAATTTTGAAACTGAACTTGGTCATATTTAAAGTTTAGTAATAATAATGATGATGAAACATTCTCATCAGATTTGACTACCCTATTAGCTGATTGGGCTGTTCAGTTTAGTGTTAATCTGACTGCTTTGTCATCTTTACTGTGTATTCTCTGTCTGTTTCATCCTGATTTGTCTATTTAAAAAACTCAACACAATTTTATAGTTGCATATCGAGCAGGTGGTGATTATTTTTATTTTGGTTCAGCAATTAGTTTAACAAATATTAAACCATGTTTATGATAAAATTGCAAAATTTTTAGCTCCTTATGGGCAGTTTAATATCTATGGTTTACCTTTGTTTAAAAGTAGCAAAATATCATTTCGGCCAGTTTTGTGTCTTTTGCAAGGTTTTAATTTTAAAAAAACCTGTGTGATTCAAGTCTGTTAAGAATCACATTTAGTATCACACTTAGATAAAGTTAAACACATTGCAATTTTAGATGACAGAATTCTCAAGTATGTGTATTCAACAAGTTGATGATGGTTTTGTTGTTTCACCCTTGCTTCACTTGTTATAATTTAATTTGTTTAATTTGTCTATTTTCTTACATTATTACTAACAAAATTAATATGCTTATTTCATACATAGTTTTATATGAGGTAGTACTTGAAATATTTATTTTATTTAGGTTAATTTTACTTGTGTCTTAAGTAATTTTCTTTCCTAATAATAACAATTTTATAGCAACACTGTCTATATTTATGCATTCGATAGCTGCTGATTGGAGAAATTACATTTGGTAAATGTAATTGGCATAGAAATGATTCCCATAAATAATAAATTGTTTTTATTTTTTAATTTAATAAATTGTTTTTGATTTCGTATTTTATTTGCATTAGATTTTTGAGATACTTTTGGTATTTTTAGTATATATATGTACACTACAATGTAGTCATGAATTTAAGTTAAAGGTTGTAATTTATAACTTTTAAGGTTGTAATTTATTGATACTTGTATTATATTCATTAAATTATTTTGTCAATAGTCACTCTCCTCATTTTTGGAATGCACTATAACTATATGTGTATATATATGTATGTATATGCAATAAAATGCACATTAACCTATTGTTAAAGTAAACAGTTTCATTAATTTTTTCTTTTTAATTTTAGTTTTCAGGGTCTTCATTGACATTCAATCAATGTTCATCTGTCAGACGGATTCTTGCCAAAGTGAGTGAAGGAACACTTCATTGCACTGGTTAGTAGTAGTATGCTTAGAATTTATACTTTCAGTTATTTTAAGTAATTTTTGTAAATGTTTATTTTTATTTTACTAGAATTTTAAGATTGAAATTTCTAAGAGATCCTGATTTTTACAGCTGTTAAAAAAGAGCTGGTTATTTCAGTGGAAAACTTGAAGAAGAAAAAGATTTTATTGGGTAAGAAAAAATCTTTATTTTTATTTAACATATATTTATTTGTATGTGTTCAATTGTTATATTTATAATTTTGTCAAGTTAAAGTTTGTATTTAGGTGCTGTAAAACTAAATCATTTAAACTCGGGAGCATCTAGCGAAGAGTTTGAGCGTTGGCTGAGTTTTAAACTAACAAGCGATCATGTAAACTTAACACCATATTCTGTGATGAGGGTACGTCTTGCCTCCCAAGTATTGAGCGAAATGGTAGGAAATGTTTTAAAGCAGTTTGGACCACCAGAAGCTGCTGGAACTGCAGAATTTTGTTTAATGATGGATATGTTTTTTGATTGTTTGAATGTAATGAACAGTGTTGAGCATATAACAAAAAGAAAAGCATTTTTAAAACCTTATGAATCAGTAGATGATTCAAGATTTGCTTGGTTAGATAATTTCCTCTTATACTTTAAATTGTGGAAAGAATCTATAGATCAGCGAGAAGGAAGTTTTGATGAGAACTCAAAATCAAAAATGTTTATTTCTTCTCAAACTTATGAAGGTTTGCAGATTACAGTGCATTCATTCAAAGAAGTTGTTAAATTTTTACTTGAAAATGGTGTTCAATTTGTATTTTCTGAAAGATTCTGCCAAGATGACCTTGAAAACTATTTTGGAAGAGAACGTGCAATTGGTCACAGAAAAGATAATCCATCTATCAAAGATTTTGGCTACAATGACAATACAATCAAGTCACAGTTTTCAGTTCGCCCAATTACTGGTAACATTCAATCTACTAACAATAATATCATGGATATTGAAAATAATCCTTTACCAAAAAGAAAAAAAAATAGTTCAAAGTTAATTCAAATTAAAAACCAACATTAAGTTCTGCTTTTTCACATTTATGAATTGAAAAAAAAAAGGTTATTTTCATAACCACAAAGTTTTAAAAGCATTATTTGTCATTTACAATGGTAAGAGTAACTATAAATGAATTAGCATAAAGGCATTGTTTTTCTTCAAAAAATATTTCTAAACAAAATACAATTGGCGTATTTTATTAAAATAAATTGTTGGGCATCCATCAAGTACAACTAAGTTAAACTTTAAGTGTGTTTTTTTAGAAAAAGGAAGAATAATGAAAAAAAGCTGATCCCTGCCCTAACCCAAACCTTTCAATGTGTTATCAACTTACTTCTAGGTTCTCCCTAAACCAGTCTATGCATGTACCCTCATCTATCTCTAAATCAGTGTGATGCATACATACATACATATATATATATATATATATATATATATATATATATATATATATATATATATATATATATATATATATATATATATATATATATATATATATATATACGCAATTGATCATAACCCTGAATTTACTATAAGATTTACAACAAAAAGCTAACAAAAAGTTTATTGAAGTACCATCTTAATAAATTAAGTAACTATTAAGGAAAATTTTAAACAGAATTAAAGTAGTTTTATGCCATTAATGTTTTAAAAAGATATGTGGCTATGAAAATAGCCTTTTATGTTCAATATTTATGTTAATATCCTTCACTTGCTTTCTTTATTTTGCATTGCAATGAACGAGTCTTGTAGGTTTTCTTTCTCATCTTATGTTATTCAATAATGAGTATCATCTTCCATAACCCTGCAGCGCAGTAAAATTGAAACACACTGTTGGCTATACTTACATACACTTTTACTACTTTTGAATTTAGTATACACTCTCTGAAAAGTATATCCAATAAGATATTGTAAACTCTTTCTCTCTATATCAGTTATTTCCTGAGTTGTATTTACAGATTCAATAGTATTTGGTTTTATATCAGAAAGATTGTTTAATATAAGAGAAGACATTTCAGTGAGTAGTGTATTACTCAAAGTTAGGTTGCTGAAGTGTGAAGCTAGTAGATTTTCGCTCAATAATCCATAATAATCTTGATAAAATAAATCACTATTGCCATTAAACTTTTCTATTATTGGTTTTAACTTTTGCCAAAGATTTTCAGCATCATCTATTGAAAAACTAAATTTCTCTCATGAGAACTGTTTTCTTATATCAAATGGCAGACACATGTCCATTTGCAATAAACTTGCACATTCTTCAACTATGCTTTTCAGCGTTAGTGGTGACAATGTATTATACATTTTGGAAGAACCTATTTCAAAACTCTCTAAAATATGCTTCGATGCAATGTGTCTCTTTAAACCTCTAATTGTCTTGTAAACTTTGGGACACTGAATGCATGCATGTTGTTCGACATTGTCTCTATAAATATCGATATCAGAAACAATAGAATCTATATTTGTAACTAAGTTAATGTCATTGTTCAAAAATCCTCCTTCAACCACGTCAAACAAACATTCTAAATCACTATTTGTCTCGAAATCGCTGTTAAAAGATGCCATTTTTTGAACTTGTGCAGGTTCGCCGGGTCGTTGTGTAGTTTTCAAGTTAAAATCGAAAAACAATGGAAACGGTCCGTGTTTCCAGACTATGTATTCTTATGACTATGTTCTGAGCCATCTCAGGTGATTTAAGGCATGTCTCGTTTTTATGAGTGTTCGGTTGCACCACCAAACACTTCTTTTGAGCATAATTTTTTTTGGCAAACAATTGACTAAAATGAACATTACCAGGCAAAAGCTGTTAAAAATTAAAATACTAATTTTTTACGACGTTATGGGTTATGACGGATTTTGTCTTTTCTGAAAAAGAAGAATATCTTTAAAAATTAAAAATCTACGCACATCTATTCCAGTAATTTTCAATCTAGTACACTTCGATAATTGTTATTATCCACTTGTACAATTAGTGATTGATGGTACGATCAGAAAATCCGACGTTTTTTATAATCTTCCGGCGTCGTCCCTAACACTACTAAAAGAAGCAATTATCGTTAACGGCACTTAGAGCAATAAAGTCGATAAGAATAATTAAGATTTTTTTTGTCGGGTGAAACCATGTGACCAAATTTACATTTTTATTAGACATGAAGTTTTAGATTTTTAAATATTTTGCAGCTGTTTCAAGCAAAACAAAAATCATTTTCTAGTTTGAAAGTTTTACATGAAAATATGTTAAACCAGTTGTCTTGTTGCTATGTTTATCTTTTTGTTATTGGTTTTTACTTGAAAATGAATTTAATGTTTCACCTAATCTTTTCTAATTTTTATGATTCATTTTCTGTGTAATATACTTGGTATATGTAGGAAGTACATACATGCATACATACATACATACATACATACATACATACATACATACATACATACATACATACATACATACATACATACATACATACATACATACATACATACATACATACATACATACATACATACACACACACATACATACATACATACACACATACATACATACATACATACATACATACATACATACATACATACATACATACATACATACATACACACATACACACATACACACATACGGACATACATACATACATACATACATACATACATACATACATACATACATACATACATACATACATACATACATACATACATACATACATACATTCATACATGCATGCATGCATGCATGCATGCATGCATGCATTCATAAATACACACATACATACATTCATGCATTCATACATACATCTAATTTGTTAATTTTTCAATTACTAGTACAAGTTTTGTGAAATTTTCATTTTTCAGCAAATATAATGATAAAAAACAAGACAAGTTTTGAAAGTACAAGGAAAAGTTGCAAAATCCAAATGTTTTTCATCAATTATTTGTCTTTAGTCAACCTTGAAGCTTTTATTAGTGGTGGGTCTAAATAAAACCTATACAAATATAAAAGAGAAATTATTTTAATTTCTTCCTTGAATTCCATTACACTTTTTTTTCTTTCATTATATGATAACTACATTATAATGTGTATAAAATACAAGGTGCTGGATTAATATTGACAATTTTTTAATCCTTGTTTCTCATATGACAATTAACAATAAATATCAAGAACTCTTCAAAATGCAATATATGGGAATGAGATCATAGTGTTAAGCAGATTGTTTCATCGCAAAGGTAAGAAATGATAATGTTAAATACTAATTAATCTTTTTTTTTTACCGATAATTGATCACTTTAAATAATTGTATTAAATCTCACAATAGGGTTTTGCTAAATTTCATTCTTTCATCCAGCTTCTCTATTGTTAATTTTTAGAAAATACTTTGGAAAACTTTTGTAAGTTGACAAAGGCTGATATATCCAAGGTTATGTAAAGCATATGGTGGATCAGACTGATGGCAGGGCCAGTAAACCTAATTTTAATGCAATTTAAAAGACAATCTTTAACTGTATTTTGTTTTAGAAAGAAAATATTTTACTACCTTATGTTTATCTATAAGTTTTTATTTCCTAAACTCAAGTAAGTTATTATCTCCTGATTTGTTTGAGTCAAATGTTAAGATGTAGCCTGTGCTTGGGGTAATGAAAAGTGAAAAAATAAAATTATCAGGAAAAATATACACCAGCGTCAACCTTTAGCCTTTTTGTATTATAGGCAAGTGACAAATACCCTTTAAAAAGTCAAAAGACTTTTAGAGGGTATTTTACTACATTTTTCCTATTTCTACCATGCAAATTTTCAATTTCTCAAAAAAAAAAAGTGTACAAAGTTGAATAGGTTTGGAACATTTAAATTTCAACCTAAGAACATAGCTAAACTCTATAAGTGTTTTTATATGGAAGCTAAAATTTTAGGAGGCCTAAAAGAAATTCATCATTCTCAAAAAAAAAGTATGAAAATTTTTCAGTGCCAGTTTCTTCACATTCGTATCGAAGAAAGATCTAGTAAATTGTCCTATTTTTTCCTTTAAAAAAAATTTGGTTGAACCAATAAAGGCATTTCTGAGCAGTATTCTCAAAAAGGATGTAATATTTTGGAACCTCAAGTTCAGTAAGAACTTACACTTTAAATTTGATAACGGTATATTTAACGTCTAACTCTTAATGAGATCAATCCCGCGAGGTGAAAACACGTCACACGCGTTTAAACAAAAATAACACGAAAATAAAACGAAAATTTCTCAGACTGGCCTTAAATCACCCGAGATGGGATCGTCTGCCAACCCTACTATATAGGTACGTGCGTATCTGGGATTTTACGGCACCGATTTTAAAGACAAAAGCTGTGACCTTTTTTTTCACAGCGTGCTCGAAGTCGGTGTGGTAATGAGGTATTTGTTTGTCTTTTTTTTTAGAATTTTATATTAGCTTAGACTTTGTTAAAAAAGTAGAATGTTTTATGTTGAATAAATTATGTTTTTTTTTACGTGTAATAAATTTTTGAGTTTTTTTTATTGCTATTTAAAATTGTGTTCCTGTTCTGGCACTGCATTGACATTGAAGGCATGTTGGTACATATTTGAAATTTTCCAGTCAACTGTATAGATCTATTTTCTATGTGCCTGCCTAATTTCATTAAAAAATATTCATGACCACATACCGTATTTTTCGACCCAGTGGAGGTACCATTTCCACCTCTTTTAGCGTTACTGTGACTGTTACACTTTACAAAACTGTTTCTGCTATTGTTACTGTTACTTTTTGTTATAAATTCTGTTGTTTTTTTTACAGTTACCAGTGATTTTCATTCGGTTTTAAAATTTCGTTTCTGTTCCGGAGGTGCATTAATATTGAAGGCATGTTGGTACATATTTAAAATTTTACAGGCAACTGTATAGATGTATTTTCTATGTCCCTGCCAAATTTCATCAAAAAATATTCATGACCACATACCCTATTGTTCCACGCAGTGGAGGTATGTATTTCCACTTCCGTTACATAGTGTTAGGGGGAGGGGCGGTTTTTGACAGTAGAGAATTCAGTAAATTTGTTTTTTTTTATTCATTATAATGAAATATTTTATTAGAACTGTTATTTATATATTTATTTTTCATTGAAATTCATTAGTAACGATAAAAATAAGGCGAAAATGCTGAGGCTTTAATGTATTTAAAGATCACCTCCATAAATATATATATATATATATATATATATATATATATATATATATATATATATATATATATATATATATATATATATAGTATAAACACTTATCTATTTTTTTTAAACCTTCTGAAGGAGTTGAACAGACTGTCAAAGAACAAAAAACTAGATAAATGTTTGACTCTTTTATTACTGCTCTCTTCTTTAAGAATATTGAGCACTCTATTTGTAAAATACACTAACAATGTTAGTGTATTCGACAAATAGAGTGCTCAATATTCTTAAAGAAGAGAGCATAATATTGTTATATGTTAGTAACATAATAATGTATAATATTTTATAACATAATATAGTTATATGTTAATAACATAGTAAATATATATACAGAGCCGAATTTACAGGCAGGCCAAATATGCCATGGCCTAGGAGCCCCGCAAAAAAAGGGGCTCCAAAATCGATTTGCAAATTTAGCAAATCCAACCGTGGACTTTTTAAATGTAAAATTGAACTTGGAAATCAGCAACTGCAGAATCCAGTCTTATGATAACTCCAGCAATATGACTGGAAAATATAAAGGAATGAAAACTAGAATTTTGGAGTTCAATAAGCTGGCAAAATTCTTGCCATGTTCAGGTCATTCTCTTAAATTCGTAGGAGAGGCTGCTGTAGATTGCTGCATTGAGGGAATCAATTTTTTTGGTATTGTTCAAGAACTGTACAATTTTTTCTCTGCTTCCACAAAGTTGTGCAGTATTTTGGAACAGTTTGCAAGTAGTTCATTGAAATCACTTTCGAATACTCGGTGGAGAGCTCATGCTGACTCGGTCAAAACCATTCACCAGAACTACAATAAATTAATGGAAGGATTGGTCAAAATCAATGAGTGTGAACGTTTTGAAACAAAAACTAGAGCTGCGGCTGGAAACTTACTATCAAAAATGGAAACTTTTGAATTGGCTTTACAAACAATAATATGGGATCAAGTTTTGCAATGAATGAATGCTGTTTCCAAATAATTGCAAAGTGCAACGATTACTCTAGATACTTGTGCTGAACTTTATTCATCTCTTGGAGATTATCTTCTTGGATTAACTAACACATTTGATTTAATAGAACAAGATGCAAAATTACTGTTACCAGACATAGATTATTTACAAAAGAGACGCCGTAATAAGAAAGCGCTATTCGGTGAAAACCGATCAGAAGAACCTCAATTAAGTCCACGTGAAGATTTTAAGACAAATGTTTTTTTAAGAACTATCAATAATCTTACTAGAAATTTAAAAGAAAGAGCTCAATGCTATCAGGAATTGAATGACAAATTTGTATTTTTAATAGACACGAGATTCAACAAAGATAAGCTGAAGACATGTGTTAATCGTCTGGTGGAAGACTACACGGAAGATACCGATGATAATTTTTATGCAGAAATTGAACATCTACATCTGTATTTGAAAGAACATTTTAATACTCAAGTTCCTGAATTGTCCCATTTGGATTAGTATAAACTTATAAAGGAAAAACAAATGGAGGCTACGTTTCCAAATACTGAAATCATTCTTAGGATTTTCATGTTTCATGATATCCAACTGCTCTGGAGAAAGGTCATTTTCAAAATTAAAATTAACAAAAAATGATTTGCGATCAACTATGTCACAAAAAATGTTAAACAATTTTGGATTATTATCAAGCAATGCAGAGAAAATGAAGTCAATTAATATAGATTCATTGATTGAAGATTTCGTTAATGAAAAATACAGAAAAAAGATTATGTAGATTTTAAACAATATTTTTAAAAAAATGAAATAAAACTTTTAATTACGTTAAACTAAGATTACATTTTTTTAAACTAACATATTATTTCTAAATATGGGGCCACAGGCTTTGTTTTGGCCTAGGGCCCCTAAAACTGTAAATCCGGCTCTGTATATATATATATATATATATATATATATATATATTAGGGCCCTGCAAATTGACATTTTTTGTTTTGTTAAGCTTTTTTTTTTCCAAAAAGATAAAAATATTTCTTTGAACAAATTCTTTTTGCCCAGGTTATATTTTCGACGTTTGTTTAAAAGTGATATTCGAACTGTTTTCATTTACTTTAACTCCACCCGGGATAAAAAACCCATTTCAATTACATTTCAGCTTTAGAAATCTAAAAAAAACAGCAACATTCGCAAAATAAAATATGATTAAAAAAAACTTGAATCTTTTTTTTTTCGACTCAAATCAAAGCGACACTTGATTTGCGAATCGAATCGAAGCAATTAAAGTAAACAAAAGTAAACTAAAGCAGAAAGACTTTTTCTTGGAACTCGATATAAATATTTTTTGTATTTGGTGTTTAAATATTTTTATTTTTAAATGTTTTTTTGCTTGAGACTGTTAAAATCAATATGAATATATTTAGAATATTTTTTACATAAAGATTGAAGGAATGAAAAATGTATTTAATGCATAAAAGATATTTATATTTTCATTTGAATTGTATTTTGATCTTTTATTTTGTGTTGATTGATATTTATTTGATGCATAAAATAAATTTATATTTTTTAAATTATACCAATGTTGCTTTTTCTTCATTTTGTCTCTATTGCATTATTACAAATATTACAAACTTTATAGCTTTATATCGAAAAATTAAATAATTTATCAAAGTTATGCTTTAAGTTCAAAACTTGTTTGTGTTTTTATTTAGATATAATATGAAAATTGATATTTTGAAAGAAAATGCGAGTAATATTTAGAAATGTGACCTTTAAAAGTTAGAATGAATAAATTTATTTAATGTGTTAAAAAGATATTAATTAAATATATATATCAACTTAGTTTCTTTTCCGCGCAGTGGCCTTGCTTAACAAGGTTCGTGTTTCGGAGTTAAAGAGTTGAGAGGGGGTTGTACCACGAATAAGAACAAAAAATAAAAAATACAAAAAAGAGTAGCCTCCTCGACTGTAGTAACCCCCTCGGCCTTGGGGAGGTGAACAATGTAATATATATATATGTGTGTGTGTGTGTGTGTGTGTGTGTGTGTGTGTGTGTGTGTGTGTCTGTGTGTGTGTGTGTGTGTGTGTCTGTGTGTGTCTGTGTGTGTCTGTGTGTCTGTGTGTGTGTGTGTGTGTGTGTCTTCACAAAAATGTTAATTAACAAATTATATTCAGATTATAATAATGCAAACTGAGGTCTAGCTTTATTTGTATCTTTGTAACATTTATAACATATAGAAAGAGCGCTCCGGTAGGAGTAGGTAAAATCCTTACTTTTTTAAATTCTGTAACCGTTTGCATAGCAGTATATTGCTTAAGGTATTTTACCTAAACATGCACTGATTTTAAATTATCATTTTTGGATTCTTTCTTGTTTCGGAACCTTAAACGTTCAAACCTTTTTCGAGTGGCGCTCAAAAAATGTTTTTGGCACACTACATGACGACTTGACCCTGGTTAATGTCACCCAGAGTAGTGCACATGACATTTGTAAATATCTGAAAGTTATAGGGTAGTTTGATTGTTCTAATGATAGAAATAAGATTTTGCAATATCCGTATAAATGTTGATGTATTAAATTAGTATAAAATTGATTTTTTATTTATTTATGCCTAGAAACTAAATGATGGAAGCAGAAAGCGTGTTAGAATAGGCTTCCATTTAGTACAGAGACAAAGGGCAGTTGATGTTTTTCTTGAAAGCACATTGTTTATTGTACAATAACATTTTTTACACATTTTTGGAGGATGGACAAATTCCAAATCTGTCATTTCAACATGAAACAGCTTCTCTAATTTTACTTTAAGAATTTCTCCTATAAAATAATGCTTTTTACCAAGTAACTGTCCACAAACTCTGCAAAGGAGTTTAATATTTTTGTTGCGAAGTTCCATTTTATCTAATATTAGACTTTAAAAAATGGTATATATATACAATTATATAATTTTTTTTTTTTTTTTTTACAAATCCTAGTAATTCATTCATATTTATCAACCATTTCCTATATATTTATACTCTTTTCAAAATCTCTTTCTTTATTTCTCTTTATAAATATATATATATATATATATATATATATATATATATATATATATATATATATATATATATATATATATATATATATATATATATATATATATATATATATATAGTCACATCGGAAAAGAGTACCATAGCAACAGGTTACAAAAAGTTAACGATTAAGATTTTATTTTAACCCTGCAAAAAAAATTGAATCCTCATATAAGCAAAAAATGCAAAAAAGATAAAAGGTTCATCTTGCTGAATGAATAAAAATTTAAAAGTTTCTACGCTCAAAATTTTTTTAAAAAAGGTTTAAAGATTATAAACAAAACCAGTAAAAGTAGCTTTAGCTGAAAGTAGATTTTATTCACATTCAGAGGTTTTGTATTTTATTTAAAACATTTCTTAGTACAGGTAAAAGTTATTTTCACAATAATTTCATTTAAAAAATAGTTAAAAGCCTATTTAATTATCTAAAATTAAACAAGTTACTCGTTGTCAATGATAAGTTTTGCATCCGTAGCCATTTTTAAAATTTTAAATTATTTCTAACTCTACTGCGCATGCGTATAATAACTTTCCTCTTACAAACGACCGTGTAGTAGAATAGTAGGCCATGGCATAACCTAAGATCACTTATAATAACTTAACCATTTCACAAAAACAGATAACTAAACATGGAATAAATTCCTTTACATATCAGTGTATCTTTTTTTAAAACACCCTTCCGTACACCCCAAAAATAGATTTTATTCTTAGATCCAAGAATCTGTTCTTTAAGTGACTCCATCATTTCTACCTAAAAAGTTACGCTTAACTTTTTTTTTTACATCTACAAATGTTTTCTTTATGTTTATGTACATTTTGTATTTTCTTATTTGTGTATTTGTGTATATGCGTATGTGTATGTGAATAGCTATTTGACCTATATTTTAACTCTTTTAAAAGTCTATTTTATAAGTGTACTTATAATTTTTTGTAAAGTCCTACTTTTACTATGTGGCTAGTTTACTTCTTATGTTTTTCTCTTGTCTTTTCTTTACCTTATTTAGGTCACTGCGTATGATTTGTGAATTACAATTTGCAATGACCTGTATTTTTTGTAACATCCTTAACACGAAATATATTGATACTGATTAATTGGGTACAGCCAAATATATATGAGGTGTTTCAACTCATTTTTCTAAGTGGTATAAAATCCATAGAAACTTCCGTACGAAAACAGTTCTACGTAAATTGGTTTTACCATAAACAATAAGTGAATAGAATTTAAAATAGAAGCATGATCTTTCAAAATTAATTATTTACACTTAAATATTCCTGTTGCCTGTTCCTGAATAATTCTTTAAGAACAATGTTGTTTAAAAAAAATTGCTTCTTCGTGCTTAATTTACCAATATGTAAATCATTCCTAAAATAATAAATTCTAAGCGAGAAAATAAAAAGCATTCTCGGATTTGATTTAGAAGACCTACAGTAGCGTGCAAAAGTTTAGAAACACCAACTTTTTTTCAGTTTTTAACGCATAACTTTTCATAAACTTTCTCAAATAACCTGAAGTTTTTACCGAATGTGCTCTATATTATAACATTTCAAAATCCATTTCACAAAATTTTTAAAACTCACCGGTCAATTAATTTTTATTGTTTTTTTGAAAAGGCTTCGGTGCAAAAGTTTAGAAACAGTATAATAACCCATAATTATATCAGGTTTTCGTAAACAAAAACATAAAAGGTCAAATTTTTTTTGAAATTTATTATTTGAATTAACTTGAGATATTTCAAAAGCAATTAAGAATAACTATTTGTGAAGTTTTATAATTCAATTACGTAGTGATATTTTAAAAGCATGGGAAAGGTGAAGGAAGTTTCAGATCAAATAAAGAATTTAATTATAAAAGCTGTGGGGAAAAAAATGACTTACAAAAGGATTTCTGAACTTTATAATGATTCTAAACCAGGATTATGTCACATTATGAAAAGATTTTCTCAGCGCAAAACTATTGAAAGCAAACCTCGCTCTGGAAAGACCTAAATTTACAACTGAATAGAGTGATAGATTATTAGAAAGGCTTTGCAAGAATAGTCCTCGTATGACTGCTGTCGAACTTAATTCAATTATGCATCAGTTTCATGACACAAATTGTAGCGTTGATACAATTAATCGTCGATTACGACAAAATAATCTGTATGGTGGCCATCCAGTTAAGAAACCTCTTATATCTGCGAGAAATTTAAGAACCAGAATAAAATTTGCGAGAGATCATCTCAGTTGGACACTTAATGATTGGTCAAAAGTCCTTTTCTCCGATGAATCAAAGTTTATGCTATTCAGTAGTGACGGAATTAGATATGTCAGACGTCCAATAGGAGACAGATTCAATCCAAAATATCAGTTACCTACTGTTAAACATGGAGGGGGAAATGTTATGGTTTTAGGGTGTTTTAGTCGTGACAACCTGGATCCCATTCATCGCATAGAAGGTATTATGGACCAGAGGGTTTATATAGACATAATGAAGAACATTATGCTGCCCCATGCAAAGAACAAAATGAATCGCAATTGGATCTTTCAACAAGATAATGACCCAAAACATTTTGCCAGATCTGTTAAGGAATATTTTCAATTATAAAAAGTCAACGTTCTTGAATGGCCTTCACAGAACCCAGATCTGTGTCTTTTCTACCAACTAATTGCCTGTCAATGTACTCCCAAAGATGCTCAATCCCATTGAGCATCTTTGGGAGTACATTGACAGGCAATTAGTTGGTAGAAAACCAACCAACAAAGACAACTTATTTGTTTTGATTAAAGAATGTTGGTATAATATTCCTCAGGATGTTCTTAGTAATTTAGTTGATTCGATGCCTCGTCACTGTGATGCTGTTTTAAAGGCAATGGGTATGCCACCAAATACTAACTTTTTTATTGAAACTATTTCATTAAAAAGTTGTAAATTTTGAAAGTTTTAGTAAATATTTCAGCTTTATAAAAATAAATAATAATCCAAATTCAGCTGTTTCTAAACTTTTGCACCGAAGCCTTTTCAAAAAAACAATAAAAATTAATTGACCGGTGAGTTTTAAAAACTTTGTGAAATGGATTTTGAATTGTTATAATATAGAGCACATTCGGTAAAAACTTCAGGTTATTTGAGAAAGTTTGTGAAAAGTTATGTGTTAAAAACTGAAAAGAAGTAGGTGTTTCTAAACTTTTGCACGCTTCTATATAAAACATTAAGGAAAAAGTTTGAAGAAAAATAGAAAACAAAAGTTTAGAGGAAAATTGAAAAAGAAAGTTTTAGAGTTAGTTTCAAACAAAAAAGAAACTAAAATTAAAAAAAACGAAGCCACAAGTTATGGGTAAAAGGGTCAGAAATGTGAAGATAGTGTTCAAAATGTAGAGTAGCATTACTATATATTTTGTAGCGAAAAATGTGCACCATTTGTAACAACTTGGCACATGATAGATTTACCACCAATATAATAAGAATTGCGTCTTTGATTTCTGCTAAACAAAGTAGTTGTAGTATTTTCAATGTACTTATAAATTTAATTATATCGTTCAGACCTACCCAATATCGTTCCTATTTTCCCTGCAGACTGATCTCAATTACCCACACGGTTACGGGTAAATAAGAACGACAGTGTTTTCTATTTTCTATAGTTTTTTACTAATAAAGTTTATTTCTAAGTGTTTTGTATCGCTTTCTTTGTTGGTAGATTAGTAACGCTAACTTTGCTGGTTTTTTGTAAAACATGAAAAAAATGCAAACTAAAATGTTGTCCCATCATGGCGGATGATAACTTATTTTATTCATGACGTCATCTCGAAACAAAAAATACTTAT
Organism: Hydra viridissima; assembly: GCF_058129835.1. NCBI lineage: Eukaryota > Metazoa > Cnidaria > Hydrozoa > Anthoathecata > Hydridae > Hydra > Hydra viridissima. Next base: position 6,235,612 of record NW_028324310.1, read on the forward strand.
TTGACGATGAATGAGCAATTAAAACATTTGAGAACGTAGAATAGAGCAGTGAGTCATAAAATATCTGTAAGAAACGCTTCATCATGTCAATTTTGCTTAAGCATATTTTATATATACTTCAGTAAATTTATTTATATTAAAATTTATATATATATAAAAAAGTTTTATGTTGTATACATACATACATACATACATACATACATACATACATACATACATACATGCATACATACATACATACATACATACATACATACATACATACATACATACATACATACATACATACATACATACATACATACATACATACAAATATACATATATATATATATATATATATATATATATATATATATATATATATATATATATATATATATATATATATATATATATATATATATATATATATATATATATATATATATATATATATAAACTGCTACTCAGGTTCTATAAAAATGTTTAAACTCACCATCAATAATTGGAACTATATTGAAGATTGCCTAATACATATAAAACTAAAATAAATTTTTATATAAAGAACTGGAAATAAAATGTCTAAGGTAAGATATATTTATGCATTGTGTGTATATTGTACTAAAAAATAAACTAAAAATAAATTCATTCAAAAAAAGATATTTCTTAGTTAACTACTACTATTTGTGGTTTTAAATTTTTTTCAGACTTATGCTGATTGCTTGGATGACATTATTTTCTTAGAAGCTATCTATCAGTTTGTCGGATCATGTGAAGATGAAGTATTTATTGTTGTTTTAATATTATAAGTTTATAGTATTTATTTAATGTTTATTTTTATTATTTTACAATAACTTTTTTTCACAGTACAAAGTATTCACTTGAAATAAACTGTTTTGTTTTTTAAGAATAAAAAACCAGTATTAAATCTCTCTATTTTATCCTGAGATTCCTGCAAACTGCTTTATTTTAAAAATTGAAAGTTTTAGAATATTTATTAAAAAGTTATAAAGCTTAAATAGTTGAAAAGTTCTTTTAACATGTGAAATTACGGCTAAATTTTTTCCTGACTTCTTATCCAAATCTTTTTACTATAAAAAAATTATTTCTGAAAAATATTATCTATTAAAAAGTTATAAAATTTTTTAAAAGCTCTTTTCTGTTAATTTGTTAAAAGAAAAAAAAAATATGTAATAGAATTGCAGAGGAATTGAAAATGTTAAATTGTACAGATTTAAAATTTTCTTTGTACGAATTTTACTAACATGCAGAAAAAAAACGTAAGAAAAGAGTATTTTGTTTAAGTAAATTGTTTACAATATCCTTAAAGACTTTCATTCCTTCAAATCACATGTATTTCTTTTTATTTTTCAGTTGTCTTTCAACAAAGGGGATGTTTTGGTTGTAACTAAGGTATTGTTTATCTTTTTTAGTTTGACTGCAATTAGTAATGAAGAGAAAAAATTCAAATATCCCATTAATTTTTTGCCTATTATTTAGAAACTGAAATATTTGTGTAGTAATTAATAATATATATTTTTAATAATATAATTTCTAAAGATTTCTATTTTTTTATATAATATGATTTAGTAGTAGTATATATTTGTTACAACAAAAGTAAAAATAATTGACAAAATACAAATAATAGATTGTCAGATTACAGTTAGTTTTTGTGAAGCTCATATTGCAACTTTCACAAAGGAAAGCTGCGAGCTGTAGTAACATTAGAGCTTATCGAGGTTCGCTTTAAAACTGTTGACAGTTGGAGAACTGATTACTTTATCTGGTAACATGTTCCATGCCTTGGCAATGCGATTGTTAAAAAAGTGGAAACGAGATAAATTGTTGCTGTACTTCTCACGGTGAAGTCTTTCTCTGTGATTTGCTCTTGGTGGAATTGTGATGAGGGGAAAGTGCCAGTTGACTGTATCGATGTTATTAATAATTTTATATTTTTGGATGAGGTCACCTCTTTTACGACGCTCAACGAGAGAAGATAGGCCAAGTTGTAAACATCTGGACTTGTAGTCTAGCTTTTTCAGTTTGTCTGGTATTTTTGTGGTTCTGCGCTGTATTAATTCTATAGTTTGTTCATCTTTCACCAAATGAGGGTTCCAAGCCGGAATCGCAAACTCAAGTAAAGGACGAATGTAGGTGCAATAGAGTTGTTTCCATAAAAAAGCATCATGAGATTGGAAAGTGTGTTTTAGGATGCCTAGCATTTGATTTGCTTTACATGAGGCAATTATGGATTGGGTTTCTACTTTAAGATCATTGGTAATTTGAACTCCCAAGTCACGCTCAGAAGTGGTTGCTTCCAATGTAGTTCGAGTCGTAATTGAACAAGGGCCTAATTCCTCCATGGAGTACTTGAAAAGAGTTAATTTTTTTTGACCAAAGTGCATGACCTTGCATTTCTTTGCGTTTAACTCCATGAGCCAAGATTTAGTCCAGTGAACAATTTGGTCAATATCTGATTGGAGTTGAAGTTGAGCAGCAAGTGAGTTGGCAATGCTTAGGATTTTAGTGTCATCAGCATAGATCTTACAACTGTTTTCTTTGCTTATTACATCCGGCAGATCATTGATGAAAATGACAAATAAAATTGGACCTAAGACTGATCCTTGCGGAACTCCACTTGTCACAGGTAACCAATTCAATTGAGTGTCACCAAGGATGACTCTTTGAGACCTGTTGAGTAGGAAAGCTTTTATCCAATTGAGAAGATTGCCGTCGATTCCGTACATTTTTAATTTGTGAAGCATTTGTTGATGTGGGACTTTGTCAAAAGCTTTAGCAAAATCCAGAAATATGACATCAACTGGTAGTTTTCTGGCTATATTTCCAGTCAAGAAGTCCATTGTTTCAAGGAGATTTGTAACGCATGCTTTTTTTTCTAAAAATCCATGTTGACTAAGCTGCATAATTGCCTTCTTAACTAGTTTCTCCATTATTTTACATGGAATTGAGGTGAGGGATATTGGTCTGTAGTTTGATGGGTCAATTCTAGAGCCCTTCTTAAATAAAGGTGTTACATTTGCTTTGGACCATGAGCTTGGAATTTCACCATTGTCAAATGACTTTTGGAAGATGAGAGTAAGTGGAGAAGACATTGAGGTAGAACAAAAGCGTAAAATGTGAGGACTGACATTGTCTACACCAAGTGATTTAGATATATCTAGTGCTGAGAGTTTCATAAGAATGGCCAGAGTATCAAAAGATATGTTATTGAGGATTGTGTTAGTTCTACGATCAAAACGGGGAAGATTGTCATTGGATGGCTCTTTGCTAAAAACTGATTGAAATTGATTGTTAAGTGAATTGGCTATTGTAATTTTGTCAGAGCTAATGATCTCGCTGGCACTGGTGATTCGCATAGATGAGATCTGATTTATTACAGAGCGTTTACTATTTATGTATGAAAACAGTCTTTTAGGGTTACGCTTATCATTGGCAAGGGCAATTTCGAAGGATTTCAGAGAAGAACGACTTAATTTTTTAACAAGCTTTCTAGTTTCTCTATATTCCCCAACCAGGGATGTGATTTTCCATTTTGAACTTGTAACTAAAATAATAAATAAATTATATATATATATATATATATATATATATATATATATATATATATATATATATATATATATATATATATATATATATCTGTGTGTATGTGTTTATATGTGTATGTTTGTTTATTTATGCTTCAAATATTTCATAGCTAACTTGACACATGCAGAGTAGCTGAGAAATATTTGTTTATACTATTTACAGCTGAACATTTTCTTAGATATTCAGTTTGTAATTCTGACAAATTTGAATTCATGTTGAGTGACAATTCCTTTATTGAAATGTCAAAAATGAAAACTAAGCATGAACATGTAGCCCATATTTGGAGTAGGTACACTTTTATTGACTCAAACTCCAGGAATATCAAAAAATCTCTGACTCCGCATTCCTGATTGTAAAATAATTTTGATATTTTTTTCTAAATAAAATGATTACCAATTTAAATCAAATGGTTAACAATTTAGAGCCTGTGTTTCAAATATTATTTGATGAAGAATTAAATCTTTTTTTTGCTCAGAGTTTAAAAAATATTTCTGTTAAACATTAGTTGTTTTTTTTATCATGTTGAAAAGAGCAGCTCTCTGCAGATCTAGCTTGAATCTTTTCCTCTTGTAATTGTTTATAATAAAGAGACATCCTCAACTCTGCCTTGTGAACTGTCGATGATTAATACAAAAATGGAAACTAAAATAGTTTGTTAATAATTATCAGAGCAGCTTTTTAAATCACTTATGGCACAAGAATTTAATTCATAAAAAAATTGAAAAAGGAATGCTACATATAGCTAAGTTTAATGATGATGAAAAATAATGATATTTATACATGTATATTTAGAAAGATAATGGAGGTTGGTGGGAAGGAATGATTGATGGCAAAATTGGTTGGTTTCCTTGTAATTATGGAAAAGAGATACAAGCTGGTTAGATCAATTATGTTTATAATTTTTCTAGAAGAATATTATTTGAGTTAAATGAAATAAAATTACATATAAAATTTGGGTGTGAAATTATTTCTGATTATCCAATCTAATTGCAATAATGCAACAATTATGTTCTCAGTACATCTTCCAATAACATTTTATAACTAAAAAAAAAATTTTTTCTAGTTTTTTTAGTCAGTTAAAACTATTTAAATATTTTCTTTTAAATATCAACCAAGCATGTTTTCCATATAATTAAGTGAAAAGTAACAATTACTTGCAGCTGTGGGTAATTCTTAACAATTTCTACAATAGCATGATGCTTTTTTATGTAGATCCTTTTCCTACACCAGAAAAAATTTTACCTTCAACACTTTCTGAAGATGCCATTAAATACCATAAATTGGTAAGTCTTAAAACTGATTTTAGCGTAGTAAATTTTTAAAACTGCATAACTTTATTTCTTGCTTGACTAATGCCACCAATGCCAAACTTTCTCATTACCACACACCACTATTGCTACACTCCACTATTACCACACTACCATTGCAACACTCCACCATTGCTACACTACACCATTGCTACACTACACCATTACCAAACCCTACCATTATCACACTCCACAATTGCCATACTACAATATTGCCACATCTCAATTTGAACCCATGTGTTGAAATAAGTAGCAACAAGAAAGGTTACAAAAAAATCAACTTGATTGCAAATGTGAAATCAAAATAACATCAGGCACTTTTTTTTGCCAATTATGATTATGTAAAATCAATTTACATAATCATAATCATATGTTTTGATGAAAAGTTTTTCTGAAAAGTTAGTGCAAAATAATGTGATGTGCTTCTTCAATTCTTGAAGTGATTGCTAAAGGTAATTAAACATTAAACAAGTATTTGTTGTAAAGATATATTTACTTAAATATTTATGTAATGTCTCACAATGATGCTTCTCTTTATCAAAATGAATTAATATCTTTAACAGTTTAAAAAAAATATCTTCAGTTGAAGTTTTGTTTTTAAGTTGGTATGATGAAAGCTAATAAAAAGCACTTTGCCATTCTTAAAGAGCCTAGAATCACTTTATATATTTAATTTTAAATCTCTATCTCATGTAATTTTTTATGAGGTTTTATTGCATGTCAAATTTGTTACTTATAGGTTGTTGAGAACATTCTTCAGATCCAAAAAAAACACTTGTCTGAGTTAAAGGTACTTTAAAGTTATTTATTTTTTTAAAATCTTTGCGTAACAATCATTTAGTTAGTTCTTTTTTAGTAACTTATTTTTACTTTGCTCCTTTAGTTACTATGATTCAATAATTTACCATACTCCTCAAGTTTTTAATTTTATTTAGAAAAAGATTGTTAGTTGATTTTTACCTTAGTTTAAAAAAATGTAAAGGTTACCTCTGCAATATTGATTAAATTTTAAAGATTTTTTTGTATGAATGGCAGCAGTAATAAATATTTTCCCATCTCATTTAAACTTTTGTTAATGGGTGACATTAATGTTCCTGTGTCCTTTTTACTTAACAAAATGCCTAAAAATTAGAGGCTTGTTCTTTAAAGTCTTAACATTTATGAACCTATTCGAGATTTGCATAATTTCAAAATAATTCTATTTACCAGTTACAATTGTTTACAGAGGCAGCCTAAATATTTCACAGAAAGTTTTAGACCCTGTAACTTAAGAATGTTTGGAAGAGAAAGTTTCATCATTTCAGTGGATACTCTAATATACAGTGGTGGTTAGGAATTAGTACACTTAGGGGAAAGTGGGGTAATATGAGATAATAAACTTATTTTATTAAAAAAAACTTAATTTATTAAAAAAACTTATTTTAACAATAAACTAGTTTTGTTAAAAAAAAAAAGAAGTAATAGATTTCTACTAAATATAAAAAAATATTTTCCACCCATCAAAGAACATTTATACAAAATATCTTGTGATGTATTACTTTTTGAATTATTTTAATTTTAAAAAATTTTTGCTGGTATCTCATATTACCCTCAAGGTTGGAGTAATATGGGATACTTAAAGGCTGTTGTTAAACTATAACAATTAAAACAAAATATTATCTTACAAGACAAGGAAGCTTAACAAACATTTTTAAAGATAACCAATAATTTTAATGCAAAAAAAAAATAAAAAAGATTTTTATTCACTGTCAGCACATAAATCACATTTAAATGCACCCAATTCTGCCCCAGCGCATTTAGTTTGTGATAATTATTGCATGATACACATTGTATCACTTGTTCTCCATGTATATCTTTAGAATACAGTTGATTGCAGTATACTTATGAAGTGTCATTTTTGCCAGATCTTATGCTTTTTTTTTTCTGTTGATTTTTTTACTTTTGCATATTTAGAGACATTTTTTTTATGTGGTTGGCTCACCAAATGAATGTTTGCTGTAGCTGCCTCCAACTGCTAGTCTTTGAATATGTTTCTGTTGACAGACCTTTTCAAATCTATTGAATGTTGTGGCAAGGCTGGCAGTACAAAAATTTAGCAAATATGCTTGTAATCTGAAAATCAGTTATGATTTGCCTAGTTTGTAACCTTAGCCATACTTATATTTAGGAATCATAGTATGTTGTCAGTGATTTCATGAATGACACATCAAGAAGTTGCATTCTGTGTGTGCAATGGGGTAAACAAATTATTTTGATTAAATTTTGTCTTAAAAGATTTACTACCTCTAATTTTTTGTATGTGAGGGAGGTCCATTTAATGTTATTAAAGTTGGGTTTACTTAGCTGGGACAAAGTTTGTAAATAAGTCCAGTTGAATCCACTCAGTTTAGTGGCAAGCTTAATTGGATTCAGGTCATGTCCCATCCATTTGCTCCATCTTCATCCATTTTTGCAGAGAGATAAAGGTTGGAGGGGCATATTCAATAGATACACTCATGCCTATCACTGTCATTACTATCCTTTCCTAGGAACACAAAAGGTTCTGCTGGGTTTGAAATAGCCCTTTTTTTTCTCTAGCCGCAGTAATTGTTGCAACCACTGTGTCAGTTTTCGACTGCTTTCTCATATTTTTCTGGATGTATATTTGTAACATCTATAAAAAAAAAAAGAAAAAAAGATGTTAAAAACGCATAGGTCTCAGTCATTGAGAAATTAATTATTGAGCTATAGCAAAAAAGTAACCAAGATTCTGGATAAAAAAAATTAATTAAAAAACTATATAGTATCTTAAATATAGTTACAATAACTTAAATATAGTTACAATATCTTTAATATAGTTACGATAACTTACTGTAACTATAACATTTACAATAATCAATATTGTATTTAAATACAGTGGCTTTCAAAAATATAAGGTCAGTTAATTTTTGATGGTTATTTAATTATCTCTTAATTAAATTTTTAAATGATAAGTAAGAAACTGTAGTTAAGAAGCTTTTTTAATTTCTGAATTAATCAGTTAGCTTTCTAATGCTAACACTTATCAATTCTATTTACCCTTTCTGAGTAATTTAATTGTAAATTGTAGTAACCCTATTAATTACTTATTTAAAAATGTCTCAAAATTATAAGGGCATTTAATTTAAACTTAATAACTGTTAAATTATTTATATGAGAATCCTGAAAATTTGTACTTGTTTTGACCAATATAAGTAACAAATAAATTAGATAAAAAAAACACTTTCTAACTATTATTTTAAGATATTATTTTACTTCATTTGGTAAATTCTTAGCATACCAGAAGCAGAAAAATGAGCAGAAAATTAGTTTGAAATAGTTGGTCTATCTAAAGATAACACAAAAAGCTAACAAGAAATATCAAGATTATGTGGTGTTTTACTATGCTGTGTTCAAACAATGCTGAAAAACTGCAAACTTTCAAATGATGTAAAAGAGTTACCAAGAGTTGGCAGGCTGTCAAAGCTTATTGCATCAAAGGGTAGGGGAAGATCCCAAAATTAAATTAGCTACTGGGAACTGTCAGCTGAGTTTAATAATAAGGCTGGTTATGTTATTTACAGCACAGTTAGAAGTTGTCTTAATAAAAAAGGTATTGATTGTTATGTTGCTACCAGAAAGCCACTTTTAATGGTGACAGATAGGATTAAAAGATATAAGTGGTGTAAGAAAAGACTTCACTGGTCAGTAGAAGATTGGTTTAAGGTCATTTTTAGTGATGAATTGAATTTTGAGGTGGTTTATCAAAAATCAAGATTTATCATTAAAAGATAAGCTTCAGAAAAATATAAAGAAAAATTTTGTATACTATGAGTATGAGGCTGTGGTAGTGGTCTATATGTATATGGGGATGCATTTCTCATCAGAGGGTAGGATTCCAAAATATTTATATAGGGAATATTAACCAGTATAATTACAATAAGACCTTGGAAAATAGCTTTTACCTACTGCTAGATCATATTTTGGAAGGGGTAAATATTGGATTCTCCAACAGGATGGCGCAATGGTACATACTGCTAACTTGGTGAAAAAGTGGTTTCAAAGGCAACATATTACTCTTCTACCATGGCCAGCATGATCTCCAGATCTGAGCCCAATCGAAAATAGTTGGTCATGGATGGACAAAATATTATCAAGAGAGAATGTGGAAAGTGTTGCACAATTGAAACTTGCACTGGAAAAAATTTGGAAGGAAATTCCAAAGGGATTATGTATGCATCTGATTGAATCTATGCCAAAGCATATTCAAGCCTGTGTAAAAGCAAGTGATGACCATGCAAAATAATGAATTAAAGACTGGCGTTATATTTTTTACACATTTTTTTTTTATTATTGACCTGATTTTCATTCTTAATGGATTTCAGTACCAAAATAACATTTTTAAAAATTTTTTTATTTTTTATTCTGGTTTTACAATGTATTCTAAATAAAATTTTAAAAAAATCCTCTCTTCTTTTTTTTTTTATTTTTTTTTAAAAAGTATTGAAATAATTTAAGTAATCACTAAAAAAATTGCTAAAAGATATGAAAATACAGTGTCTTTTAAAAAGTGACCTTATATTTTTGAAAGCCACTGTATCGTATAGTCATAGTTTTGATACACTGGAGCTTAAAGTAATCAAATTCATATTGGTATGTTTGTTTGTTTTACATGCTTTGGATGTTCCTTCACAAATTGAAGAATATCATATCCTAGCCCAAACCTCCTGCAGGGCAGCAGGGAACAAATTTCAAAGTCAGTCTCACTAAGACAACAGTCCTTGGCATATGCACCACAACCAGACAACCTTCCTAGTAAAAATGATCTAGAAATCTGCACTAAATCTAGTTCTAGAATCAGCTATTGTATAAAAAAAATTTAGATCTACTGATCTAGATTTCTAGAGTGGACCTTAATTAGATCAAGTCTTTTATCTGTGTTACTAATATAGATCTATAGATGTTACTAGATCCAAATCTAGGTCTATTTAAAAGAACTAGAAATAGAACTCTAGATATATAGTTAGATCTAGAATATTCTAGAAAGCACCTCACGTATCATAATCAATAATTTTGATAATTATAATAATGCAGATCTAAAACTGTGAAATGTTTAAAATAAGAGGGTAATAAAATAAAAATAGTATCCCATTTTACTCCAGCTTGGGTATCCCATATTACTCCCATGGTAACAACCTGAAGTTTCATGTATTTAAACTACCACGCTGAATGCAAAACAATTTAAAAATTATATTATACTGAACATTTGTCTATACATTCATTATGTTACAGATATAATATACCTTCACAAAGATTTTATGCCTGCTTGAAAAATAGTGATATGATGTAAACAGAAGAAAAATTTTTTTTAAAAGTTTAAGTCAAACACACAAAGATTTTATGCCTGCTTGAAAAATAGTGATATGATGTAAACAGAAGAAACAAATTTTTTAAAAGTTTAAGTCAAACAATCCTTTTTGTCTGCAGTAGTGGTCTCCCAATATTTTCACATTGGCAAATTTTATTTGTAACCATTAAAATATGATAACATGTTGTTAAAATGGATGTAATAATAACCCTAAGCATAGTTAAGTAAGAAAATAGCTTGATCATTCTATTGACATTTTGATTAAAGAATATTTGGAATGACATTGTACATCTTTTACTTTAACATACTGCACACGATTCAGCATAGAATATACCAAGTTTTCACAAGTTTTCTAGATTTCTGTGTCCTAAAAAACCAGCCTTGAAGAATAGTTGTCGTAACCTTAGGTTTAATCATGCAGTCATTTTTTGCATTTTCTTCTACACAACTCCCCAGAGATTCTTAATAAGATTGATGTTTGCTAAAATGTTCCATGTTCCATTAAACTATCATTATGTTATCTAATTAATTCTCTACATTACATAAATGAATCATGTTATGTAGAGAATTAAATTTTTCATTATATTTTGACAGTTTAGTCAAATTAAGTGCTTTTTTTTTTTTTTTTTTTTTTTTTTAGTCCTTAAGGCATCCACAAAATTTTAATGAAAAGGTTGCATTTAGAAATGCTTTCAACATCTTCAAAGTCTTCATGTCTTTTACTGGGTAGAATCTACCTGGTCCAACAACAGTGAAATTAATTTTTAGTCTCCTCATTAAGCAACATTTAGCACATTAAGCAACAACAAAAGACGTGGCACAAAACTTGGTTACTTTTATGACGGATGTTATTTTTACTAAGCAGAGGACAGTGGTTCATTTCATTCCATTTAACAGTTTTGTAAAACTTTTTATCAAAGTTGGGAAATTTTTTATGGTCTTTTTTACAAAAATAATCAACATATCAACCATCCCAAAACATCTTTTTGGGGTGTTTGATATGTTGCTTAATGTGCTAAGTTAACAATTATCATATCCCTGTAATCAAAGAATAGATGCATGAGATGAAACCAAAAAAAAAAAAAAAAGAAAAAGAAAAAAAAGAAAATAGTTTGATTCATTTAGTTTGCACAAGACTGTAAAAATAAAAAAGCTTAAAAATTTGAATGATTTGTAAGAAGCACTAAAAGTAAAATTTAGTTATCACTGAAAAATATGAGTTTGAGTTATGTATGCAAATTCTCTGATCACCTCTGTAAAAGTTACATTTTCTTTTTTTTTTTCAAATCAAGCTGCTGAATTCAGTTATGTTGTAATGTTCCTCCCATTCAAAAGGAGATGGTAAGAACAGAATTATAAAGCTTGCCAAAAACCTATTAAAAACCTAAACCATTATGTAATAGACTTTGAGGGTATTTAAGTTAAAAAGCTCTATGATTAGCTATGACAAGTTCTTACTCTTTTGACTTGATTATAATGCAAGTGACTAAGATAATCATTTTAAAATGTTTGCAAATAACTTAGCTAAAATTATAAATTCAGATAATTTTTCAAAATTTTTAAAACCTTTCAACAAATGAAAGGTATTCTTTAATATGATATGTATGAACTTTTGTAAACATTTGCACTTCTGTAAAGCAGGGTTTTTTGTGTTACTTAGAAGTATATAAAATTCTTTTAAAAGTAAATTTATCAATTAAGTATTTCCTGTTTTTAAGTTTTAAAAAACTAAGTTTTGTAATTTATTAAATGTTCTATCTTTTTATTTATAGGAGTTCTGGGAACAATATTTATCTCCATTGAAATCATCTGAAATGTAAGATTAGAATGTGAGCATAAAAATGCCAAGTTTACTAGTAATAAGTTATTTCATTATCACAAAGTTTTACAGCTTTTTAAACTTCTATAAAAACATAACATACAAAATTACTGATAAAAGCCATAAATGCATTGTTTAGATTAAGTTTTTAAATAAGTTGCAAATTTCCTTTTAAAGATGAGTCGCATAATATATTTTTAGTTTACTTTGTATCTTTTAGTTTAAATGAACAGAAACGAGAAGTCATATGTGGTAATTATAATGACATAGTTAACTTTCAAGTTGAACTTTCTCAAAAACTTGAACTAGAGTCTCTGTAAGTATTTTTGAAAAAAACTCTTTGTTTTTATCCATATGAATGTTAATGGCTGATAAAAAAGAATGATTTAATCAGTCACTTTTTTCTTGGGTTTAAAATTCTGTTATTTTATTTTTTTAAAAAAATGTATTTTGCCTTGTGATATTGCAATCATTAGCTAAATGTAAATGGATTAAATTTTAGGAAACATTTCTAAAACGTTTCTTAAAATTTCATCTATATACATTTCATTCATTCAAAAGAATGTTTAGTTCTTAAATGTGTATGAATATCTACTAAGTCTCACTGTCAACTCATCAATTTTGTTCGTGTTAACTTATTATTTATAATAGATGAAACTTGCCTAGATTTCTCTATTTTGATTTTCTGGTTGAAGTCATTTTTACATAAATAAGTTTGATAGTGAACCATGTTATCTTAATTCATTAAACTATCAATATGTTATCTAATTAATTCTCTACATAACATAAATAAATCATGTTATGTAGATAATTAAATTTTTCATGATAGTTTGACATTTTAGTCAAATTAAGTGCTTTTTTTTTTTTTTTTTTTTTTGTCCTTAAGGCATCCACAAAACTTTAATGAAAGGGTTGCATTTCCATATGATTTTTTATTATCAATAAAAATATTGTTATTTAATACTTGAATAAACATAATTTAGTTGAATAGCATTTCATATATATCATATATTCAATTCTTCCCTAACAACTGGCTGCTGAAAAGCATTGTCTCAATGGCATACTTTGCTCATTCAAAACATACTTTAACCCATTTACTTTTCTTAAATAACGATAAGTATTTTGATAACTTAAATTGAGTTGCTATTGTTATGACCAGTACTGTAAGGTACAGTTTATTTAAAGGATATAAGAAAAACTACATGTAAGCACCTCATATTTATTATCTTATCTTATCATGCAAATAAACTGCATAGAAATCTTTCTGAAATGTTAGTTCTGTTATTTTTAAGTTTGCTAGCATATTATGTCTGAGTGTTTAGTTCACTAACAGCAGAAAAATACATAGTTTTTTGGTTGTTTGAGTATTTTAAATTTAAATTAGATACATGTTAATAATTTTAGAGTGAATGTATAAAAACTAGAAGAACAACACAAGAAAGTTGTCTCAAATCATTCTAAAACAAAGGGATATACAAAAGCAGCATGAGAAGGAACTTAGGACATCCAGATGTGTATGACATAGAAAAAGCTAAAGAGAATAATATTAACTTCTATGAAGGCCAAAAATACTTATATAAAAATGATAAAAAAACAAATTAATCCAAGATTCTCTCCTATCATTCTATAAATACCAAAAAACTATTAGAAAATTAGACTCCCTTATCAGAGGATTCCTTCACAATGTTTTTCACTTTTTGCAAGCTTCACCTGCATATTGAACTCATACCTGGGAAGATGTGGGTTCCAACATTTAGTAATAAACTAACAGGCATAAGCAAAAGTCTTAAAGAATTGGTGTATGGTTCATCAAAAAAGATTTTGTTAAATCAATTTTCAAATAATTATAAATTATTGTTCAAAATATTCAAATAGTCAATAAAGCTAAATAAATATTAAAATATTTCTAGAAATAATTATTAAAAAACTATTTCTTAAAATAATTTTCAGAATCAATTCATAAGAATAACCCCTTTCAATCCTCAGGAAATAGATAAATATTGGTTTAAAAATTGACTTTCTGGGCAAAAAAAAAAAAGGGGGGGAGGGAAGTGATTTCTAATTGCAATGTTGGGGTGATACACTTACAAAATGGTTTAAAAAAAAATTGCTTTGTATTAAGGGTCTGCGTCTCGTTATTTTTTTAAATCGAGACGAGACGATCCTAAAAGCTTTGTCCCGATTAGCGACAAATATCGAGACAATTTTCAATTTTCAGTCGAAATCCGGGACGATACCGAGACTAGACAAGATGTCCCAGACAAAAAAGGAGCTTTACAATTTCCCGGAATTTACATCTTTTTAACGAGACATAACGAGATATACTAGTTAATCTTTAATGTGAAATTTAAATAATGAATTTCTGACACAATTGCCATTATTTATTTCAGCTGCTATTATTGATATTGTTATACCATCTACATAAACACAGCTTTATAATAGTTAATGGTAGCAACTGAAATCAGGGGGAAAAAAATATTTTTGGGATAGTATTTAACTTTTTCCACTAAAATATCGTGTAAGAAGTGGATAAATATATGTCCAAGGGCTAAGTTTCTGATCATTTAATATTGTTTACCGCCGAGGTCAGTATTCACTTCTAATGCAAGAGTTTGTTTTACACTCATATTTAAGGGAAAGATTTTATCCAAAGTGTCTTCAACTTTTTTGATCTATAAAGCGTTTGACTTTTTTTAAAAAGTGTACTTTTTGCAGAGACTAACAAGAGAGCATGATGTTTAATACCTAGTTCTTTTATTTTTTCTCTTTTCTTTTGCTCTCTAAGGACCACCCATTGTTTATGGGGTTTTCCAGAACCAAAATGGCTACTTTTATTGGTCATAAGATTTTCTTGAAGCCATTGGTCTTCTTTTTCTATAAAAGAATCATAATTTCTACCACATTGTTTTAGTTTTTTTCTTCACTTTTGAAATAAATCTATCTTAAGTAGCATTAATTTATGTTCTATTTGCTAATTTCTTCAGTTTTATTTGATTTCGTTAAGTAAATCCTTCCAAAATGGTAATTTATCCACTCCTAATTCACGTATTTTCGGGATAAGATCTAACCTTTTTGTTGTTGTTGTTTTTAAAATCATTAATATATATCAGAAACATTTTTAAGTACTCTATATCATTTTTCACTTTACACTGTTTAACATTTTATGTTACAACTTCTTTGACAATTACCACATGACGTTCCCTATAATGTTTAAGTAAATAGCGTTACTTGTATATTATACAGGAAATATTGAAGTTGTTAAGTAATGCTATTTCAAATATCTAGCACCTCTTGAATAGTAAATCATTATTCAAATTAAAACATTTAAACAAATTTCTAAGTAGCATATGATGATAAAAATGTTTTTTGAAACTATATTTGATATGTTGAAACAAGTCATACAAGTAAAAAACTCAAATTCAAGATACAAGTAAAAAACTCAAATTCAAAAAATATATAAAGTTACAAGATTATCTTCAAAGTAAATATAGACTTTAACTTAAATTAAAAGTTCTCCAATTTTACTAAATAAAAATCTCTAATTTTTTAGATTTCTTTGAAAATAATATTAAAATTTTTAACTTCTTTTAACCATAAAATGTAAAATATAAGTTTTATTAAAAAACTGTTTTTACTTTTTAAATAAATGATCATTCTAATTTAATATTATTTAAAAAAGAGCACTATATTTACCAAAAAACTGTGAGGGTTTTAGTGCCATTTTTTTGCTGTTTTGAGTCACTGTGCGTCATTTCTGGCTGGCAAAACAAACTTGGTTGGCAAAAAATTTTCTTCACTGCGAAAGCGCGAGTAAGATATCTAGTTAATATTAAGGGTCTGCATCTCGTTATTTTTTTCCAGGAAACTTCTCGTCTCGTTACGCTTTTCCCAGTTCATTTCAAGAAAACAATTCCGAGACGCAGACCCTTAGTTAATATAATTGATCTGTCTCGTAACGTTTCGTTATTATCCGGGACACAGTTTTTAAATTCCGAGAAAAAAAATGATGTCCCGATTTATAACTTTATTCCGGGATAATTGTTTCCTTTGTCTCGTTATTTTTTTCCGGGAAATTTCTCGTCTAGTTATGCATTTCCCGGTTCATTTCGAGAAAACGATTCCGAGACGCAGACCCTTACTTTGTATAAGTATTTTGAATGAATTTAAATGAAGCTTTAATACCCTATTTGAAGTATTACCTAAATCAAAAATATACTTTTCAAAATGAAGAAGTAATCTGTATGCATTTACAATTCTTTCATAATTTTAATGATAGTGAAATTTAATTTTTTGTTTAGAAAACCTATTGAAGAGCAACGTTTTGGAGAATGCTTTTTATTGGTGCGGATGCAGGTAAAAAAGACAAACTTGCAAATACTATGATTGCAATTTAATTTGCATCTGGAAATTTTAAACTCTTCTATTAGTTTTTGTTTATAATTTACATTTTTTTGTTAGTTAAATTAAGACATCACTTTTTCGCTATAGAACAAGAATAAATCATTTTGAATAAAGATAAATCATTTTGAATAGTTAAGAGCTTTAACATTTTCTCTAACATATAAATTTTCTCTTGATAGCATATACTACTTATATCTTTTATATCTTATAGCATATACTACTTATCTTTTATATCTTATAGCATATACTACTTATATCTTCCCAATTTTAGATCTCTGTTCACTACTCAGTGCCCTTTATTTAATATTTAGACATTTGATCTACACCCTGTACTAACCATTATCCATAAAATACACAAGAAAGATAAACACAAACAGCAGCACATAGAATTAGACTATATAGTTTGGATAGTAAATATATGATAAAAATACTATATAAATGTTTTTTGAAAGCAATATGTTCACAGTTTTAATAATTTGATAATGCATTGAACAACAATTTTTTTGGGAGAATTTAATTCACATTATAAACTAGGGGTTATACCTGTGTTTGATACTATTTTAATAAATTCTTGTGTTAATTAAAAAGTAGTTATTTTGTATACATTTTTCTTATAAATCTGTTTAATTTATAACTATAAGTATGTTAAAAATTCAGTTTATTGTTATTCTTTCGTTGGTTGTCTCCTACTTACAATCTGACAGTTACTAATTCTCGGTAACAGCCACTATCTGTCCGTATATTTTTTATAATATCTAACTTCTACTTATTATAATATCTGATTGTAAAGTCAGCTTTTCCAAACATTAAATGGAGAATAGACTAAATTCTATTACCTTTTTTTCTAATATACTTTTACCTAAAAATATATGATAGTAGTTATGCAGGTTTCAAAAACTTTGGTAAAAAAAAGAAATTGAATAAATCTTAAATATTCATAAATTAAACATTAAATATTCACTAAATAATAATTTGTTATATTCTGTTTATTTGACCAGATTTTCTTTAGTAAAATACATTAGTTGTTTAGTAATTCAATTAGATCAATAAGTTAGTTATTTAGATTTTGAAGTGAATTACATGGTTATAATTGGGCTAACTTTTACACTTTGACTCTAACTGAACTTACTTTTAACAGTTTAATGCAAGTGCCAAGTAGTCTCAATCTTTAAATTGATTAAAAATTAACTATATCTTTTTCACTTAGCTATTAATGTTCAAAATTTTATTCAGATTTTTTTTGTTTGTATTAGATGAAAAACTTGTACCTTCAATATTGCTTAAATCATCCTCAAGCAGCATTGTTAATATCTCAAAATGGGTAAGGATATCTTACTATGAAAGTGTTTATTTGGCATTTTTCTCTAACAAACATTTTACAGTTCATGTAATACACATAAAAAAGTTATACTTGTTTTTTTTTTTAGAGATGAGCTCAGTATCTATATGGAATCCAAGGGAGCACAAAAACCAGGGATTATGTTTTTACGATCATTACTATCTAAAGTATGTTTAGAATTTGCTTAGTTTTTGTTTTCTTGTATTTTATTTATTTTTTTTGTAATGCAAATGTAAGTCTATTTATGATTGACTGGAATTAAATTTATTGCATAATAATTGCATAAAAACACCTTAATAATTTATGAAAAAGTATTTTACTATAAGAGCTCTGCACTAAATCTCCTTTTATAGCCATTTTTACATGTTGAAAAGTATGGAAATCAAATTAAAGAACTTGAAAGACATGTTGAGGTTAAAAAATATATTTTTTAAACAAAATATTATTTGAGAAGTTATATTTACACAGCACAGCATAGCGAAATTATTTTTAAAACCTTGTTTTGTAGGAATGTAATGTAGATAGCTTGGACATGAAAAAAGCCACACAAGTTCTGCAAATTATTGCTGTAAGTTTAAACTGATTATTGTTTTAAAACTAAGTTTAGAACATGCTAATTTTGGTTTAGTAAAAAACAACAACTACAAAAACACTAATTTTACTATATTAAAATATATTTTTAAAATTCAGTTATTTTCAAGCTTGTTATATTTTTTGTGATTACTTTATCATTAACTTTCAAAGATCTAGAGTTGTAAAGATGATATTTAATGGCTAAGATAGTTGTTGTTTATAATGGCTTGAATAATTATAGTTAAGTTGCCATGAAGTTCGAAAAAAAAAAGAAACAGAGTTAGAAATACTGAATGGTACAATTGAAGGTTGGCAAGGAGAGGTAATATTTTGTAATTAAATCTACATTTAGAGTAGTTTTTGTTTTTCTATAGCACTGTCTTCTGAAATCTAAGAATATTTATATCAAATACCATTTCAAACATGTTATTGCAATAACATTTAGTTGAATGGTAGTTTTAAAAAAATGTCAATCTTCTATAATGCATCACATCAGTGCAGTTTCACATCTTTTTTAAAAGTGTAAACAGTTCAAAATTATTCAAAAAAAGCAAACCATACAGCATTATGCAAGTTTTAATTTTTATGGTTTCTTTTTTCTTAGATGTTTTCAAGTGATTTTGATTGATTTTATAATGGTGCAACAATATTTAGTATGCTAAATTTTTTTCTTTTTTACAATTTTCAGCCAATAACTTCTCTTGGTACTCTAGTTCACATGGGTCAGGTTTTTATAGAGAAAGAGGATCTAGCTCGCAGAGAAAGATATTTTTGTCTATTTATGAATGATTTTGTTGTAGTTTCAGTTGGTATAGAATTAGTGGGGTATTGTTTTGAGGTAAGAGTTGCTAATTTTTGTTGTTTTTTTTTTCTAACTACTTAATTGGGAATTAAATGTTATCTGCAACGTGTTAATTTTACTTAGATATAGGTCTAGTTTAATCCTGAAAGGCAAATACTTAGTACCAGGTGAAAAGCTTTGTCCACAATGCAGATATAAATTAGCATCAGGTGAAGAATCAAAAGTAAACAAGATGAGGATTGAAGATGATATACAGAAAGAATTTATGCTAGAGTCTACAAAATAATTGCTTAATAGTACTTTGTGTGAAGATTCATCAGTACAGCAGGGTTCTTGATATGCTTTAAAGCATAACAAGCATTTCAAGGAGCTTCAAAATGTCAAAGTACTGGCAAGAGGAGCCTCTCAAAAGATTCCTATCAGTAAGTTTGATGCAGATATCTACTTGCCCTATAAGAAGCTTAACAACAACCTTAAAATAGTAAAGGAGAGATTAAAAAGACCACTTACTATAGCAGAAAAGGTTCTCTACAGTCATCTGGATGACCCCAAAAATCCAATAAAAGTTCATTCAGTCAAATCCTCTAAAAAACCTTCACTTGGGAAGAAAAATTTAAACAAGTTGAAGAAGCAGTTACTAGGAAAATTGCAAATGTTCTGAAGTTCCAAAGGGGATTCAAACCAAAGCTGACAATCTGGACTATCTTGTTGATTGCCTGAAAGAAAAACTTAACATTTATAACAGATGGTAGCAACTTCAATTCTCAACCCCAAAATCTTGGTCTGTTAGAAAGCAGTAAATGAGTTTTCATTTTCCATTAATGAAATTCAGAAGGCAAAGTTGTTACATGAGCAAAAAGACATCATACCATACCCTGATGTGGTTGTTAAGCGACATAAAATCAGCCAGGATATTTTAGAACTTGTAAAACTTTTTTACTGTGCTGATGAGTATTCAAGGCAAATGCCTTGTCAGAACATTAACATTGGAAAAAATAAACACAGCTCTTAAAATTTCATTTTGTGTAATCTGAAGGAACTCACAAAACTCACAAAATAAAATGGAGTTGCCTTTAAATAAATTAAAGTTTTAAATAAATTAAAGTACCAGACTACAAAATCGGATTTTCCAAACTTTGTAGTTTTTGGCCAAAATGGTGCATCCTTACTGGTCCAAAAGGTGCATATTATCTGTGTGTATGTACAATACACCAAAATCTGAAATTGATGGTGAGTGCTGTAGGCCATAAAATGTTAAAGCGTGTACACGAAATAAATGTGAAAGAATAAGCATGTCATTTTTTTTCAGCGGTTGTATTAAAATCTTTTTAATTGTTTTGTATTTTGTTTACAACGTTGTGGTTACAAAAAAATATGTTAGTTTTTGGATTTAACTTGAAATTAGTTTTAAAAATGACAAAAGAAGAAGACGTAAGAGAAAAAATTATGCACAAATATTTACAAAATCCTAATAGTAGCTACAATTCGATAGCAAAATCGTTGCAAATACATCCATACACCCTTAGTCGTGTTATTCAACGTTTTTCTCAAACAAAATCTGGTGGTGGAAGAAAGGAAGGTTTTAAAGATATAAAACTAGTTAAAAAACTGGTTAACAGTTTTAAGAATAACCCAAGCCTTTCACTCAGGGAACGCGCAAAAATATATGGAGTTTCTCATAGTTTTGTTGCAAAAGTTAGAAATAAACATGGTTTTCATTCTTTCAAAGCACAAAAAGTGCCCAACTGTTCTGAAACCCAACAAAAAAGTGCAAGAACATGCGGCAGAAAGTTGTATGACAATTGTATTTCTAAAAATTTCTGTTTTATTGAAGATGATGAAACTTATATCAAGTTTGATCATCAACAAATTCCTGGTGCTGTTTATTATATTGCCAAATATAGAGGAAAAGCAGATAAGAAATTTAAATACACAAAACATGACAAGTTCGCTAAAAAAGCTTTGATTTGGCAAGCTATTTGCAGTTGTGGCAAAAAATCAGCACCTTATATTTCTCAGTCCACACTTTCTGGTCAAATATATGTTAAAGAATGTTTACAAAAATGCCTTTTACCTCTCATTAAATCACACAATAACAGACCTGTGTTCTGGCCTGATTTAGCATCAATTCATTATTGTAGACTAGCTATGGAATGGTATAAAAAGAATGATGTGAAATTTGTGCCTAAAACAGAAAATCCTCAAAACTGCCCAGAATTGAGAGTTATTGAAAAGTACTGGGCTATTATTAAAAGAAAAATGAAAAAAACAAAAAAGCTTTACAGAAACATTAAAGATATTAAAATATCATTTAAAAAAGCATCAAGTAGTTTTGATTCTTATTCTGTGCGCAAGCTTCTGGGTACCACTAAAGCAAAAGCTCGAAATTTTATTAGATTCCCACAGGAATAATTAATTTTTTTTTTTAATGTTTGATCTTCTTATATTATTGTATTAAAATTATTACTTGGTTCGAAATAAAAATTGAGGAGTATTTTTTTTTAGTTGTTTCTCTACTTTCACATTTATTTCGTGTACACGCTTTATACCATGAAATCATTGAAATGATTGTCATCTATTACATGAAAGAGAAATTGGAGGCATCTTCTTTTTGCATAATCTCAGGTGATTTAAACCATGATGTTGGATTTATCCATGAAGTTATACATTGAAAAATTGATTATATCAAAACTAATCTTTGTCCCATAATCACAAAAATTCATTATTTTTATGATGGCTGCTCAGAACAGTTTAAAAACTGCAAACATTTTTATAATTTATGTCACCATGCTGAAGATTTTTCTGTTAGTTTTATCTGGAATTTCTCTGCAACAAACCATGAAAAATCGCCATGTGATGGTATTGGTGGCACAGTAAAAAGGCTTGCTGCCACTACTAATTTGTAGAGTCCAACCGCAGGTCAAATACTGTCTGCTGAAACATTGTTTGAATGCTTTCAAAAGTCAATCAGTGGGATCAAGTTTGTATATGTCGCTGCTGAAGAAATGAAACTAGCATGAAAGAAACTTCCCCATAGATTTTCAATAGCAACCACTATTACTGGGACAAGAAGTTTCCATGAATATGTGCATATTGATGGAAATTCATCTACTTCATCTACTTCAATCATAAAGATGAAATGGTTATCTAAGGATGATGATTTTGTTCTAACATTTGATTTCCTCAATAATGATAAAAAAAAATTATATAGTTCAGATTGATAACGTTACAATATCAAAATACCTATTGTGCAAATATGATGAAAATTGATAAGAGAATATTGATTTCATGGTAAAGCTCATGCATCCCCATTTTTCCTGATATATTAATTATGTTTTCAAAATGTAAATTTTAAAAAAGCGTAGAAACTTGTTTTGACCATTTTAAAGTTAAAAAATGATGATCAAAAATTTGAATTGGGTTATTTTCTCTTTATCTTTGGATTCACTACCCTCAAAAACGTTCAAATAACAATTTTCAGCCAATATCTTTCACTATAACTTAAATTATTCAGGAAAAGGTACCACTAAAATATCCATAATGGAGAGCACGGGCCCAAAAAAATGGCATTTTTCAGTCTAATGTCCAAAATAGCATATCATTATAATATTCAAAATACCAAAGCTGTCTTTTATACTAAGATGGTTTAAAATCTCTTCTTTTATCTAAATGAATTAGTGAAAGTGTATCCCATGGTAAAAAAAACAGAAAATTTGTCTTCACCATTTTAAAACCAAAAAATGACTGTCAAAAAATGTTATTTGTGTATTTTCTCTATGTATTTGGATTGAACACCCTCAAAAATGGTTAGCTACTGATTTTCACCTGTTTTCTTCCACTAGAACTTGAATTATTTTAAAAAGGTGATGCTATAAAATCCATCATGGCAGCGTGAACAAAAAACATTGCATTTTAGGCTAAATTTCAAAACATATTTTTTGAAGAATTTGGAGTTGGGAGCTCAAATTTTGCATTTTGTCAAGTTTCATTGATAGGTACCACAGGTTAAAATTTAATGGGAATCTGAGAGGGTGGGTGGAATGACTGTTCTACTTTTACATGGAATTACCTAATGGTGAGAACTCTTAGATGTTTATGTGATTTTTTCTTTTTCTTTTTTTAGGAGCGCCATTCAGTAGCTGCTATCAGTGCAAGAAACATTGAAGATACAGACAAGTTCTTTAATGGCTTTGAGCTAATAGGTTAGCAGTAGAAAAGGCTGTTTTTTATTTTTCTTAGCTGTTAAGTTTTAGGTAAGTTCTACTTAACTAAATTTGTTGTAAAAAAGAATTTCACCTAAAATCTAACTATTGTCTTATTTTATATAAATATATATTTAAAATTTTCATATATTTTCTTACTTCTTATTTATAAAAATTTAGTATTGAATAAAAAATGGCGTGTTATGACAAGTTCTCCTCGTGAAAAAGATGTCTGGATGCATGCATTAAAAAAAGTTTTAAAAGATCGTTGTGATCTACTAATTCACCCAGAAACTCTTAAACCAGCAGCTCCAAGTCTTGAGAGAAGTGATAGCAAAAGATCTGAGGTTAAGTCTTTACCACTCAGTGATGAAGGTATGGAAATTGATGAGAAACCAATTTTGAGAAGTTACAGTACAGGTGCAGCAGTCGGATCTTACAAAATTTCAGATGCAGTTGTTACCACTACTTCTACAATTGAAATAAGCAAAGTAAACCAGAATTTTTATTCTTAACTTGAAAGCAAAATATATTTTAGTTATGATTTTTTAAATAAAAAAAGAAATTATTTTCTTTAATATTTTATTTGTATACTGATAATTTGTTTAAATATAAGTTGTATCAATATATGAATTTAAGAGTTTTCTAGATGCAAGCTTTTTAACATTATTTATTTAAGACCAGTTCAAATGCAGTTTCAATTTTAAAAGTATCTGCTAGGCAGCCTGTCAAGAAAGAGTGGAGTTTTACAAGGCTGCGTCCAACACCTCCATACCAGCAAAACTCACAAAATAAAATGGAGGTGCTTTTAAATTAAAGTTTTTTTTTTTTTTTTTTTTTTTTTTTTTTGTCTTTTAATATTCCTAAAATTATTAATTTTCACTTTCACTAATAAAAAAAAAATTGTATGAAGCTTTTTTGATTGCCTCTGAGTTTAGGAAAGTTAATATATTTATATTTGCAAAAATTCTTTTTACTTTTTTATTCTTGCTAAAATTCTTTTTACTTTTTTTTTTTTTAGGATCCTAGCAACAGTCCTTTATCTATCAGGCGTATTGTTTCTTCCAAAAAAATGGTTGGCGGTCGAGGCGTGTTTTGTTTTGTTATATCCATGTAGATGTTATAGCCCTAGTTTTCAAAAGATTTTTTTTAAATACTTCTTTTTGTTATAAAATGATGGATAGTATTACATGTTCTGGATCAAATTAAGCAATTATGTTCTATTTTTAATGAATTTTGTTAAGCTGAAAAAAAGCATCTGGGTTAGAACAGAAAAAATTAAAACAAATGTGGGGATTTTTGTTTTTAAACTCATAAACATTTTATTTTATGCTAATACAAATATAATATTTTTGTTAGCTAGAAAGTTACACTTTCTTATCTGAGCTAGATTGTATTTAAGTTAAAATTCTGTTAAATTTTTATTAGGCTCCAGAGAAGATTTGTTGGATTCTGTAACAAGAAAGCAGTCAACACCAGCAGGTAAGTTTATATTTATAAACTAGTTAAACTAATCTTATCAATTACTTTGCTATCTTGTGGCTGTCATGAATATAGATCTAGGATAAAACAGTAATTTTCATTTCTTTAAAAAAAAATTTTTATCTTTTTTTAAAAAAAAATTTTTTTGTGGTCTTCATATATATTTTTTTCTAACTTTTTCTAACTAAAAGATTCTCTATTAGGTTATAGCTTTTAAATTTTGTAATTGTAATAGAAGTTAGTTTGTTTTAATTGCAAAAAGTGCTGTAATTTGATAAAAGCAAATTATTTAAAAAGTTCATTGTAAAAAAAAGAATAAGATTCAATCGCTTAAAAATGCATTTTGCCACTGTTTTTGTCAATTTTTCTGCTATCGAAAAATGTAAAAACAAATTTTTCTTGGAAAACTTTTTTTTTTTTTTTTAGTATAAAAAATAAAATAGTGATTAAGTTTTCCTGGTTTGTATTCATTTCTTAAGAATTCTATTTTACAGTTGTGGGCACTGCTTCAGTTCTTAAAAATAAACTTTTAAGCCTTCAAAGATTTTTTCTTTCGTTATACCTTGTGAAGTCAAATGTTACAAGAATTAACTGTAAATTATTGTTGTTGTTTTTTTTTGTGCAATATGCTTTTGTAATTAGGTATAAAAAGCATCCAAAACCAGTCAGTTCAGCTGAAGAATGTTCTATATGGTTACATAGTTTCAATTGAATAATTTACTAGACCCAAGGTTTTTTCTAGAGATTGAACTGACTGATGTTTATTTTACTATTTTTATAAAATTAATATCTTTGACAATATTCTTATTGTTGTAAACTTCTGAATTTCTGAAAAAAGATTGCACTTTTCAAATTGCAACATAGATTTAAAGAGTTGTATTAAAAAACATGCAAAGTTTAGATATTTGTTTTTATAGGGTTCAGGAAAACCATAAACTGTTATTTTGATTTATAAATTTTAAAAAATTAGAATAAGAACTTTTTTGTGTTTTTTTTGTTTTGTTTTGTTTTGATTTTTAAATAAAAAATTTATAAATCAATTGCAAAATATTTTCAGTCCTCCAGGTATATTGTGATTTCTTACAATGAAAACCTCCTGGCAAATTGTGACACATATACTCTACTCTTTTTTTTTTTGAGCTTACCCACCTCAAGAAGTAAAAAGTTTTCTTTTTTCCCTTACACTGTTTAATTAAACAGAGATTCAAAAAAAGTCTAAAGATAGAGTTTAGTTAAATGTAGGAAATTAGAAGTGATGCATTGGCTTTCAATAAATAATTTAATTATATTTAGTTATATTTTATTTATATCTTTATATTTAATATAAATGTTTAATTTAATATTATTTATAACTAATAAAATAATTAATTAGATAATTAACTAGTAAAATAATTTTATTAAATTGTGTTTATAAAATAATTTTATTTAATTGTGTTTATGGTATTTAATTTAATTATATTTGATATAATATCTGGCTAAGTAACATATGAAAAAAATTATATCTGGTCCATCATTAATCTTAGAGGTTCAAATCAAATTTGATAATGTTATACTGTATTTAAATTTTGAAAAATTATAACGAAGTAACATTTGTTCATAATTTTAGTGTTACTGACAGCTCCAACCAAAGCTCTTGAGGAAGATATGATGATATTGAGTGTAATAGAAGCTTATTGTTTTAGTGCAAGACAACGTCAAAATGTGACATGTTAGATTTTTTTATAGTTTGTTATTTTTTCTTATATTCCTCTAAATATTTTCTCTTGAAAAGCTTTATTCAGAGATTTTTATATTGAACTTATTATTACTTCTTACTAGTATTCTAGTCAGCATTTGTTTAAAAAAAAAAATCTATATTTAGCTCCTTTATTCATTTATTTAATATAAAAGCTTACATTATACATTAAACCTCTTTTTTTTTTTTTTTTTTTTTTTTTTTTTTTTTTTTTTTTGTGAACTGGAATTAGATTTTTTTTAAAGGTAGTCCTGAAAGTCCGTATTTACCACCTGATGTTCCTCCTCACTTCAGTTTTAAACCAATTACACCCCCGAGAACAAACTACCCAATGAAACAAAAATATCTTAAAAAGTCTAAGAAGAAACCAAAAGAAATGTAAGTATTTTACTGATTGCATTGTTAACGGTACTGATAGATGAATTATTTATTTTAAATTCTAGTATTTGTAATTTGTTGCACTTTTGTATTCTTATTTGTAAAAATACAGAGATAGCAACTCAGAATTATCTGGATTGAAAGAGCAAGTCCAAAATCTTCACAAGGTATCTTTGTTAGCAGTGTATACATTATTCACCAAAACTAAGGGAACACATTGAAATTTTTAAAAAGATTTTAGTACGCTACAGATTTTTGTTTTAAATACAAAAAAAAATATTGGTTTAGATTAAATGTAGCATAAGCATCTATTCTATGTAAGATAAATATATATTGACACAGCAATATAACAAAAAAATTACAGAAAGAAAGAATGTCTAGATCTCCAAGCACATGTCCTTGTCATGTTGTGTCAGTCTTTGGGGAACCCAAATCTCCAACTTGAGAACCTTTCTCATTTAATAAACATAGTGCAGCACTGATCTATGAGATCATCGGAGTGTGGAGGCTATAACGTGGCTACTGAGTCTTAGATCCTCTTCAACTATTAGGTTGGTGCAAAAGAAAATTCTTTTTTTTTTTCAGTACTATTTATTAAATATAGTTAAAATTAAGAAGTCATTTGTCATCAAAATAATTTCCTTGGCTATCTATGACCTTTTGCCATTTTGTGACCAACTGACGAATTCCATCTCTAAAGAAAGACTGGGGCTTTGCTTCGAAATAGGCATCTAAGCTGATTTTGTAAATCTTGATTTTCTTTGAATGATTTATCCCATAAAAAAATGTTCCATTGAACGGAACAAATGGTAATCTGATGGTGCCATGTCTGGTGAATACGCAGGATGCGACAAGACTTCCCAGCCTAGTTCTAAAATAGTTTCCTTGGTTCTCATAGTAACATGGGGCCATGTTGCTATGAGAACCAAGCCAAACCAAAGGTCCGGACCAGGTCGTTTCCATGACCTGGTTCGGACCTTTTTTCTAAGATTTTTTCATTCAAACGTCTCAATTGTTGCGAGTAGCGTACAGCATTAAGAGTTTGCTTCGGTTTCAGCAGTTCATAGAATATTAAATATTTCATATCCCACCATACGCTAAGCATTACCTTTTTTCGATGAATATCGGGTTTAGGTGAGGCAGATGCTGATTGACTAGGACTCAACTACTGTTTTTTGTTGGAAGGATTGTCATAATAAACCCACTTTTAATCACCCGTTACAATTTTCCACAAAAAGTCCTTTTTTTTGTACTTAGCCATATGAGAAATACAGGTGCTCAAACGTTGCATTTTGTTGTTTTCAATCAAGTCATGTGGGACCCATTTTCCGACCTTTTGAATCTTTCCTATGTCGTTTAATCGTCTTAAAACAGTCGAATGATTAACTCCAAGTTGCTCTGCTAATTCTCGAGTCGATTGCCGTGGGTCTTCTTCGAGCAATTCCTCTAAATTGTCTGTTTCCAGTTCCTGTGGTCTTCCTGAACGTTCTTTGTCTTCAAGATCAAAATCTCCGCTGCGAAACTTAACAAACCACTTCTGGCAAATGCGAACATTTAGAGCATCCACACCGTAAACAGAACAAATCGCTTCTGTCGCTTTTGTTGCATTTTTACCCTGCCGAAATTCGTACAACATGCAATTTCTAAAATGTATTTTTTCTATGGACATTTTCTAAAAAAGAATTACATATACAAAATGTTATTAAAAAATTAGAATTTATAATTTAAAACGTGCAAATAAGATTGTTCTTTCAACTAATATATATATTGTTTGCTTTTGCATTACGCATGTGCATCATATTTGACTTTGAAATAATGCGAATTTTCTTTTGCACCAACCTAATAGTTAACGCACCGCCTTAGAATAACCTTCAGTTGGATGACAGACTCTGGATGATCCTTAAGTTAGAAGTCATTGGAACGAAAATGAAAACTAAAATTAAAATTGAAACTAAATTTGGCAAGTACGTTTGGTAATACTGCCTTGGTCTGGGTCTTGGCATATTCTATGTTCGGCCTTATTGCTGGAATGACCGAGCTGGAACTCATACAAGAAGTAGTGTCTAATATGAGATTTTTAAACTGACATATTTTAAGTGAATCACCTCGCTTATATAATTGTGTAGAAATTTCTAGAAAATAATGTACCGTTGCTGCATTTAAACAGAATGCTAAAACATTCTAGAAAATCATTGAACTTCCCATGTTCTAATGAGATCCATTTGGCGCAAACTTCCTCTCCAACCCAATATTTTTCTTTCCAACCCAATAATCTGGCAGACGGATTCTTTTCCACGAACCTACTAATTTTACGATCAACATGAGGAGTACAGTTTCAACAGTTCCTATGGCTTCATATTTATTAACTAATCGACTATATTCTCTACATAATCCACTTGTGTTGTTCCAGGATTATAAAACATCAATGATGTTCTGTTTAAAAACACTCTTATTTTTATTACGTGCCGTTCTGTTGTCTTTCAGCTATAGTTTTACTGTAAGTTTCTACTAAACAACATTTATAGTTTTACTAGAAAAGTAATAAAACTATTATGTATTTACTTAATTAAAACCCAGATCCGAAATGAACAATTTACGATTAAATTGCAGAGCTGTTTATCAAGCGTTGTCAAGATAAAAGTTCCCTTTGTTTTGAGCTGCTACTATTTCAATACGGTTTTGTATCATACACAAAACAGTTAAAAGAGAGTCATACAAGTGAGAAAGAAGAAAGATCATTCCACATTTATTTGCAAATGATATATCTAATAAAGGTTTTTAAGGTTAAACTGTTTTACTATTATTTTAAACATTTTTGTTTCTTGGAGGAAAAAAATTATTTTATAGTTCCTCTAATTTTGGAGGACAGTGTATGTAACCTTGGTTTATAAAACAAAAAATATGGTACTTTTAAAAAAGATTTAGTTTTAAAAAGTACCATGAAATAAGAACCGATGTAGATAACGTAACTTTTTATTAAATGAAAAATTAATCTCAGATAAATCCTACATCTAAATACCATATTAAAAAAATTCTAATACAAATTTTTTTGAAACAAGGAAAATAAAGAACCAATATATGATGTTAAATTACTTCTTTGTTTTCCTTGTTTCGAGAAATTTGAAATGCTTTTAAGTTTATTTCATCATAGCAAACCTTGTATCTTCGAGAAAATTTAGAAGAAGAACGAAAATCGCGTGAGAATTTCGAAAAATATATAAAAAGGATACTCAAACGAATAGCTCCAGACATCGACTTATCTGAAGAAAAAGCACCGCAAAAAGTTACACCTTTGTAGATTACGAATTTTATTCTTATGATAATTTTTCTTTTGAGTTAATATTGATTTGTTTGCATAGCTTCTGCTTCAAGTTGAATTTTATTTATCCATTGAGTAAGCTAAGGAAATGTTAATGTTACTAAATATGCTGTATGAATTATAATTTTTTAAATGAATTGTTACTTTTTATTGTTTTATAAGCATTATATGTATGATATTATTTTCTACTTTTTTAAATGAAAAAGTTTGGATATATGATGCGTTTTAATGTTTTACTGGGATTGTATGTGGAGTAAGAGAAATTGAAGAAATGTTAATTGTTTTTTTGTTTCTTTGTTAAAATTCTGTACAAAATTTGGTTAGAATGATCTCCTAGATCGTGACAGACAAATATAATTTATGACATTTTTATTTTTTATGCTCTTTGTTCGAAATATTAAGTTAGGACAAAGGTATAATACTATTGAAAATAACGAATACCCTTAAGAAACACCTGCAAAAAAATTTTTTTTTTTGAATTAGGAAAATGTGGTAGAGAAAATATAATTTTAGGGTCGCGACGTTTGTCTCCAATGTACATGTTCTCATCCAATGTATGTTATATATCTTGTTATTTTAATAGAATTTTTTTATTTTGCTATTCTTGCTTTTAGTTTCTGAGTTCCGAAAACAAGCAGTTTTTTTGTCTATCCCAGCCAGGGGAAAAAATAGCAGCCAACTTTAGCTGAATAATGTCATTTCTCTTTACTAACCATGAAAGTTTTATACTAGAAAAATCGCGTTTTTATATTCACTGTCTATCACGGTATTTTTATTTCATTGTGAAAAAAGATTACTGCAAAGTCTGTTTTAACTTGTTAATTATAACTAGTAGCTATGAGATACAGCTAGTAGCTTTGGTACCCTCTTTCCCCCCCCCCTCCCCCCATAAGTTATCTTGCTCCATCCCTAACTAGTAAATTAACCAAGTATTTCGTTTTTTGTATAGGTCATCTAACACTGGCTGTGAATTTCTTATTAATCTAAATCTAACTCAGCATCTCCACCCTCCATTTATCTACAAGTACGCCTAATATCGCAAATCTGTTAAATGGTATCCAGGAGGTTAAGGTGTGAGGTGCACCGCACATTAAAATGCTATTCGCATTTTTTATTCGTTTGCATGATTTACTTACAAAGATATTCAAGCCTAAAGATTTGGTAGAGACCGCCGATTCGTTACTGTTTATCGGTTTGCGGATTGTGCACCGAATTATCTATGCTAAACGGTTCAAACTACTTACGGATTGATTTGATCCGAAAATAATTTATCGGAAAATAATTCGTTAAAATTTTTTCGGATTATTTTTTCGGATTGCAATCCGATTCGATACTTTCGGATCGGATTGCAATTCGAAAAATTTTTTTCGATTTGGAATCCGAACCGATATTATTTTTACGGATTTATACGGATTCAGAATAAAAAAAGCTTTCGAATTAAAATTCATTTTTATTTATTTATAATATTCAAATATACAATGAAACGAAATGATTTCCTTGTTAAGAAATAAAAAAAAGTCAAAATCACACTGAAAGTTAATCATTTTCCAAATTCATTTCCTGGCCACACAATATCTTGAATTTTACTGAGTTGCTTAGTGTTTTCTTTCATATATACCAACATCTCAACCTTTGAGATTGAAAGATTGGTTCTTCTAGAGCTGTATATATTCCCTGCTGTTGAGAAAACTCTTTCAGATGTTGATGATGCAGCAGGTATACAGAGGTTTTTTCTGGCCAGCCTTGACATTATTGGGTAAATATACTGGTTTTGTTTCCAGAATTCCAGTACATTTGTATTTGCTGGAACTGGTTTTGAATTCAAATACCCCTCAATTTCAGTAGAAATGGCTTTCTTGGTGCTTGTTTCACCTCCAGGATTAATGTAACCTGCACCAAACACTTTCTTCCTCAGTTGTTCAGTGAAATCAAAGTCGTCATCATCTTCATCATCCAACATTGAAGGGGAAGGAGTGCTTTGGCTAGCCAAAATTTCTTTTTTTGACAGTTCTTCCATAGCTTTTTTTACTGCAGTTTTGACTACTTCAAATTTTTCCCCCTCATCCACAAAGCACATGCCCTTGCTGTTAGGATCTAAAAAATGAGCTATAGAGAATTCAATATTCATCAACTCCCCTTCGAATCTTTTGTTTAAATCTTCATTGAAGTAGTGAGCAAGCTCTGATGACACCTCGGTTTTTGGCTTGATCATCTCCCTTGCTAATCTTCCTCTGATGTTGTATAGGCAATTAATAACGGAACAGATGCTAACATTCTTTTCACTGCTGCATTTCTCAGAGAATTCTGAAAAGCCTCTCAGAAGCCGGATGACAGATTGAATAGATTCCACTTCATCATCTGTTGGTAAAAAATCTGTCAACTTACAACCTCCAGAAACAGTAGGGTTCGGATTCTTTAAAGAATGCATCGCCGGAAGAAGATCCACCACAGACTCCATTTGATGGAGGTCAGAGTTCCATCTTGTGGGGCATCTCTGTACTAACTTCGTTCTGGAGTTTTTTAAGGCTTTGGCAGCATTAACTAAAGTCATAGCTTTTTGAGAGGACTGGTTGAAGTGACCTACTAATTTTGTTATTTTGTGGTTGAGAATTGACCATTTTGGATATCTTTTATCATCGACAGCACCACTGATAACTAGATTTAGACGGTGGTCGACACACCAAATTGCACTTTGAACCCCAATTGATTTCCTAACACCTGCTTAGACATTAGCTGCACCGTCGACTGTTATCCAGGTTTTGACTCAAAATCAAGTTCCAGTTTGTTGATAGATTCATTGATCTTCTTGGCAATATTGTCGGCAGTATGTTGTTCGGGGAAGTAGGACATTTCTACCAAGAAGCGCTTTAATTGGAACTTTGAATCTATATAGTGGAGTGTAAGGCTCATGAAAGACAAACTGGTGTGATCAGTGGTCCACACGTCGGATGTAAAGGCCACTCCATCAAGATTTGACTTGTCTGAATTGAAAATGTTTTTTACTTGTTCCTTGATGAATTTAAAAAGGAGAGGAATGTATTTTGTAGATATATTCTTTGCTGTAATGGCTCTGAATTGACCGTTGGTTGCAGTTCTCATCATCCGGGTGAATGCGTCAGTTTCTACAATAGAAAATGGTTGAGTGTCCTCAATCACCCATTTAGTAATGTCAACAACAGTTCTTATTTGATTGATGTCAGTAACTTCCCATTCAGGTTTGGTAGCCTGTTTTCTGCCTTGCAGTGTCTGTGTGTTGGAAGTGCCACAAGTTCCACTTGGTCCAGGCTGTGGCGATAATGGTGTATCTTTTTGTGTCTGTGGACATCTCCTCTTTTTTCCTCTTTCTTGTGTTTGTTCAAAATCTGAGTCTTCAGAGGCAAGCTCATCAAAAATGTCTGGTATTGTTGATTTTTGCTTATCTTTCCTTTCTAATTGTTTATATAAATTCAAGTGGACTCTTTTCAAATGGTTCCTTAAAGGACTTGTGGTGCTTTTATTGATTAAGTATATTTTGCCACAGGCCTTGCATTTTGCTTTGTTTTCCTCCACATTGTTGAAGAATTCCCAAATATTAGAAAGCTTAGGCATCTGAAAAGAAAAAAAAAGTGATATGAAAAAAAAAAAAAGAAACGAATCGGATTGAGTTTGCCAAATCGGATCGGACGAATATTTCGGATTATTTATTGAATTTAAAATCCACAAAAACGGATCAGATTGTTAATAAGGATTACTTTTCGGATTAAAAATTCGAAAACACGGATCAAATCACATTTTCGATTTACTGACTTTTTATTGAAATATTTGGCTCAATATTTCCTTAATATTTGCCTTAATAAAACGTGATAGTTTTTGATGCATACAAACAGTTTCCGAAAAAGAACTAATTATTTATTAAGTTATTTGAAAATTTTCCTTAATATTCGTCTTAACAATAAATGATATTTTAGAGGCATGCATAAAGTTTTCAATAAAAGAACTAATTATTTGCCTTAATTATTGAAATGAGCGTAACAATTTTTCAAACTAGTTTTTATCTCTATTTCTATTTTTATTTCTGTTAATATTTAAGTAGAAGAAATATTACAATATAAATTTTATCGGACCAATCCACTAATTGAAGCAATCCGCAAAGCGAAATAATTCGCAAAGGAATTCGATCCACAAAAAAAAAAAAAAAAAAAACCGCAAAAATTCAGTTTGAAATATTCTTAACTTTTAAATCAAATTAATATAATAATGGCTTACCGTAATAAATGTAGGTGAAGAATAGTAGACTTGATCTGTTGAACGAATTGTTGTATGTTAAGATTTCCAAATAGAACTGATTGAAAATAAAAAAGAAATCCACTATTTATAGGACGCGCACATAATAAAAACGTAATTTTTTTGGACCACACCATTTAATGGTGACGCGAACGGAACGCGATTCGTATAATTCGCTAAACGAATTAAAGTTAAATTGATTTGTAAAAATTTTTCGGATTGATAATCCGAACAGCGAAGTGAATCCGCAAAAAAAAAATTCGCTAGTGGTTCGTAAATTAGTTTTCGGATTATTAATCCGAAAAATTTTTACGAACTGACTATTTTAATCCGCAAAATAAGTCGGATTGGCTTTTTGCGGATTTTACGAACCGAATCGGCGGTGCCTAAGATTTGGGCAGTTTTGCGGCAATAACAGAAGTTTTGTTATTGTAATAATGTTTCCATTATTGTTCAGGAAAACACATGTTGTTTTAATTAAGAAAAAATATTATTTAGAGTTTAGTTAAACATTTGGTAAATTCGTATATTTTATAACATTAAGGTTCATAAATGACCAATATAAGTAATAATAATCTTGCATTAGCAAGTTTGCTTGGAAACCATGTAAATTTTATTGCGTCATATTATTTGTTAACTTTAGTATTGTGTTAACTAGGGAACGTCATCAAATCCCGTTCGGCCGCCGATCGGGTAATTTTAAAAAAAAATTTTCAAGCCCCAAACCCGTTTGGGTATTGGTCCGTTAGATACCCATAGCCCGAACACCTAAAACAATGACCGAACGGGTTAACGGGTAAAGACAGTTAAGAAATAGAAACCGTTAAATTAATGGGTTAAGCTCGGGCGTCTCGAAACTATTTTTGTTACGAGACATTACGATACGAGATCTCGAAATGACACTGAGTTTCGAGAATAGTTTCGATCGAGATCATGGTTTTCACAAGTTTTGAGAATTTGTTTCCAGAGGTTACGAAAAGTAACGAGATTCTCGATTGGGAATCGGCCACAAAATTTCCCTTCTAGAAACATGACAATATTATGAGAATAACGAGAAATCTGACCAAGAACTTGGCAATTTCTATGTCTCCTCGTAGCTGCTCTTTGTCCTGAGGCTTGTACTTCATGTATGCATCAATGTTTTTGGCTTCCTCATTTGTTGATGGTCCTACCAACTTCTTCTTTTTAATGCCTCAATCCAAGACTTTAGTTGTATATCCTCCTTGCTCTTGCTCGTATCTCTCATCTTCGTCGTATAACTAAAAATTAAAAAAAAGTAATAATAAGTACCTTTTTTTGTAAAAACTAAAATGGTTTTGGATTCATAAGTAAATAAAAGAAAAATGATTCAAAAATCCTAAATCAACAATTAAATAATTAATATTCAATAAAAATAGTTTAATAAAGATTAACAAAAATTATTTAAAACACCAATTCTCCTGCTCTAGAATTCTGATAGGCAACATCTCCTTGGCGTTTTTTCTCTGCCTTTTCTTTTTCCAAAGCTAGCCAGATCACTGAGTGAGAACTAATCATGTGACGCCTCATACCACTGGTGTTTCCATCTGTAAGCTTGGAGACATGGACACAGTTGTTAATGTTGCACTTCGCAAAAACTTTCTCAATGCCATTCTCGATGACTCTTTCCTCAGTAAAGTGCGTCTATATTTCTGTCCTTGGACGAACCATGTTGTCATATTAAAAGTATGAAATCAAATATCACTATTAAAATCAAAAAAAAAATTTCAAAAAAAAATTTTTCAGGACAATAATTAAATACGTCCGATCGTTAAAAAGTTCCAGGAACAACAAAAGAAAACTTGCATTTTCCCGGAAAATGATTACCAAAATTTGTACTACAATTAGCCAATTACTTCAATACGACATTTCATCTACATGACAATGCAAACTTGTGTGTGTAAATATAATTGTTTACTTTACTGACATTATTCACTTTTAACTTTGTCATCTTATCAAAAAACTAGAAAAAGTTTTTAAGTAATGAACTAAAGTAAAAAGACACAACAAAAAACAATAACAATTCAGCTGTCGCGCGTGTCAATTGTTCCAAAAATGTGTACTTTGTACGGATTAACTCGTTTATCCCTTTTTTTTGACGAGGCATTACGAGAAACTCGTAATATCTCAAAATTCTCGCTCTATCTTGAAATGAAGTAAATACGAGATTCTCGTAACTAATCTCGAAAAGAATCTTGTAACTCTCGAAAAAAACTCAAAAAAAGTTTCGAAATTTTCGAGATTTTTGGTGAATTTTCAAACCCAATTTCTTAACTTCTCGTATCATCTCGTATCATCTCGAAATAAAAATCTCGATTGAAAATTCCCGAAACGTTTCAAGACGCCTAAGCTTATAATGGGTATTAAATTTGTTTAATACCCGAAAATCCATACCGTTCAGTCTTTGTCTTTATCTTAGTTCGGGTCTCAAAAATTATCAAATTATCTTTAAAAATCACAATGTTTAAGGTTTGCAGCAGATGAACTCCCCCAACAGTTGATGAGCTCCTTTTTTAAAATCAGTTGGTTCTCATAAAAATACTGCGAAATAATTTTTTATCGTGCACCTCCTTTCTTATTTCCTTGAGTACGGGAATGCTTCAGTTTTGGGAAGTTATCAAAATTGACATATTTAATAAAAGTTAGACCAACTAATTAAAATTAATTTTAAACAAGACTCTGAACGCATCCCATTGTCTATTCATTCTTTGAAATTTTAAGCAATACCTTAAGGCAATTAGCACTCTGTATAAAATTTATAAACACTAAACAAAGAACTTTAATGAATTAGTAATGTATAACCTGGTTTTTCGGCTTCACTTTCATAGGGAGGCGGGTCATCTGGATCTAAAGATAGTGTTAGAATGTCTTTTTCACATTCACTTCCTTTTTCGTATTCAGTATCAACATAGCCTAGACTTTGTGATGATTGAGCACTTGACTTCCTAGCAAAAATAATTCTGAAAACACACAATAGTGCTTTAAGATCGCTTTTGCTGGTTTTGGCTTACGTTGGATGTTTTTGTAACAACCTATCAGAGCCGAGGTTTCAAACTAATGGTGAGTTACAGTAATTTTGCAAATCAGATTGCACGAATGGCATGATAAAATACATTAAATTTTGTTAAACTGCAAAAAATGTCAAGTGAAAATGGGATTATTGCGCTTATAATCCTCTCTTGGTAATTTTTTTAGAAACATCTATTTTTGAACAAAATGGACCTTTTTCAAGGAGTATCCGAAAACAGAACCGCTGGGGTATTATTTTTAACGGGTAATTGGGAACCGATAGGATCAATAACATTCTGGTACCGATAATTTAAATTACCCGAAAGATTGAATCAAACAGCTACAACTTGATCTTTTATTTCAGGGCGAGTTCTGATTGTAGAAAAATCAAAAAATAGTCATAATAACATCTTTCATCTAGTCCTTTCTGCGTAGGGCTGATCGACATACCTTACAAATGCCTCGAGGAACTCTTCCATCAATAACATCAATGGTTATGTGGTATATTTGGATTTTTTCTGGTTGAGTTTCGGTAAAATACCTTAAATTAGAAGATTCATATTCAGAACAAAAGTCTAAAATGGAAATTTTACTTCAGTGTCATTTATCGATAAAATCAGTTCGACGAAATTTTATAATCAAATGTTAAATTGTCAGTTTCTGATCAAAGCTTAAAATTTTGAACAAATCGTTTCTCCGTTATATTACCGCTAATTTCTTTAAAAATGCAGCTTCCTTAAATAATCATTTAAATTTAAGAAAATTAGTTTCCTTGGACGTCGCACAGAGGGACGAAATCCCGATTTCGTGATCAAAATTCCCAAATTACCTACACGAAGGTTTTCGAGGTCGCTGATTACGAATCTGAGGTCAGATTTAAAAAATTCACAATGGATGCTCGAATATGGCTGCCAAAACTGTTCATACGAAGGGTCTGCGTATTGAGGGTCTGCGTATCGTCGAGTCAAGATATTGTTTTGCCTATCTTTACCGGTTTTACAAGTTAATCCTTCCCAATTGTATATATTATCTGGATGTCTAACTTCAAAAAAATTCTGTAAAGAAAAAGTGAAGCTATTGCAAAAATTCTGTAAAGAAAAAATGAAGCAATTGCTTCACTTTTTCTTTAAAGAATTTTTGTGAAGTTAGACATACAGATAATATATACAATTGGGAAGGATTAACTTGTAAAACCGGTAAAGATAGGCAAAACGACATCTTGACTCGACTTGAAGATTTATTATATATTTGAACTAAAATTTGGCATTTTGAAAAAAAAATAAATAGGAATATTGTAAAAAATATCGTTATTATACCGATAAATATCGGTGTTCTCGTTATTTTTATGTATTCCGATAAACCGATAAAAAAAGCCGATAACATCGTTTCAAACGATAAGTTATCGTTTGGTTATCGTTTCAAACGATAACTAAACCGATATTATCGTTTTATAGACAAACTCATATCGTTTGATATCGTTATCGTGTCATATTGTTATCGGTTCAAAATAATAACGATACGCAGACCCTTAGTATTTTATGGTCTTTTACCTTTATTTTGGCATTTTGACACAGAAAGATTTAAATTCTTGAAAAAGTATTTATTTTGGAAAAAAAGTTGAAATTAATTTTTACCCCTCAAGAATTTTTAAGGATAATAAAAAACACCTTTTGACTTCCGACCCGAAGATTAACTAGTTGATTTCATTGATGAAATTTGTTCAAAATAAAGTGACGGAATCATTTTGAAACAGCTGCGTTATGAAAAAGGGCATTATTATGGCATTTTACATTCACGCTTTTGGCATTTCACATGTAAAAAATGTTGGCAACACTGAATTTAATTGTCAATTAAAACAACTAAAATATGACGACTTGGAATGGTCGCTTCCACGTTTGAGACATTAAAACGATTTTCCTAGCCGCATTAAAAAAGCTCTTGATGCTGGAGCTTTTTGATCCAAATGCTATTCAGTTGTAGATTTTTATATCACGGCCGTTTTAATCATAATTCTATTCTCAAAATTAATTTTTATTTTTTGTGCTAGAATTCTGTCAAATACTTTGCTAACTCAAAAGCTAAAAGAATTTTATTACGTTATAAAAATTTTTTTTTTTATGTTTCGACTCTAAAAAGGTTTTCAGAACTCGATTCTTGCACTGGGGCGCCATAAAAAATTGACTAATAGAAAATGTGAAATGTTCAGCTTTTTAAACAAATTTTATTTTATCAATTAAATCTAAATTATTTTTTACTACCATAATGGAGTCTAAGAAATCATTTGAAATGCGAGTACGTAGATGGCTATTAACCAAAGAGAATCCAGAGAAATCACGTTCAACTTTTACGCTGGAAAACGCTGCACCATAAGCTACTTGCGAGATTTCATAGAGCCGATTCCATTTCGTTTTCTGGTTTTTCTTCAAGTACGCAAGAATGTTGAATTCAACGTCTAATGACACTCGTGGTTCGTTAAGAGTCCATTTTAAAATTAATTGACGAATATCTTGATCTGATTCTAAAGCTGCATTAGCAACACCTTGTCTGGTTCCTTCTCCAGTATATTCAATGAAACGGCGTACTTTTTCAGCATCAATTTCTTCTGAGTTCATCGGAATCATTTCTTCAGAAGTATTTGAGGAATATGACGCATTTAATTGCATGGATTCTTCTGTTGATGAAGAACTTGATTGTTCTCGTTGAGTACAAAGTTTTTGATGGATTTTGATTAGCTGTATAATTCCTCTATTCAACATTTCTGTATTAAACAGTTGGTGACCCGATGTAAAGCAAAAACATTTAAAAAAAACTTGTTCTCGTGTATTAATTGCGTTGGTCAGTAGCATTTTTAATCCCAAATCACCTGCTGGAACGTCCTCAATTTCTATTTTCATTTGAATCCATCAAACGTAGAATTCACTAATTGATAATTTTGCGGATTGAAAATCCATCATAGCCGAATGTATTGGTAAAAATGCATCGAAATATTCATCTATTAAACTCCATGAAGCATCATTGAATTTTAATTGGTCGTGTCTTAGCCTTTGATATGCTTCTGCATTGGTATGGAAATCTTCTATCATCAAAAACGTGGAAT
Source organism: Hydra viridissima (assembly GCF_058129835.1). Classification (NCBI taxonomy): domain Eukaryota; kingdom Metazoa; phylum Cnidaria; class Hydrozoa; order Anthoathecata; family Hydridae; genus Hydra; species Hydra viridissima. Next base: position 6,276,312 of record NW_028324310.1, read on the forward strand.
CCCAGCGTGGTTCAATGTCTACACGAGGTTTTTTTAGATTTTTAAATGTTTGAATATATGCTACTTTTTTGGATTCGATAGCAACTTTTCTGATGTTATTTAATGCATCTTCAAACATTGATGTTACGTCCTTAGCAGCTAGCTGACACACATGTTCGCCACAAAACATGGCTGAACAGAACGATCCAACTGATTTTTCAACACAAACAGTGTGGGCTTCACTGTAATTCCCTTCTTCATTCTCTAAAGCGCCAATATCAATTTCCTCGTCTTCGAAATCTATAAATTCGTCACCATAAAATTCAAGGATCACTGTAAAAAGCGTTTTACATTATACGGCTTTTGTTATTTATTACCGATTTATCTGGATTTTCCTAATAATCCGGTCAAAATAGACAAAAAAATAGTGGTAGATTTGCAATAATTCGACAACAGGACCGTCTTTAAATGATTGCTTGTATTCAGGTCCGAATTTACTATCTAAAATATTTGATATCTTACTAAAATTTAGGTTTAATGCTATAGGGATAATTGCTGATATAAAACAAGCATTCTTGAACATTCAAATCTCTTCTGAACACAGAGATTACTTAAGGTTCTTGTGGTACGAGGGAATATCTGATAAGGAGGCTAAATTAATTGTATATAGATTTCTTAGAGTTGTTTTTGGTTTAACAAGTAGTCCTTTTCTTTTAAATCTCACTTTAAAACACCATCTTAATAAGTACATAAAAAAATGATAAAAAATTTATTGAAAGATTAATAGATGATCTCTATGTTGATGACATATCTTCTGGCTGTGAAACAGTTTCAGAAGGAAAAATGTTTTATAAAAAATCCAAAAGTATATTTTTAGATGCAGGGTTTGAACTAAGAAAACGGATTACAAATGATCAGGAATTACAAGATTATTTTAATAAAAAGGAAACAATGAAAAATGAAAACTCAAAATGTAATCTAAAAGTTGATGAATTAAAATATTTTGAAAGTGAAATTATGAAAAATGAAAAAAATAATAACAACAGTTTTAAAAAAATGTTAGGAATTGAGTGGGATTAAAAGATGAATTTGTTTTTGAATTTAAAGATTTTGTTAACAATGCAAGAACGCTAAAAACTACTAAAAGAAATATTTTAAAGATGGCAGCATCCTTTTTTGATCCCCTAGGTTTTTTAACACCGATAACTTCAAGAGTAAAAACAATTCTTCAATTAATTTGTAGAGATAAAAGTGGATGGGATGAAATAGTAGCAGAAGTAATAGAATTAGCTTGGACAGAATTTTTAAAAGATCTTGAGTCATTAAGTTTTGTTAGAATTCCAAGATTCGTGTTTGGGAGAGTTAATGAGAGTAGTAAATGTGTTCAGTTGCATGGATTCTGTGACAGTTCCAAATAATTTATTGTGCAGTTATATATCTAGTTGTAGAAACAAGTTTAGGAGTGAATAGGAAGTTTTTAGTTTCAAAGTCACGTGTTTCACCCTTAAAAGAATTAAGTATACCTAGATTAGAGTTATTAGGTTGTGTGTTACTGAGCAGACTTGTAGAGGAAGTGTTAAGAGTTTTAAGTGGAAGAGTGCAATTTGATGATGTAAGTTGCTGGTGTGATTCAGAGGTAGCATTGTATTGTATCAAGGGTAAGGAGAGAACATGGAAACCCTGGGTGGAGAATAGAGTGAATGCCATTAGAAAAGTGGTTGATAGAGAAAAATGGAATCACATTAATGGGGAGTTGAACCAAGCTGCTACTCGCACAAGTAATTTTGTTGATTTAAGAAATTGGTTGAAAGGACCAGAATTTTTGTTAAATATGAATAAAAAGATTAATGAATTTAAAGTTGATAGCAAGTTTCAGGTCGATATTATGTCTGAGTGTAGGAGAGGGGGAAATGTAGTTGTTTGTAATGTTGTTTTGGACTCATCACGAAGTTTGAGTAGTGTTATTGATGCATGTAGGTTTAGTTCATTCGAAAAGTTAATTATTAGCACTGGATATGTATTTCGATTTATTAACAATTTGTTAAAAACAATTAAAAGGCAACCATTAAACAAACAAGTAACTTTGACGACAGATGAGTACAAATTTGCACTCAACGAATGGATGAGAGACGAACAAAGAATTCTTCAAAACGACAAAAGATTTGATAAACTGAAAAACTCATTAAAGTTATTTGATGGTGAAGACAAACTACTACGTTTATAGGGAAGATTTGAAAATGCTAATTTAAATTTTTTAGAAAAGCACCCTTTAATATTACGTGGCAAAGAAAGTTGGTTCACAATATTACTGATTCGTAACTGTCATGAACAAGTTCTGCATCATGGAGTCGAATCGACATTGAATAAAGTAAGATCCCAATTCTGGATAATAAAAGGAAGATCGACGATAAAAAGTATTATTAGACAATGTGTAACATGCAAGAAATTCCAAGGAAGAACATTGTTACCACCTATTAGTCCGGATTTACCCGATTTTCCAGTTAATAATTTATATTCTTTTCAATCAACTGAATTAGATTATGCAGGACCTTTATTTATAAAATCACTTAATAAGGACGCTGCCTGTATGGTCTATGTTTTGCTATTGACTTGCGCATCTAGTCTAGCAATCCATCTTGAACTGACACCTGATATGAAAATTCCAGCCTTCATAAGAGCTTTTAAGCGTTTCGCAGCACGAAGAGGTTTTCCTGATCTTATTATTTCCGATAATTTTAAAACCTTTATATCTAAAAAAGTTAAAAATTTTATGCTGAAAAATGATGTGCAACAGAAATTTATTCTACCAGCTTCCCTCTGGTGGGGTGGTTTCTACGAACGATTAGTTAAATCTGTCAAAATTACAATGAAGAAAACAGTTGGAAAGGCTTTTTTATCTTATGAAGAACTAGAAACGACACTATGTGAAATCGAATCCGTGATAAACAGTCGTCCACTAATTTACATAAGCGAGGATGACACTGAAGAAGCGTTAACACCATACCATTTAATGTTTGGACGAAACATTCATAATAAAACGAATGGAATTCGTATACTACCTGAAGATATTTCGAAAAGAGCTATGTTTATTAAAACAATGATATTTAACTTTTGGAAAAGATTTACAACTTCTTATCTTAATGAACTTATACAACACCATTTATACGTAAAAGGTAAAACTTCATACACCGAACAGCTAGTAGTAAACGATGTAGTTCTCATACCAGATGATACCAAGATCCCTAGAAGTCAATGGCGTATGGGAAAAGTTTTGGAACTTGTAAGAGGAACTGATGGAAAAGTACGAGGTGCGCGTTTACAAGTTTTATCCAAAGAAGGAACTAGAACAACCTGTTTCCGACCTATTCAAAAATTAATACCTTTTGAAATTACCAACAAATCAAACGAAATGAGTGAAAATAAAAATAGTAGATCAACCGAAGATGAACCAGGTGTGATTGGTACTGGTGAAACGTGCGAGTCAATTTGTAAGCGGCCGATCAGACAGGCAGCGAGCGCAGGCGAAAATTTACGGCGCTTAAAAGAGTTATATTATTAGTTGACCAAGTCAACATAGGGGTGTATGTAAAAAGCGTTTTATATTATACGGCTTTTTGTTATTTATTACTGGTTTTATCTGAATTTTCTTAATTGTATTTTTTAATTGTAAAAGTTTTATTACAGTTATATTTTTGGTTGGTTAGAAGAGAGCATCTTTCTCAATTACTGTCTAAAAAATAATAAAAGCTAGAATTATTTACAATCACTTTCATTTGAACTTGTGCATTTTGAAGAATTTTTGAAGCCTTCGTCATGTTCTTTCCTTGATCTGTGCAAGTTGCGTAGATATCATTAGCACATTTTCCAATTTTTCCAATTACATTTTCTAACTGAGCAGCTAAAATTTCGCCAAACTGTCGACCTTCTTGAGTAAGTATGCCTAAGATTCTGTCAGCTATTTGCCCGTCCTTCACATATCTACAGCTAACTCCAAACACGTTTCTTCTATATCGCGACGCACAATCAAACGTCAACGAGACAAGAACATTTTCAGTTTCTTCTTTTATAAGCGAAAAAATATTTTCACACACAAGTTGAATGTAGCGTTTCATGCTGTGACGATTTATAACAACTTTGAATTCTTTGAGTGCATTTTTCACTAAAGACATTTGTCCGATTTCATCAGCTGACGCGAAAGACAAGTTACGGTTCATCATTAACTTAATCATTTCTCTAATTAATTGATTTACATCAACATCCAGCTTGATTCGTTTAATTAATTGAATCTCATCGTCATTTCGATTCCTTGTAGCCGAAGTAGCTTCAACTAAGTCGGTTTCGCCTGCTTTTTCTTTGTGTTTTCGAAGAAGGTGATCTTTGAGGTTACTTAACTTGCCTTTGTAAAAATTTTTGCACATTTTACACTTTCCTCCTTCTTTACAAATTTCAAATTGACTTTTCACTTGTTTGTGCAATAAATTATTCTCCATATTTGTCTTTAAGGGTGGAATGCAAGAACCGAACTTCAAATTTGAGGTCGAACTTCAAACCTTAAGTGAGACTTGAGCGAATGCACAAAGCGAACTTCAACTCAAGTCAGACTTGAAAACCGCTAAAAAAAGACCGTTTTCAAGTCTGACTTCAAACCAGACTTGAGAGAGCAAAAATTCCTTCCGAATGCAAGAAGCGGACTTGAAATTTCAAGTCAGACTTCAAATCTCAAGTCTGACTTGAACGGAATGTAGGAAGCGAACTTGAACTGAAGTCAGCACTGCTATGAAATTTAACCGCCAGGTTGAAGTTTGTGTCAATTAAAAAATTCTGATTAATATAGTCTTTACTAACATATAGTAATGGGAAACAATTGAGTTTGAAATCAAAACCGCGTGCTAAGTATAAAAAATAGTCAATATTCATCCTTTTTTTCAATTCATATATTTTACAATAAAGATTACAACATGGAAGATACTATTATCTAACTCTTCTTGTGTTAAAGTTGACAACAGCCTTTTTTAATTTTTCTCCATCTTTAATATGTTCTGTGCTGACTTTATATCTTTTCCAGGTAGGTTTAAATTTAGCATGCACTGCCTCGCCAGCCTGTTCTGCAAAATTTCCCAGCCCCATGTTATAATATTTTACAAATGGAATAATGTGGCTCACAATGATATGTATTTTCCATCTTGTAGATAAGGTTAATCCCTCTATGTTTGCATTATGGATGTCATTTTGCAGGGATTTAAAAGTATCAACAAAATTATTAATAGTTGTTTCAAATTCTGGTTTTAAATCTTTACCAAAAGCAGCATCTTTTACTGATTTAAAATCTTGCAAGCAGTTAATTACAGCTAATATCAGATGTTGGTGTATTGGGATTTCCTCAATCACAGCTTGTTCAAGATAATCTAACTTTTCAAGTATTTTGTTGGAGTTATTTCCATCCCACCCAATTCTATGGTAGCCTTGAAAGATAACATGACAAGTCAACCAAGTTTTAAAACCAGGTTTCCAGAGGAAAAATAATACTTTTCCTAAAACTCCAACTGCCCCCATCATCAAGTGTAATTCTGGTGGAGCTATCTTATGAATAACTAATTTTTCAGGATTCTCATCCAAATAAATTAATCTTTTATTAATTAGATTGTAATAATTTGACATTTTTGTGTGTGGGCATCCATCATCTTTATATTTCTGAGCCCAGTAATCAAGACTTCCAAATGTCCTACAATCTCCAGAAATTAAAGAACATAATCCTGTACAGTATAAACAGGCATATTTTCCAGGATGTGTAGACAGACCCAGTACAGCATTTGCACATTTTAAGTCAAAAGGTATATAACAGTTTACTTCCTCCAACTTAAATTTTGATAGAATCAGTCCTAAATTCCAGTTGGATTCAGGAATGTCCTCAACTATAGCTAAAATCTGGATACGTTGAACTCCACTATCTTGATACTTTGAAGACCAGGAATGCAGATTTTCAGGATCAAACACATTACATGCGACCTTCAGGAAACCTCCTCCTCCATCCACAGCTATATTCATAAATGCTTTATAAGGGTTTAGTTTCCTTTCGTTTATAATATGCATTACAAAATCACTTGTATTTTTAACAAAAACCAAATTACAGCCTATTTTTGACCCTGCCTTTCCTCTAAACTCAACTAATTCTGCAGAATAAAAGGATTCAACATATGACTGAAGTTCTTCAAGTTTCCCAAATATATTTTTGGTAATCCAATTTGGTCCGAATGAACTCCTTAGACTGGAAACCAAAACCTGAGTTCCTGCTTTGGAAAGTTCTAAAACAGTCTGTAAAGTCAGCAGCATCTGAAAAGGCATCATATTTGCAGATTTGGTTCTATCCCTTGTATTAAATTTTCTTTCTCCATTTTATTCTTAATAATATTTGAAGCCAACTGTTCTGCCTGTAAAGTTCCAATACCAAAGGCTAAATCAGTAAGGTTTACAACTGCTTGACTTTTACAGCAACTATGAGGTCTTCCAGCACCTGAAAAAAAAATTGACAAGAATTTATAAAAAAGGAAATTCACATACAAAATAAGAACAATAATCAAATAATTGAAGATTATCTCTAACTTTTTTTAAATTGTGTAAAGCATTATATTTACAATTATGCAAGATATAAGAATTATCTTGCTGAATTAGAAAGTTAAAAAAAAAGGTATATTACAAAGTTTGTAATTTAAAAGTGAATAAAGAGTAAACTAAAGAATGATAAAAGCTTATTAAATTTTTTGTTTCAAATAATGTATATATTACATACATACATACATACATACATACATACATACATACATACATACATACATACATACATACATACATATATACATACATAAAAACACACACACAAACATACATACACTCATACATGCATAATTTGATATATTATAATCCAAATAATTTTAAAACATCAGATTTTTACCTAAAATACCAAAACATTGACGGCATAAATTTGTATTTCTGTCATCAACAGTTTCAGGTTGTGTAGATTGAATAGTATCTAATATATCAATACCACGTCTGGCTACTGATTGTACATGAATCTGTAAAGATAAATTTGGTTTTGTTATTTCAATGATTTAATTTTAACTGTAATTTTATTAAATCAGTTTTGATGTGTTTTTTTTTTTTTAAAGAATATTTGTTGTTCAAACACAATACCATTTATAACATATTTTTGAATAACCTTAAAGTAAAAGGGCTTAAAATAAAAAATTTATTATAATTTTTTGATACCTTGGATACTTTTGATAACCAAGAACTTCTTGCAGTACTTTTGTCTGAGTCAAGTAGGTAAAGGTTTCTTTGACAAGTGGAGCAAATCATTGTAGAGTATGCTTCTAAGTTAGGATAAAATTTGTAATTAATAAAGGCATTTATTTTCTGAATGATAGGTTCAGAAACTGTGGTTAACTTCATTGATCTTGCACCTTTATGTTCTAGACAGACGCAGCAAACACTAAGGGTGGAATGCAAGAACCGAACTTCAAATTTGAAGTCGAACTTCAAACCTAAAGTGCGACTTGAGCGAATGCACAAAGCGAACTTCAACTCAAGTCAGACTTGAAAACCGCTAAAAATAGACCGTTTTCAAGTCTGACTTCAAACCAGACTTGAGAGAGCAAAAATTCCTTCCGAATGCAAGAACCCGACTTGAAATTTCAAGTCAGACTTCAAATCTCAAGTCTGACTTGAACGGAATGCAAGAAGCGAACTTGAACTGAAGTCAGACTTGAAAAACGAGAATTTTTGAATTTTCAAGTCATTTTTTCAAGTCTGCTCCAGACCAATCTTGAAACCAAACTTGAAAAAAAAAACAGACCGCCATTATCATTTTGCTGATGCGTAACAAAACTTTACTATTACTATATAACTTATTACAACCTTTGCAAGTATGAAAATGAGTTTTTAACAAGCAAAAGTAGTTACTTGGGCATATTCACCTAATTAATTTAGAAGGTTACATTGTGAAAGTATATTTTTAAATGAATTCATTACAGAAAACTAAATATTAACATTGCGAAAACGTGTGTCTTTTAAAACATCCTGTAACTCGTATGTAATGATTCAACATGTCATATTTTGATGCCATTAGAAATGTTTATTAGCTTTTTGAAATGTCGAACATCCTAGCATTATAAAAGGCTGTTGATTAAGGCACATTTTTGTGATACAGTATAAAAGTAAATTCCATTTAGTAATAAATAGTTGCAGTTATACAAAGAGGTGATACGTGTAAAAGGAGTAAAAGAGAGTTCATGAGAAGTAGTTACAATTACATGAAGTATTAAAAAAAACTTTTTTTTAAATGTTCAAAAATGAATCGGTATGAGCTGAATTTTAGAAGAAGAAGAAGAAAAAATAAGCCAAGTCACATACCAAGGTTTATTATTGACAGAGCTAATCCTTTAGAAGTTTACCACGGTATAGAATTTAAAAGGTGCTACAGATTTTCCAATAAAAACCTTTTTAATATTAGCTAATGACATTATTAACAACAATGTTAACAATCGAGGGTGCCCTCTTTCAACTGTACAACAACTGGCTATTGCATTTCGGTTTTATGCTACTGGTTCATTCCAAGTGAGTAGATATTCAAGAAATGGTATCAGAAAATGGCACCTTCTTATTGTAGATTTTACATTACGTTTTTAAATAACAACATTTTATACCAACAAATGAT